>NC_080025.1:35917761-36253323 GCF_030020395.1 Manis pentadactyla
AGCGTAAAGCTTCGGGTTAGGGATCACATCAAATTATGTCTTAGCATGGAGTTAGCTTAAGGCGCAGGGTTAGTGTCAGGTTCCCATTTAGATCTATGTCACCAGTGAGGTGTGGGTGAGGCTTCCAGTGTGAAGGATGAATGGTGATACTTAGGGTGAGAGTGGAGTAGTCTTCGCTTCCACTATTCCCTTACCCATACTCATAAAGTGTTCTGCCGCACTCAGACAGCTGCCATTTGGCATTGTTCGCAGTGCCCTGGCAGTCTGAGGAATGTGGCTAGATTACCGTGCATGAGCATGACCGATGTTCACGTTGGACTGAAGGACATGAACGGCTTTCTCCACCAGCCACGAGGGTCATTACCACATCCCAGATTAAAGCACATGTTACCTTGTATCTGGCTTACATTTTCCTTCATGCTGCGTGAAGTGGTTAGCTCCCACCTCAGCAAAATCACTCCCTCAGCAGAGACACCGAGCCCTCAAGTGGGAAACTGCTCACCTCACCAAGCTCATCTTGTCTCTAGGACACGGTCGTCACTCACTGTGATGTCATGGTACCTGCAGGCAACACTGCTGCAGTTGCAAAGTCCTCCACTAGAGTGCGTGAACTGCCCCACCCTGGAGAGCTCTATCGTCTGAGGGAGCGAAAATTATTTGTTCAGGAATATATGCGTTTATATATGGGTGTGTATATTTATATGTCTTTGTACATATATACGTGTATATGTATATGAAGAGCTCCACCATGGCATGTTCAAACGGGAGAAAACCCAGCACAAGGTCCACGAACGTCTCCTGCATCCATGCAGCCTCACAGGCCTCTAGTCCACCCAGATCTCAGCAGCGACCAGGATTTCAGTCAGGGGGATAGCACAGAGGCTTGTGTTGGGTCCTTGGTTAATATTCTATATTGGCTCAGTTATTGGTGGGAAATCTTGTGTGAAGCTCACACTTGGGGTGCTGAACGGTATTTGGGTTTGCTTGCAGAAGTTATAAGTATTTGGCATGGCCACCATGGCTTGGGAGGCAGAAGCCACTTTCGGGCTTTGGGAGAGTGTGTTAGGTTAATAATGACAGTGTACAGGCAACGGTTATGGATATTATTCAATGTAGTTTCAAGGTCATTGACAGGGTTGGGATCATGATTTAGTGCATTCAGCTTGGGTATTTTGCCTGTTGATTGTTTCACTTTTGTATTTGTTGTGTTGTTTGTGTGCTTGTGTACGGTGTGCTGTGTATTGAGGGAGTGTTGTGTGCTGTGTCTGTACCATGTAATACCTGTGCATTGTGATTTCGCTGTGTGGACAATGTGTGTAGTTTATATAGCACGCGTTTCACTTTATGTTGTGAATGTTGTGTGTGTATCTTGCGTGGTTGTGTGTGTTGCGTGCGGTGTTCTGTCTGTGACTGCTTCGTTTAGACTGTGTTGTGCATTGTGGTGTATTGTGTGTTTTGTGATGTGTGTGGAAGCTCGGTCTTAAGGTGTGTGCTCATTTATGCATGGTCTGTATGTTGTGAGTGTGCTCTGTGTGTTGTCATGTGGACGCTGTGTGCTTGGGGTCAGTCTTTCGGTGTGGTGTGTTATGGGTCCTTAGCAGTTAATTTTTTTTGTATGTGAAGTTGGTGTCTTGTGTTTCTTGTTTGTGCGGTTCTGTGTCGTGATTTTTGGTTTTGTGATGCGTGTGCGGTGTGTTCATTCTACGCGGTACTGCTCTGTTTTGTTTCTTGTGTGACTGATTGCTGCATTACTTTCTGTTCCTTTGTTGTCTGTTTATTGTACTGGTGTGTCTGGGTGGTGTGTCTGCCATTGTGCACATTGTGCGTTGTCTGTGTTGTGTGTTATGAGTGTCATTTGGGTTCTTGGCTGTTTGTGGTGCATGTTGTGCCGTTTCTGTGTGGCGTGTTGTGTGGGGGCTGTGTTGTGTGTGGTTAGATGTCTTGTGTGTGGTGTGTTTTGAGTGGATCCTTGTGTCTTGTGAGTGTTGCCTGTTTTGTGTCTGCAGTGTTGTGTGCTGTGATTCTGTGCTGCGACTTTGTTTGTTGGTGTGCTGGGTTTACTCTCCTTCGACTGTATCTAATGTGTGTTGCGCTGTGTGTGTTTTGTGTGCTGTGCTTGCCCTTTGTGTGTTGTTTCCAGTTGTAAGTAGTATACGTGTTCTGTGTGTTGACTGCAGTTACTTGTGCAGGGCACGCTGCTCTGCATTCTGTAGGTTCTTTCGAGTGTGTTCCTCGTGTTAGTGGTGGGGTGCTGTGTGATTTGCGTTTGTGTGCCTTCCTGTGTCATGTGCAGTGTGTGATGTGCCTGTCCTTTGTGTTTCGTGCTGGGCTATGTAATGTGTTCCGCGCGGTGTGTACGGTGTGTGCGTTGTGTCGACTGTGACTTTTGTGTGTGGTTTGTGTGGTTTGTGTGTATCGTGGCTGTTGCGTACTGTATTTGTGTTTGTTCTATGTGTGGGATATGTGTTTCACACTGTGCTGGCTGTCTTTGGTGGTGTGAGAGGCGTGTGTTGTATATCTGTGTTTTTTTGCTGTGTATAGTGTGTGAAATGTGCATTGCATGTGTTCTGCGTTCTAGTGTTGTGTGTTTGTGTGTTGTGTGGGGGAAGGTATGTGTTTTGATGTGGGTTTTGTGTGTGTCTGCATGTGTGATTGTTTTTCTACGTGGTTGTGGGTGTGTGGATGTGTGAGGGTATGGATGTGTGAATTTGTGTGTGTGTGGTTGTGTGTGATGCGTTGTGTGTGTCGAGTGTTTCTGTGATTGGTCTGTGATTCTTCGGGTTGTGCACTGTGTGTGGTGTGTGTGTGTGTGTGTGTTGAGTGGTGTGTTTTGCAGTCATGGTGGTGATGTGTGTATATTCGCTGGGTTAGAGGTGTGTACTTGCTGTTGTGTTATGTGGTGTTTCTGTGTGGCTTAGTGTGTTTTCTGTGTTCTTTGCTCTGCGTGGTGTTGTGTTTTTTCTGTGTAGTGTGTGCAGTGTGCGTCCTGTAGTGTCATGCTTGTTGGGTGGTGCTGTGTGTATATTCTGTGTGGTTACCTTGAGTGAGCTTTATGGAGTTTTGTGTCGTTTCGTCTGTTCCTGTGGGTGTTATTGTGGGTCAGGGGGTGGTTTCGAGTGGTTGTACTCTGGGTGAGATGTGTGTTGTGTATGTTGTGTGTTAGGGTTGTTTTCTGTAGGTTGTGTGTGCTGTTCCTTGTGTTGTGTTTCCGTGTGTTCTAATGATTTACTGTGTCTCCTGTGTGTTTGTGGGCTGTGCGTGTTTGCGCATGTTGTGCGTTCAATGTGTGTGTTGTTTCCTTATATGTTTGGTGTGTGTGCGTTGTGTGTGGTGTATTGAATGTGTTCCCTTTGTGTCGTGTGTATTGCGTGCTGTTTCTGTGTTGTTATATTGTGTGTGTTGTGTCGCACGTGTGGTGTTGTCGTGTCATGGGTGTGTTCTGTGTGGTTGCCTGTGTTGTGTGTGTGTGTGTTTATTTGTTCTTTAGGATTAAGTGATATGTGGGAGATTGTTGGAGTCTGAGAAAATTAAGTGTCCGGATGAAGGATGGAGTTAGAATGAAGGGACCCAACTTTAATGGGGAAGCTGCTCTCCAAGGTAACGTTTGCAGGATATTTGCAGTGAGACAAAACGATTAAGTGAAATTCTCTGGGCCGTAGGAAACTAAACGCATTGCCTGTGGGTCAGGTTACAGTGAAGAGGTGTGCTCGAGTATGGTTACATCTTCTATTCGTGTTTTTTAAGAGGTGACACTCAGTGTGAACTTCGGTTATGTTTAGAGCTTAGGTAGTTCATTATGAGGGATGAGGCGATGTGCATTACAGGTAACAGTGTGAAGACGAAACGATGTTGAGGTCAGGGATAAGCGTAAAGCTTCGGGTTAGGGATCACATCAAATTACGTCCTAGCATGGAGTTAGCTTAAGGCGCAGGGTTAGTGTCAGGTTCCCATTTAGATGTATGTCACCAGGGAGGTGTGGGTGAGGCTTCCAGTGTGAAGGATGAATGGTGATACTTAGGGTGAGAGTGGAGTTGTCTTCGGTTCCACTATTCCCTTACCCATACTCAAAAGTGTTCTGCCGCACTCAGACAGCTGCCATTTGGCATTGTTCGCAGTGCCCTGGCAGTCTGAGGAATGTGGCTAGATTACCGTGCATGAGCATGACCGATATTCACGTTGGACTGAAGGACATGAACGGCTTTCTCCACCAGCCACGAGGGTCATTACCACATCCCAGATTAAAACACATGTTACCTTGTATCTGGCTTACATTATCCTTCATGCTGCGTGAGGTGATTGGCTCCCACCTCAGCCAAATCACTCCCCCAGCAGAGACACCGAGCCCTCAAGTGGGAAACTGCTCACCTCACCAAGCTCATCTTGTCTCTAGGACACGGTCGTCACTCACTGTGATGTCATGGTACCTGCAGGCAACACTGCTGCAGTTGCAAAGTCCTCCACTAGAGTGCGTGAACTGCCCCACCCTGGAGAGCTCTATCGTCTGAGGGAGCGAAAATTATTTGTTCAGGAATATATGCGTTTACATATGGGTGTGTATATTTATATGTCTTTGTACATATATACGTGTATATGTATATGAAGAGCTCCACCATGGCATGTTCAAACGGGAGAAAACCCAGCACAAGGTCCACGAACGTCTCCTGCATCCATGCAGCCTCACAGGCCTCTAGTCCACCCCAGATCTCAGCAGGGACCAGGATTTCAGTCAGGGGGATAGCACAGAGGCTTGTGTTGGGTCCTTGGTTAATATTCTATATTGGCTCAGTTATTGGTGGGAAATCTTGTGTGAAGCTCACACTTGGGGTGCTGAACGGTATTTGGGTTTGCTTGCAGAAGTTATAAGTATTTGGCATGGCCACCATGGCTTGGGAGGCAGAAGCCACTTTCGGGCTTTGGGAGAGTGTGTTAGGTTAATAATGACAGTGTACAGGCAACGGTTATGGATATTATTCAATGTAGTTTCAAGGTCATTGACAGGGTTGGGATCATGATTTAGTGCATTCAGCTTGGGTATTTTGCCTGTTGATTGTTTCACTTTTGTATTTGTTGTGTTGTTTGTGTGCTTGTGTACGGTGTGCTGTGTATTGAGGGAGTGTTGTGTGCTGTGTCTGTACCATGTAATACCTGTGCATTGTGATTTCGCTGTGTGGACAATGTGTGTAGTTTATATAGCACGCGTTTCACTTTATGTTGTGAATGTTGTGTGTGTATCTTGCGTGGTTGTGTGTGTTGCGTGCGGTGTTCTGTCTGTGACTGCTTCGTTTAGACTGTGTTGTGCATTGTGGTGTATTGTGTGTTTTGTGATGTGTGTGGAAGCTCGGTCTTAAGGTGTGTGCTCATTTATGCATGGTCTGTATGTTGTGAGTGTGCTCTGTGTGTTGTCATGTGGACGCTGTGTGCTTGGGGTCAGTCTTTTGGTGTGGTGTGTTATGTATGGGTCCTTAGCAGTTAATTTTTTTTGTATGTGAAGTTGGTGTCTTGTGTTTCTTGTTTGTGCGGTTCTGTGTCGTGATTTTTGGTTTTGTGATGCGTGTGCGGTGTGTTCATTCTACGCGGTACTGCTCTGTTTTGTTTCTTGTGTGACTGATTGCTGCATTACTTTCTGTTCCTTTGTTGTCTGTTTATTGTACTGGTGTGTCTGGGTGGTGTGTCTGCCATTGTGCACATTGTGCGTTGTCTGTGTTGTGTGTTATGAGTGTCATTTGGGTTCTTGGCTGTTTGTGGTGCATGTTGTGCCGTTTCTGTGTGGCGTGTTGTGTGGGGGCTGTGTTGTGTGTGGTTAGATGTCTTGTGTGTGGTGTGTTTTGAGTGGATCCTTGTGTCTTGTGAGTGTTGCCTGTTTTGTGTCTGCAGTGTTGTGTGCTGTGATTCTGTGCTGCGACTTTGTTTGTTGGTGTGCTGGGTTTACTCTCCTTCGACTGTATCTAATGTGTGTTGCGCTGTGTGTGTTTTGTGTGCTGTGCTTGCCCTTTGTGTGTTGTTTCCAGTTGTAAGTAGCATACGTGTTCTGTGTGTTAACTGCAGTTACTTGTGCTGAGCACCCTGCTCTGCATTCTGTAGGTTCTTTCGAGTGTGTTCCTCGTGTTAGTGGTGGGGTGCTGTGCGATTTGCGTTTGTGTGCCTTATTGTGTCATGTGCAGTGTGTGACGTGCCTGTCCTTTGTGTTTTGTGTTGGGATATGTAATGTGTTCTGCACGGTGTGCATGGTGTGTGCGTTGTGTCGACTGTGACTTTTGTGTGTGGTTTGTGTTGTTTGTGTGCATCGTGGCTGTTGCGTACTGTATTTGTGTTTGTTCTATGTGTGGGATATGTGTTTCACACTGTGCTGGCTGTCTTTGGTGGTGTGAGAGGCGTGTGTTGTGTATCTGTGTTTTTTTGCTGTGTATAGTGTGTGAAATGTGCATTGCATATGTTCTGTGTTCTAGTGTTGTGTGTTTGTGTGTTGTGTGGGGGAAGGTATGTGTTTTGATGTGGGTTGTGTGCGGCTGCATGTGTGATTGTTTTTCTACGTGGTTGTGGGTGTGTGGATGTGTGAATTTGTGTGTGTGAGATATTTTGTGTGTGGTTGTGTGTGATGCGTTGTGTGTGTCGAGTGTGGCTGTGATTGTTCTGTGATTCTTCGGGTTGTGCACTGTGTGTGTGGTGTGTGTGTGTGTGTTGAGTGGTGTATTTTGCGGTCACGGTGGTGATGTGTGTATATTCGCTGGGTTAGAGGTGTGTATTTGCTGTTGTGTTATGTGGTGTTTCTGTGTGGCTTAGTGTGCATTCTGTGTTCTTTGCTGTGCGTGGTGTTGTGTTTTTTCTGCGTAGTGTGTGCAGTGTGCGTGCTGTAGTGTCACGCTTTTTGGGTGGTGCTGTGTGTATATTCGGTGTGGTTATCTTGAGTGAGCTTTATGGAGTTTTGTGTCGTTTCGTCTGAGTGCTGTGGGTGTTATTGTGGGTCAGGGGGTGGTTTCGAGTGGTTGTACTCTGGGTGAGATGTGTGTTGTGTATGTTGTGTGTTAGGGTTGTTTTCTGTAGGTTGTGTGTGCTGTTCCTTGTGTTGTGTTTCCGTGTGTTCTAATGTTTTACTGTGTCTCCTGTGTGTTTGTGGGCTGTGCGTGTTTGCGCATGTTGTGTGTTCAATGTGTGTGCTGTTTCCTTATATGTTTGGTGTGTGTGCGTTGTGTGTGGTGTATTGAATGTGTTTCCTTTGTGTCGTGTGTATTGCGTGGTGTTTCTGTGTTGTTATATTCTGTGTGTTGTGTCGCACGTGTGGTGGTGTCGTGTATGGGTGTGTTCTGTGTGGTTGTCTGTGTTGTGTGTGTGTGTGTTTATTAGTTCTTTAGGATTAAGTGATGTGTGGGAGATTGTTATAGTCTGAGAAATTTTAAGTGTCCGGATGAAGGATGGAGTTAGACTGAGGGGACCCAATTTTAATGGGGAAGCTGCTCTCCAAGGTAACGTTTGCAGGATATTTGCAGTGAGACAAAACGATAAAGGTAAAATTCTCTGGGCCATAGGAAACTAAACGCATTGCCTGTGGGTCAGGTTACAGTGATGAGGTGTGCTCGAGTATGGTTACATCTTCTCTTCGTGTTTTGTAAGAGGTGACATTCAGTGTGAACTTCTGTGTTTTTTAGAGCTTAGGTAGTTCATTATGAGGGATGATGCGATGTGCGTTTCAGGTAACAGTGAAGACGAATCGATGTTGAGGTCAGGGATAAGCGTAAAGCTTCGGGTTAGGGATCACATCAAATTATGTCTTAGCATGGAGTTAGCTTAAGGCGCAGGGTTAGTGTCAGGTTCCCATTTAGATCTATGTCACCAGTGAGGTGTGGGTGAGGCTTCCAGTGTGAAGGATGAATGGTGATACTTAGGGTGAGAGTGGAGTAGTCTTCGCTTCCACTATTCCCTTACCCATACTCATAAAGTGTTCTGCCGCACTCAGACAGCTGCCATTTGGCATTGTTCGCAGTGCCCTGGCAGTCTGAGGAATGTGGCTAGATTACCGTGCATGAGCATGACCGATGTTCACGTTGGACTGAAGGACATGAACGGCTTTCTCCACCAGCCACGAGGGTCATTACCACATCCCAGATTAAAGCACATGTTACCTTGTATCTGGCTTACATTTTCCTTCATGCTGCGTGAAGTGGTTAGCTCCCACCTCAGCAAAATCACTCCCTCAGCAGAGACACCGAGCCCTCAAGTGGGAAACTGCTCACCTCACCAAGCTCATCTTGTCTCTAGGACACGGTCGTCACTCACTGTGATGTCATGGTACCTGCAGGCAACACTGCTGCAGTTGCAAAGTCCTCCACTAGAGTGCGTGAACTGCCCCACCCTGGAGAGCTCTATCGTCTGAGGGAGCGAAAATTATTTGTTCAGGAATATATGCGTTTATATATGGGTGTGTATATTTATATGTCTTTGTACATATATACGTGTATATGTATATGAAGAGCTCCACCATGGCATGTTCAAACGGGAGAAAACCCAGCACAAGGTCCACGAACGTCTCCTGCATCCATGCAGCCTCACAGGCCTGTAGTCCACCCAGATCTCAGCAGCGACCAGGATTTCAGTCAGGGGGATAGCACAGAGGCTTGTGTTGGGTCCTTGGTTAATATTCTATATTGGCTCAGTTATTGGTGGGAAATCTTGTGTGAAGCTCACACTTGGGGTGCTGAACGGTATTTGGGTTTGCTTGCAGAAGTTATAAGTATTTGGCATGGCCACCATGGCTTGGGAGGCAGAAGCCACTTTCGGGCTTTGGGAGAGTGTGTTAGGTTAATAATGACAGTGTACAGGCAACGGTTATGGATATTATTCAATGTAGTTTCAAGGTCATTGACAGGGTTGGGATCATGATTTAGTGCATTCAGCTTGGGTATTTTGCCTGTTGATTGTTTCACTTTTGTATTTGTTGTGTTGTTTGTGTGCTTGTGTACGGTGTGCTGTGTATTGAGGGAGTGTTGTGTGCTGTGTCTGTACCATGTAATACCTGTGCATTGTGATTTCGCTGTGTGGACAATGTGTGTAGTTTATATAGCACGCGTTTCACTTTATGTTGTGAATGTTGTGTGTGTATCTTGCGTGGTTGTGTGTGTTGCGTGCGGTGTTCTGTCTGTGACTGCTTCGTTTAGACTGTGTTGTGCATTGTGGTGTATTGTGTGTTTTGTGATGTGTGTGGAAGCTCGGTCTTAAGGTGTGTGCTCATTTATGCATGGTCTGTATGTTGTGAGTGTGCTCTGTGTGTTGTCATGTGGACGCTGTGTGCTTGGGGTCAGTCTTTCGGTGTGGTGTGTTATGGGTCCTTAGCAGTTAATTTTTTTTGTATGTGAAGTTGGTGTCTTGTGTTTCTTGTTTGTGCGGTTCTGTGTCGTGATTTTTGGTTTTGTGATGCGTGTGCGGTGTGTTCATTCTACGCGGTACTGCTCTGTTTTGTTTCTTGTGTGACTGATTGCTGCATTACTTTCTGTTCCTTTGTTGTCTGTTTATTGTACTGGTGTGTCTGGGTGGTGTGTCTGCCATTGTGCACATTGTGCGTTGTCTGTGTTGTGTGTTATGAGTGTCATTTGGGTTCTTGGCTGTTTGTGGTGCATGTTGTGCCGTTTCTGTGTGGCGTGTTGTGTGGGGGCTGTGTTGTGTGTGGTTAGATGTCTTGTGTGTGGTGTGTTTTGAGTGGATCCTTGTGTCTTGTGAGTGTTGCCTGTTTTGTGTCTGCAGTGTTGTGTGCTGTGATTCTGTGCTGCGACTTTGTTTGTTGGTGTGCTGGGTTTACTCTCCTTCGACTGTATCTAATGTGTGTTGCGCTGTGTGTGTTTTGTGTGCTGTGCTTGCCCTTTGTGTGTTGTTTCCAGTTGTAAGTAGTATACGTGTTCTGTGTGTTGACTGCAGTTACTTGTGCAGGGCACGCTGCTCTGCATTCTGTAGGTTCTTTCGAGTGTGTTCCTCGTGTTAGTGGTGGGGTGCTGTGTGATTTGCGTTTGTGTGCCTTCCTGTGTCATGTGCAGTGTGTGATGTGCCTGTCCTTTGTGTTTCGTGCTGGGCTATGTAATGTGTTCCGCGCGGTGTGTACGGTGTGTGCGTTGTGTCGACTGTGACTTTTGTGTGTGGTTTGTGTGGTTTGTGTGTATCGTGGCTGTTGCGTACTGTATTTGTGTTTGTTCTATGTGTGGGATATGTGTTTCACACTGTGCTGGCTGTCTTTGGTGGTGTGAGAGGCGTGTGTTGTATATCTGTGTTTTTTTGCTGTGTATAGTGTGTGAAATGTGCATTGCATGTGTTCTGCGTTCTAGTGTTGTGTGTTTGTGTGTTGTGTGGGGGAAGGTATGTGTTTTGATGTGGGTTTTGTGTGTGTCTGCATGTGTGATTGTTTTTCTACGTGGTTGTGGGTGTGTGGATGTGTGAGGGTATGGATGTGTGAATTTGTGTGTGTGTGGTTGTGTGTGATGCGTTGTGTGTGTCGAGTGTTTCTGTGATTGGTCTGTGATTCTTCGGGTTGTGCACTGTGTGTGGTGTGTGTGTGTGTGTGTGTTGAGTGGTGTGTTTTGCAGTCATGGTGGTGATGTGTGTATATTCGCTGGGTTAGAGGTGTGTACTTGCTGTTGTGTTATGTGGTGTTTCTGTGTGGCTTAGTGTGTTTTCTGTGTTCTTTGCTCTGCGTGGTGTTGTGTTTTTTCTGTGTAGTGTGTGCAGTGTGCGTCCTGTAGTGTCATGCTTGTTGGGTGGTGCTGTGTGTATATTCTGTGTGGTTACCTTGAGTGAGCTTTATGGAGTTTTGTGTCGTTTCGTCTGTTCCTGTGGGTGTTATTGTGGGTCAGGGGGTGGTTTCGAGTGGTTGTACTCTGGGTGAGATGTGTGTTGTGTATGTTGTGTGTTAGGGTTGTTTTCTGTAGGTTGTGTGTGCTGTTCCTTGTGTTGTGTTTCCGTGTGTTCTAATGATTTACTGTGTCTCCTGTGTGTTTGTGGGCTGTGCGTGTTTGCGCATGTTGTGCGTTCAATGTGTGTGTTGTTTCCTTATATGTTTGGTGTGTGTGTGTTGTGTGTGGTGTATTGAATGTGTTCCCTTTGTGTCGTGTGTATTGCGTGCTGTTTCTGTGTTGTTATATTGTGTGTGTTGTGTCGCACGTGTGGTGTTGTCGTGTCATGGGTGTGTTCTGTGTGGTTGCCTGTGTTGTGTGTGTGTGTGTTTATTTGTTCTTTAGGATTAAGTGATATGTGGGAGATTGTTGGAGTCTGAGAAAATTAAGTGTCCGGATGAAGGATGGAGTTAGAATGAAGGGACCCAACTTTAATGGGGAAGCTGCTCTCCAAGGTAACGTTTGCAGGATATTTGCAGTGAGACAAAACGATTAAGTGAAATTCTCTGGGCCGTAGGAAACTAAACGCATTGCCTGTGGGTCAGGTTACAGTGAAGAGGTGTGCTCGAGTATGGTTACATCTTCTATTCGTGTTTTTTAAGAGGTGACACTCAGTGTGAACTTCGGTTATGTTTAGAGCTTAGGTAGTTCATTATGAGGGATGAGGCGATGTGCATTACAGGTAACAGTGTGAAGACGAAACGATGTTGAGGTCAGGGATAAGCGTAAAGCTTCGGGTTAGGGATCACATCAAATTACGTCCTAGCATGGAGTTAGCTTAAGGCGCAGGGTTAGTGTCAGGTTCCCATTTAGATGTATGTCACCAGGGAGGTGTGGGTGAGGCTTCCAGTGTGAAGGATGAATGGTGATACTTAGGGTGAGAGTGGAGTTGTCTTCGGTTCCACTATTCCCTTACCCATACTCAAAAGTGTTCTGCCGCACTCAGACAGCTGCCATTTGGCATTGTTCGCAGTGCCCTGGCAGTCTGAGGAATGTGGCTAGATTACCGTGCATGAGCATGACCGATATTCACGTTGGACTGAAGGACATGAACGGCTTTCTCCACCAGCCACGAGGGTCATTACCACATCCCAGATTAAAACACATGTTACCTTGTATCTGGCTTACATTATCCTTCATGCTGCGTGAGGTGATTGGCTCCCACCTCAGCCAAATCACTCCCCCAGCAGAGACACCGAGCCCTCAAGTGGGAAACTGCTCACCTCACCAAGCTCATCTTGTCTCTAGGACACGGTCGTCACTCACTGTGATGTCATGGTACCTGCAGGCAACACTGCTGCAGTTGCAAAGTCCTCCACTAGAGTGCGTGAACTGCCCCACCCTGGAGAGCTCTATCGTCTGAGGGAGCGAAAATTATTTGTTCAGGAATATATGCGTTTACATATGGGTGTGTATATTTATATGTCTTTGTACATATATACGTGTATATGTATATGAAGAGCTCCACCATGGCATGTTCAAACGGGAGAAAACCCAGCACAAGGTCCACGAACGTCTCCTGCATCCATGCAGCCTCACAGGCCTCTAGTCCACCCCAGATCTCAGCAGGGACCAGGATTTCAGTCAGGGGGATAGCACAGAGGCTTGTGTTGGGTCCTTGGTTAATATTCTATATTGGCTCAGTTATTGGTGGGAAATCTTGTGTGAAGCTCACACTTGGGGTGCTGAACGGTATTTGGGTTTGCTTGCAGAAGTTATAAGTATTTGGCATGGCCACCATGGCTTGGGAGGCAGAAGCCACTTTCGGGCTTTGGGAGAGTGTGTTAGGTTAATAATGACAGTGTACAGGCAACGGTTATGGATATTATTCAATGTAGTTTCAAGGTCATTGACAGGGTTGGGATCATGATTTAGTGCATTCAGCTTGGGTATTTTGCCTGTTGATTGTTTCACTTTTGTATTTGTTGTGTTGTTTGTGTGCTTGTGTACGGTGTGCTGTGTATTGAGGGAGTGTTGTGTGCTGTGTCTGTACCATGTAATACCTGTGCATTGTGATTTCGCTGTGTGGACAATGTGTGTAGTTTATATAGCACGCGTTTCACTTTATGTTGTGAATGTTGTGTGTGTATCTTGCGTGGTTGTGTGTGTTGCGTGCGGTGTTCTGTCTGTGACTGCTTCGTTTAGACTGTGTTGTGCATTGTGGTGTATTGTGTGTTTTGTGATGTGTGTGGAAGCTCGGTCTTAAGGTGTGTGCTCATTTATGCATGGTCTGTATGTTGTGAGTGTGCTCTGTGTGTTGTCATGTGGACGCTGTGTGCTTGGGGTCAGTCTTTCGGTGTGGTGTGTTATGTATGGGTCCTTAGCAGTTAATTTTTTTTGTATGTGAAGTTGGTGTCTTGTGTTTCTTGTTTGTGCGGTTCTGTGTCGTGATTTTTGGTTTTGTGATGCGTGTGCGGTGTGTTCATTCTACGCGGTACTGCTCTGTTTTGTTTCTTGTGTGACTGATTGCTGCATTACTTTCTGTTCCTTTGTTGTCTGTTTATTGTACTGGTGTGTCTGGGTGGTGTGTCTGCCATTGTGCACATTGTGCGTTGTCTGTGTTGTGTGTTATGAGTGTCATTTGGGTTCTTGGCTGTTTGTGGTGCATGTTGTGCCGTTTCTGTGTGGCGTGTTGTGTGGGGGCTGTGTTGTGTGTGGTTAGATGTCTTGTGTGTGGTGTGTTTTGAGTGGATCCTTGTGTCTTGTGAGTGTTGCCTGTTTTGTGTCTGCAGTGTTGTGTGCTGTGATTCTGTGCTGCGACTTTGTTTGTTGGTGGGCTGGGTTTACTCTCCTTCGACTGTATCTAATGTGTGTTGCGCTGTGTGTGTTTTGTGTGCTGTGCTTGCCCTTTGTGTGTTGTTTCCAGTTGTAAGTAGTATACGTGTTCTGTGTGTTGACTGCAGTTACTTGTGCAGGGCACGCTGCTCTGCATTCTGTAGGTTCTTTCGAGTGTGTTCCTCGTGTTAGTGGTGGGGTGCTGTGCGATTTGCGTTTGTGTGCCTTATTGTGTCATGTGCAGTGTGTGACGTGCCTGTCCTTTGTGTTTTGTGTTGGGATATGTAATGTGTTCTGCACGGTGTGCATGGTGTGTGCGTTGTGTCGACTGTGACTTTTGTGTGTGGTTTGTGTTGTTTGTGTGCATCGTGGCTGTTGCGTACTGTATTTGTGTTTGTTCTATGTGTGGGATATGTGTTTCACACTGTGCTGGCTGTCTTTGGTGGTGTGAGAGGCGTGTGTTGTGTATCTGTGTTTTTTTGCTGTGTATAGTGTGTGAAATGTGCATTGCATATGTTCTGTGTTCTAGTGTTGTGTGTTTGTGTGTTGTGTGGGGGAAGGTATGTGTTTTGATGTGGGTTGTGTGCGGCTGCATGTGTGATTGTTTTTCTACGTGGTTGTGGGTGTGTGGATGTGTGAATTTGTGTGTGTGAGATATTTTGTGTGTGGTTGTGTGTGATGCGTTGTGTGTGTCGAGTGTGGCTGTGATTGTTCTGTGATTCTTCGGGTTGTGCACTGTGTGTGTGGTGTGTGTGTGTGTGTTGAGTGGTGTATTTTGCGGTCACGGTGGTGATGTGTGTATATTCGCTGGGTTAGAGGTGTGTATTTGCTGTTGTGTTATGTGGTGTTTCTGTGTGGCTTAGTGTGCATTCTGTGTTCTTTGCTGTGCGTGGTGTTGTGTTTTTTCTGCGTAGTGTGTGCAGTGTGCGTGCTGTAGTGTCACGCTTTTTGGGTGGTGCTGTGTGTATATTCGGTGTGGTTATCTTGAGTGAGCTTTATGGAGTTTTGTGTCGTTTCGTCTGAGTGCTGTGGGTGTTATTGTGGGTCAGGGGGTGGTTTCGAGTGGTTGTACTCTGGGTGAGATGTGTGTTGTGTATGTTGTGTGTTAGGGTTGTTTTCTGTAGGTTGTGTGTGCTGTTCCTTGTGTTGTGTTTCCGTGTGTTCTAATGTTTTACTGTGTCTCCTGTGTGTTTGTGGGCTGTGCGTGTTTGCGCATGTTGTGTGTTCAATGTGTGTGCTGTTTCCTTATATGTTTGGTGTGTGTGCGTTGTGTGTGGTGTATTGAATGTGTTTCCTTTGTGTCGTGTGTATTGCGTGGTGTTTCTGTGTTGTTATATTCTGTGTGTTGTGTCGCACGTGTGGTGGTGTCGTGTATGGGTGTGTTCTGTGTGGTTGTCTGTGTTGTGTGTGTGTGTGTTTATTAGTTCTTTAGGATTAAGTGATGTGTGGGAGATTGTTATAGTCTGAGAAATTTTAAGTGTCCGGATGAAGGATGGAGTTAGACTGAGGGGACCCAATTTTAATGGGGAAGCTGCTCTCCAAGGTAACGTTTGCAGGATATTTGCAGTGAGACAAAACGATAAAGGTAAAATTCTCTGGGCCATAGGAAACTAAACGCATTGCCTGTGGGTCAGGTTACAGTGATGAGGTGTGCTCGAGTATGGTTACATCTTCTCTTCGTGTTTTGTAAGAGGTGACATTCAGTGTGAACTTCTGTGTTTTTTAGAGCTTAGGTAGTTCATTATGAGGGATGATGCGATGTGCGTTTCAGGTAACAGTGAAGACGAATCGATGTTGAGGTCAGGGATAAGCGTAAAGCTTCGGGTTAGGGATCACATCAAATTATGTCTTAGCATGGAGTTAGCTTAAGGCGCAGGGTTAGTGTCAGGTTCCCATTTAGATCTATGTCACCAGTGAGGTGTGGGTGAGGCTTCCAGTGTGAAGGATGAATGGTGATACTTAGGGTGAGAGTGGAGTAGTCTTCGCTTCCACTATTCCCTTACCCATACTCATAAAGTGTTCTGCCGCACTCAGACAGCTGCCATTTGGCATTGTTCGCAGTGCCCTGGCAGTCTGAGGAATGTGGCTAGATTACCGTGCATGAGCATGACCGATGTTCACGTTGGACTGAAGGACATGAACGGCTTTCTCCACCAGCCACGAGGGTCATTACCACATCCCAGATTAAAGCACATGTTACCTTGTATCTGGCTTACATTTTCCTTCATGCTGCGTGAAGTGGTTAGCTCCCACCTCAGCAAAATCACTCCCTCAGCAGAGACACCGAGCCCTCAAGTGGGAAACTGCTCACCTCACCAAGCTCATCTTGTCTCTAGGACACGGTCGTCACTCACTGTGATGTCATGGTACCTGCAGGCAACACTGCTGCAGTTGCAAAGTCCTCCACTAGAGTGCGTGAACTGCCCCACCCTGGAGAGCTCTATCGTCTGAGGGAGCGAAAATTATTTGTTCAGGAATATATGCGTTTATATATGGGTGTGTATATTTATATGTCTTTGTACATATATACGTGTATATGTATATGAAGAGCTCCACCATGGCATGTTCAAACGGGAGAAAACCCAGCACAAGGTCCACGAACGTCTCCTGCATCCATGCAGCCTCACAGGCCTGTAGTCCACCCAGATCTCAGCAGCGACCAGGATTTCAGTCAGGGGGATAGCACAGAGGCTTGTGTTGGGTCCTTGGTTAATATTCTATATTGGCTCAGTTATTGGTGGGAAATCTTGTGTGAAGCTCACACTTGGGGTGCTGAACGGTATTTGGGTTTGCTTGCAGAAGTTATAAGTATTTGGCATGGCCACCATGGCTTGGGAGGCAGAAGCCACTTTCGGGCTTTGGGAGAGTGTGTTAGGTTAATAATGACAGTGTACAGGCAACGGTTATGGATATTATTCAATGTAGTTTCAAGGTCATTGACAGGGTTGGGATCATGATTTAGTGCATTCAGCTTGGGTATTTTGCCTGTTGATTGTTTCACTTTTGTATTTGTTGTGTTGTTTGTGTGCTTGTGTACGGTGTGCTGTGTATTGAGGGAGTGTTGTGTGCTGTGTCTGTACCATGTAATACCTGTGCATTGTGATTTCGCTGTGTGGACAATGTGTGTAGTTTATATAGCACGCGTTTCACTTTATGTTGTGAATGTTGTGTGTGTATCTTGCGTGGTTGTGTGTGTTGCGTGCGGTGTTCTGTCTGTGACTGCTTCGTTTAGACTGTGTTGTGCATTGTGGTGTATTGTGTGTTTTGTGATGTGTGTGGAAGCTCGGTCTTAAGGTGTGTGCTCATTTATGCATGGTCTGTATGTTGTGAGTGTGCTCTGTGTGTTGTCATGTGGACGCTGTGTGCTTGGGGTCAGTCTTTCGGTGTGGTGTGTTATGGGTCCTTAGCAGTTAATTTTTTTTGTATGTGAAGTTGGTGTCTTGTGTTTCTTGTTTGTGCGGTTCTGTGTCGTGATTTTTGGTTTTGTGATGCGTGTGCGGTGTGTTCATTCTACGCGGTACTGCTCTGTTTTGTTTCTTGTGTGACTGATTGCTGCATTACTTTCTGTTCCTTTGTTGTCTGTTTATTGTACTGGTGTGTCTGGGTGGTGTGTCTGCCATTGTGCACATTGTGCGTTGTCTGTGTTGTGTGTTATGAGTGTCATTTGGGTTCTTGGCTGTTTGTGGTGCATGTTGTGCCGTTTCTGTGTGGCGTGTTGTGTGGGGGCTGTGTTGTGTGTGGTTAGATGTCTTGTGTGTGGTGTGTTTTGAGTGGATCCTTGTGTCTTGTGAGTGTTGCCTGTTTTGTGTCTGCAGTGTTGTGTGCTGTGATTCTGTGCTGCGACTTTGTTTGTTGGTGTGCTGGGTTTACTCTCCTTCGACTGTATCTAATGTGTGTTGCGCTGTGTGTGTTTTGTGTGCTGTGCTTGCCCTTTGTGTGTTGTTTCCAGTTGTAAGTAGTATACGTGTTCTGTGTGTTGACTGCAGTTACTTGTGCAGGGCACGCTGCTCTGCATTCTGTAGGTTCTTTCGAGTGTGTTCCTCGTGTTAGTGGTGGGGTGCTGTGTGATTTGCGTTTGTGTGCCTTCCTGTGTCATGTGCAGTGTGTGATGTGCCTGTCCTTTGTGTTTCGTGCTGGGCTATGTAATGTGTTCCGCGCGGTGTGTACGGTGTGTGCGTTGTGTCGACTGTGACTTTTGTGTGTGGTTTGTGTGGTTTGTGTGTATCGTGGCTGTTGCGTACTGTATTTGTGTTTGTTCTATGTGTGGGATATGTGTTTCACACTGTGCTGGCTGTCTTTGGTGGTGTGAGAGGCGTGTGTTGTATATCTGTGTTTTTTTGCTGTGTATAGTGTGTGAAATGTGCATTGCATGTGTTCTGCGTTCTAGTGTTGTGTGTTTGTGTGTTGTGTGGGGGAAGGTATGTGTTTTGATGTGGGTTTTGTGTGTGTCTGCATGTGTGATTGTTTTTCTACGTGGTTGTGGGTGTGTGGATGTGTGAGGGTATGGATGTGTGAATTTGTGTGTGTGTGGTTGTGTGTGATGCGTTGTGTGTGTCGAGTGTTTCTGTGATTGGTCTGTGATTCTTCGGGTTGTGCACTGTGTGTGGTGTGTGTGTGTGTGTGTGTTGAGTGGTGTGTTTTGCAGTCATGGTGGTGATGTGTGTATATTCGCTGGGTTAGAGGTGTGTACTTGCTGTTGTGTTATGTGGTGTTTCTGTGTGGCTTAGTGTGTTTTCTGTGTTCTTTGCTCTGCGTGGTGTTGTGTTTTTTCTGTGTAGTGTGTGCAGTGTGCGTCCTGTAGTGTCATGCTTGTTGGGTGGTGCTGTGTGTATATTCTGTGTGGTTACCTTGAGTGAGCTTTATGGAGTTTTGTGTCGTTTCGTCTGTTCCTGTGGGTGTTATTGTGGGTCAGGGGGTGGTTTCGAGTGGTTGTACTCTGGGTGAGATGTGTGTTGTGTATGTTGTGTGTTAGGGTTGTTTTCTGTAGGTTGTGTGTGCTGTTCCTTGTGTTGTGTTTCCGTGTGTTCTAATGATTTACTGTGTCTCCTGTGTGTTTGTGGGCTGTGCGTGTTTGCGCATGTTGTGCGTTCAATGTGTGTGTTGTTTCCTTATATGTTTGGTGTGTGTGTGTTGTGTGTGGTGTATTGAATGTGTTCCCTTTGTGTCGTGTGTATTGCGTGCTGTTTCTGTGTTGTTATATTGTGTGTGTTGTGTCGCACGTGTGGTGTTGTCGTGTCATGGGTGTGTTCTGTGTGGTTGCCTGTGTTGTGTGTGTGTGTGTTTATTTGTTCTTTAGGATTAAGTGATATGTGGGAGATTGTTGGAGTCTGAGAAAATTAAGTGTCCGGATGAAGGATGGAGTTAGAATGAAGGGACCCAACTTTAATGGGGAAGCTGCTCTCCAAGGTAACGTTTGCAGGATATTTGCAGTGAGACAAAACGATTAAGTGAAATTCTCTGGGCCGTAGGAAACTAAACGCATTGCCTGTGGGTCAGGTTACAGTGAAGAGGTGTGCTCGAGTATGGTTACATCTTCTATTCGTGTTTTTTAAGAGGTGACACTCAGTGTGAACTTCGGTTATGTTTAGAGCTTAGGTAGTTCATTATGAGGGATGAGGCGATGTGCATTACAGGTAACAGTGTGAAGACGAAACGATGTTGAGGTCAGGGATAAGCGTAAAGCTTCGGGTTAGGGATCACATCAAATTACGTCCTAGCATGGAGTTAGCTTAAGGCGCAGGGTTAGTGTCAGGTTCCCATTTAGATGTATGTCACCAGGGAGGTGTGGGTGAGGCTTCCAGTGTGAAGGATGAATGGTGATACTTAGGGTGAGAGTGGAGTTGTCTTCGGTTCCACTATTCCCTTACCCATACTCAAAAGTGTTCTGCCGCACTCAGACAGCTGCCATTTGGCATTGTTCGCAGTGCCCTGGCAGTCTGAGGAATGTGGCTAGATTACCGTGCATGAGCATGACCGATATTCACGTTGGACTGAAGGACATGAACGGCTTTCTCCACCAGCCACGAGGGTCATTACCACATCCCAGATTAAAACACATGTTACCTTGTATCTGGCTTACATTATCCTTCATGCTGCGTGAGGTGATTGGCTCCCACCTCAGCCAAATCACTCCCCCAGCAGAGACACCGAGCCCTCAAGTGGGAAACTGCTCACCTCACCAAGCTCATCTTGTCTCTAGGACACGGTCGTCACTCACTGTGATGTCATGGTACCTGCAGGCAACACTGCTGCAGTTGCAAAGTCCTCCACTAGAGTGCGTGAACTGCCCCACCCTGGAGAGCTCTATCGTCTGAGGGAGCGAAAATTATTTGTTCAGGAATATATGCGTTTACATATGGGTGTGTATATTTATATGTCTTTGTACATATATACGTGTATATGTATATGAAGAGCTCCACCATGGCATGTTCAAACGGGAGAAAACCCAGCACAAGGTCCACGAACGTCTCCTGCATCCATGCAGCCTCACAGGCCTCTAGTCCACCCCAGATCTCAGCAGGGACCAGGATTTCAGTCAGGGGGATAGCACAGAGGCTTGTGTTGGGTCCTTGGTTAATATTCTATATTGGCTCAGTTATTGGTGGGAAATCTTGTGTGAAGCTCACACTTGGGGTGCTGAACGGTATTTGGGTTTGCTTGCAGAAGTTATAAGTATTTGGCATGGCCACCATGGCTTGGGAGGCAGAAGCCACTTTCGGGCTTTGGGAGAGTGTGTTAGGTTAATAATGACAGTGTACAGGCAACGGTTATGGATATTATTCAATGTAGTTTCAAGGTCATTGACAGGGTTGGGATCATGATTTAGTGCATTCAGCTTGGGTATTTTGCCTGTTGATTGTTTCACTTTTGTATTTGTTGTGTTGTTTGTGTGCTTGTGTACGGTGTGCTGTGTATTGAGGGAGTGTTGTGTGCTGTGTCTGTACCATGTAATACCTGTGCATTGTGATTTCGCTGTGTGGACAATGTGTGTAGTTTATATAGCACGCGTTTCACTTTATGTTGTGAATGTTGTGTGTGTATCTTGCGTGGTTGTGTGTGTTGCGTGCGGTGTTCTGTCTGTGACTGCTTCGTTTAGACTGTGTTGTGCATTGTGGTGTATTGTGTGTTTTGTGATGTGTGTGGAAGCTCGGTCTTAAGGTGTGTGCTCATTTATGCATGGTCTGTATGTTGTGAGTGTGCTCTGTGTGTTGTCATGTGGACGCTGTGTGCTTGGGGTCAGTCTTTTGGTGTGGTGTGTTATGTATGGGTCCTTAGCAGTTAATTTTTTTTGTATGTGAAGTTGGTGTCTTGTGTTTCTTGTTTGTGCGGTTCTGTGTCGTGATTTTTGGTTTTGTGATGCGTGTGCGGTGTGTTCATTCTACGCGGTACTGCTCTGTTTTGTTTCTTGTGTGACTGATTGCTGCATTACTTTCTGTTCCTTTGTTGTCTGTTTATTGTACTGGTGTGTCTGGGTGGTGTGTCTGCCATTGTGCACATTGTGCGTTGTCTGTGTTGTGTGTTATGAGTGTCATTTGGGTTCTTGGCTGTTTGTGGTGCATGTTGTGCCGTTTCTGTGTGGCGTGTTGTGTGGGGGCTGTGTTGTGTGTGGTTAGATGTCTTGTGTGTGGTGTGTTTTGAGTGGATCCTTGTGTCTTGTGAGTGTTGCCTGTTTTGTGTCTGCAGTGTTGTGTGCTGTGATTCTGTGCTGCGACTTTGTTTGTTGGTGTGCTGGGTTTACTCTCCTTCGACTGTATCTAATGTGTGTTGCGCTGTGTGTGTTTTGTGTGCTGTGCTTGCCCTTTGTGTGTTGTTTCCAGTTGTAAGTAGCATACGTGTTCTGTGTGTTAACTGCAGTTACTTGTGCTGAGCACCCTGCTCTGCATTCTGTAGGTTCTTTCGAGTGTGTTCCTCGTGTTAGTGGTGGGGTGCTGTGCGATTTGCGTTTGTGTGCCTTATTGTGTCATGTGCAGTGTGTGACGTGCCTGTCCTTTGTGTTTTGTGTTGGGATATGTAATGTGTTCTGCACGGTGTGCATGGTGTGTGCGTTGTGTCGACTGTGACTTTTGTGTGTGGTTTGTGTTGTTTGTGTGCATCGTGGCTGTTGCGTACTGTATTTGTGTTTGTTCTATGTGTGGGATATGTGTTTCACACTGTGCTGGCTGTCTTTGGTGGTGTGAGAGGCGTGTGTTGTGTATCTGTGTTTTTTTGCTGTGTATAGTGTGTGAAATGTGCATTGCATATGTTCTGTGTTCTAGTGTTGTGTGTTTGTGTGTTGTGTGGGGGAAGGTATGTGTTTTGATGTGGGTTGTGTGCGGCTGCATGTGTGATTGTTTTTCTACGTGGTTGTGGGTGTGTGGATGTGTGAATTTGTGTGTGTGAGATATTTTGTGTGTGGTTGTGTGTGATGCGTTGTGTGTGTCGAGTGTGGCTGTGATTGTTCTGTGATTCTTCGGGTTGTGCACTGTGTGTGTGGTGTGTGTGTGTGTGTTGAGTGGTGTATTTTGCGGTCACGGTGGTGATGTGTGTATATTCGCTGGGTTAGAGGTGTGTATTTGCTGTTGTGTTATGTGGTGTTTCTGTGTGGCTTAGTGTGCATTCTGTGTTCTTTGCTGTGCGTGGTGTTGTGTTTTTTCTGCGTAGTGTGTGCAGTGTGCGTGCTGTAGTGTCACGCTTTTTGGGTGGTGCTGTGTGTATATTCGGTGTGGTTATCTTGAGTGAGCTTTATGGAGTTTTGTGTCGTTTCGTCTGAGTGCTGTGGGTGTTATTGTGGGTCAGGGGGTGGTTTCGAGTGGTTGTACTCTGGGTGAGATGTGTGTTGTGTATGTTGTGTGTTAGGGTTGTTTTCTGTAGGTTGTGTGTGCTGTTCCTTGTGTTGTGTTTCCGTGTGTTCTAATGTTTTACTGTGTCTCCTGTGTGTTTGTGGGCTGTGCGTGTTTGCGCATGTTGTGTGTTCAGTGTGTGTGCTGTTTCCTTATATGTTTGGTGTGTGTGCGTTGTGTGTGGTGTATTGAATGTGTTTCCTTTGTGTCGTGTGTATTGCGTGGTGTTTCTGTGTTGTTATATTCTGTGTGTTGTGTCGCACGTGTGGTGGTGTCGTGTATGGGTGTGTTCTGTGTGGTTGTCTGTGTTGTGTGTGTGTGTGTTTATTAGTTCTTTAGGATTAAGTGATGTGTGGGAGATTGTTATAGTCTGAGAAATTTTAAGTGTCCGGATGAAGGATGGAGTTAGACTGAGGGGACCCAATTTTAATGGGGAAGCTGCTCTCCAAGGTAACGTTTGCAGGATATTTGCAGTGAGACAAAACGATAAAGGTAAAATTCTCTGGGCCATAGGAAACTAAACGCATTGCCTGTGGGTCAGGTTACAGTGATGAGGTGTGCTCGAGTATGGTTACATCTTCTCTTCGTGTTTTGTAAGAGGTGACATTCAGTGTGAACTTCTGTGTTTTTTAGAGCTTAGGTAGTTCATTATGAGGGATGATGCGATGTGCGTTTCAGGTAACAGTGAAGACGAATCGATGTTGAGGTCAGGGATAAGCGTAAAGCTTCGGGTTAGGGATCACATCAAATTATGTCTTAGCATGGAGTTAGCTTAAGGCGCAGGGTTAGTGTCAGGTTCCCATTTAGATCTATGTCACCAGTGAGGTGTGGGTGAGGCTTCCAGTGTGAAGGATGAATGGTGATACTTAGGGTGAGAGTGGAGTAGTCTTCGCTTCCACTATTCCCTTACCCATACTCATAAAGTGTTCTGCCGCACTCAGACAGCTGCCATTTGGCATTGTTCGCAGTGCCCTGGCAGTCTGAGGAATGTGGCTAGATTACCGTGCATGAGCATGACCGATGTTCACGTTGGACTGAAGGACATGAACGGCTTTCTCCACCAGCCACGAGGGTCATTACCACATCCCAGATTAAAGCACATGTTACCTTGTATCTGGCTTACATTTTCCTTCATGCTGCGTGAAGTGGTTAGCTCCCACCTCAGCAAAATCACTCCCTCAGCAGAGACACCGAGCCCTCAAGTGGGAAACTGCTCACCTCACCAAGCTCATCTTGTCTCTAGGACACGGTCGTCACTCACTGTGATGTCATGGTACCTGCAGGCAACACTGCTGCAGTTGCAAAGTCCTCCACTAGAGTGCGTGAACTGCCCCACCCTGGAGAGCTCTATCGTCTGAGGGAGCGAAAATTATTTGTTCAGGAATATATGCGTTTATATATGGGTGTGTATATTTATATGTCTTTGTACATATATACGTGTATATGTATATGAAGAGCTCCACCATGGCATGTTCAAACGGGAGAAAACCCAGCACAAGGTCCACGAACGTCTCCTGCATCCATGCAGCCTCACAGGCCTGTAGTCCACCCAGATCTCAGCAGCGACCAGGATTTCAGTCAGGGGGATAGCACAGAGGCTTGTGTTGGGTCCTTGGTTAATATTCTATATTGGCTCAGTTATTGGTGGGAAATCTTGTGTGAAGCTCACACTTGGGGTGCTGAACGGTATTTGGGTTTGCTTGCAGAAGTTATAAGTATTTGGCATGGCCACCATGGCTTGGGAGGCAGAAGCCACTTTCGGGCTTTGGGAGAGTGTGTTAGGTTAATAATGACAGTGTACAGGCAACGGTTATGGATATTATTCAATGTAGTTTCAAGGTCATTGACAGGGTTGGGATCATGATTTAGTGCATTCAGCTTGGGTATTTTGCCTGTTGATTGTTTCACTTTTGTATTTGTTGTGTTGTTTGTGTGCTTGTGTACGGTGTGCTGTGTATTGAGGGAGTGTTGTGTGCTGTGTCTGTACCATGTAATACCTGTGCATTGTGATTTCGCTGTGTGGACAATGTGTGTAGTTTATATAGCACGCGTTTCACTTTATGTTGTGAATGTTGTGTGTGTATCTTGCGTGGTTGTGTGTGTTGCGTGCGGTGTTCTGTCTGTGACTGCTTCGTTTAGACTGTGTTGTGCATTGTGGTGTATTGTGTGTTTTGTGATGTGTGTGGAAGCTCGGTCTTAAGGTGTGTGCTCATTTATGCATGGTCTGTATGTTGTGAGTGTGCTCTGTGTGTTGTCATGTGGACGCTGTGTGCTTGGGGTCAGTCTTTCGGTGTGGTGTGTTATGGGTCCTTAGCAGTTAATTTTTTTTGTATGTGAAGTTGCTGTCTTGTGTTTCTTGTTTGTGCGGTTCTGTGTCGTGATTTTTGGTTTTGTGATGCGTGTGCGGTGTGTTCATTCTACGCGGTACTGCTCTGTTTTGTTTCTTGTGTGACTGATTGCTGCATTACTTTCTGTTCCTTTGTTGTCTGTTTATTGTACTGGTGTGTCTGGGTGGTGTGTCTGCCATTGTGCACATTGTGCGTTGTCTGTGTTGTGTGTTATGAGTGTCATTTGGGTTCTTGGCTGTTTGTGGTGCATGTTGTGCCGTTTCTGTGTGGCGTGTTGTGTGGGGGCTGTGTTGTGTGTGGTTAGATGTCTTGTGTGTGGTGTGTTTTGAGTGGATCCTTGTGTCTTGTGAGTGTTGCCTGTTTTGTGTCTGCAGTGTTGTGTGCTGTGATTCTGTGCTGCGACTTTGTTTGTTGGTGTGCTGGGTTTACTCTCCTTCGACTGTATCTAATGTGTGTTGCGCTGTGTGTGTTTTGTGTGCTGTGCTTGCCCTTTGTGTGTTGTTTCCAGTTGTAAGTAGTATACGTGTTCTGTGTGTTGACTGCAGTTACTTGTGCAGGGCACGCTGCTCTGCATTCTGTAGGTTCTTTCGAGTGTGT
This sequence comes from Manis pentadactyla, assembly GCF_030020395.1. Lineage (NCBI taxonomy): Eukaryota > Metazoa > Chordata > Mammalia > Pholidota > Manidae > Manis > Manis pentadactyla. The sequence goes on from NC_080025.1 coordinate 35,943,169, forward strand.
TCCTCGTGTTAGTGGTGGGGTGCTGTGTGATTTGCGTTTGTGTGCCTTCCTGTGTCATGTGCAGTGTGTGATGTGCCTGTCCTTTGTGTTTCGTGCTGGGCTATGTAATGTGTTCCGCGCGGTGTGTACGGTGTGTGCGTTGTGTCGACTGTGACTTTTGTGTGTGGTTTGTGTGGTTTGTGTGTATCGTGGCTGTTGCGTACTGTATTTGTGTTTGTTCTATGTGTGGGATATGTGTTTCACACTGTGCTGGCTGTCTTTGGTGGTGTGAGAGGCGTGTGTTGTATATCTGTGTTTTTTTGCTGTGTATAGTGTGTGAAATGTGCATTGCATGTGTTCTGCGTTCTAGTGTTGTGTGTTTGTGTGTTGTGTGGGGGAAGGTATGTGTTTTGATGTGGGTTTTGTGTGTGTCTGCATGTGTGATTGTTTTTCTACGTGGTTGTGGGTGTGTGGATGTGTGAGGGTATGGATGTGTGAATTTGTGTGTGTGTGGTTGTGTGTGATGCGTTGTGTGTGTCGAGTGTTTCTGTGATTGGTCTGTGATTCTTCGGGTTGTGCACTGTGTGTGGTGTGTGTGTGTGTGTGTGTTGAGTGGTGTGTTTTGCAGTCATGGTGGTGATGTGTGTATATTCGCTGGGTTAGAGGTGTGTACTTGCTGTTGTGTTATGTGGTGTTTCTGTGTGGCTTAGTGTGTTTTCTGTGTTCTTTGCTCTGCGTGGTGTTGTGTTTTTTCTGTGTAGTGTGTGCAGTGTGCGTCCTGTAGTGTCATGCTTGTTGGGTGGTGCTGTGTGTATATTCTGTGTGGTTACCTTGAGTGAGCTTTATGGAGTTTTGTGTCGTTTCGTCTGTTCCTGTGGGTGTTATTGTGGGTCAGGGGGTGGTTTCGAGTGGTTGTACTCTGGGTGAGATGTGTGTTGTGTATGTTGTGTGTTAGGGTTGTTTTCTGTAGGTTGTGTGTGCTGTTCCTTGTGTTGTGTTTCCGTGTGTTCTAATGATTTACTGTGTCTCCTGTGTGTTTGTGGGCTGTGCGTGTTTGCGCATGTTGTGCGTTCAATGTGTGTGTTGTTTCCTTATATGTTTGGTGTGTGTGTGTTGTGTGTGGTGTATTGAATGTGTTCCCTTTGTGTCGTGTGTATTGCGTGCTGTTTCTGTGTTGTTATATTGTGTGTGTTGTGTCGCACGTGTGGTGTTGTCGTGTCATGGGTGTGTTCTGTGTGGTTGCCTGTGTTGTGTGTGTGTGTGTTTATTTGTTCTTTAGGATTAAGTGATATGTGGGAGATTGTTGGAGTCTGAGAAAATTAAGTGTCCGGATGAAGGATGGAGTTAGAATGAAGGGACCCAACTTTAATGGGGAAGCTGCTCTCCAAGGTAACGTTTGCAGGATATTTGCAGTGAGACAAAACGATTAAGTGAAATTCTCTGGGCCGTAGGAAACTAAACGCATTGCCTGTGGGTCAGGTTACAGTGAAGAGGTGTGCTCGAGTATGGTTACATCTTCTATTCGTGTTTTTTAAGAGGTGACACTCAGTGTGAACTTCGGTTATGTTTAGAGCTTAGGTAGTTCATTATGAGGGATGAGGCGATGTGCATTACAGGTAACAGTGTGAAGACGAAACGATGTTGAGGTCAGGGATAAGCGTAAAGCTTCGGGTTAGGGATCACATCAAATTACGTCCTAGCATGGAGTTAGCTTAAGGCGCAGGGTTAGTGTCAGGTTCCCATTTAGATGTATGTCACCAGGGAGGTGTGGGTGAGGCTTCCAGTGTGAAGGATGAATGGTGATACTTAGGGTGAGAGTGGAGTTGTCTTCGGTTCCACTATTCCCTTACCCATACTCAAAAGTGTTCTGCCGCACTCAGACAGCTGCCATTTGGCATTGTTCGCAGTGCCCTGGCAGTCTGAGGAATGTGGCTAGATTACCGTGCATGAGCATGACCGATATTCACGTTGGACTGAAGGACATGAACGGCTTTCTCCACCAGCCACGAGGGTCATTACCACATCCCAGATTAAAACACATGTTACCTTGTATCTGGCTTACATTATCCTTCATGCTGCGTGAGGTGATTGGCTCCCACCTCAGCCAAATCACTCCCCCAGCAGAGACACCGAGCCCTCAAGTGGGAAACTGCTCACCTCACCAAGCTCATCTTGTCTCTAGGACACGGTCGTCACTCACTGTGATGTCATGGTACCTGCAGGCAACACTGCTGCAGTTGCAAAGTCCTCCACTAGAGTGCGTGAACTGCCCCACCCTGGAGAGCTCTATCGTCTGAGGGAGCGAAAATTATTTGTTCAGGAATATATGCGTTTACATATGGGTGTGTATATTTATATGTCTTTGTACATATATACGTGTATATGTATATGAAGAGCTCCACCATGGCATGTTCAAACGGGAGAAAACCCAGCACAAGGTCCACGAACGTCTCCTGCATCCATGCAGCCTCACAGGCCTCTAGTCCACCCCAGATCTCAGCAGGGACCAGGATTTCAGTCAGGGGGATAGCACAGAGGCTTGTGTTGGGTCCTTGGTTAATATTCTATATTGGCTCAGTTATTGGTGGGAAATCTTGTGTGAAGCTCACACTTGGGGTGCTGAACGGTATTTGGGTTTGCTTGCAGAAGTTATAAGTATTTGGCATGGCCACCATGGCTTGGGAGGCAGAAGCCACTTTCGGGCTTTGGGAGAGTGTGTTAGGTTAATAATGACAGTGTACAGGCAACGGTTATGGATATTATTCAATGTAGTTTCAAGGTCATTGACAGGGTTGGGATCATGATTTAGTGCATTCAGCTTGGGTATTTTGCCTGTTGATTGTTTCACTTTTGTATTTGTTGTGTTGTTTGTGTGCTTGTGTACGGTGTGCTGTGTATTGAGGGAGTGTTGTGTGCTGTGTCTGTACCATGTAATACCTGTGCATTGTGATTTCGCTGTGTGGACAATGTGTGTAGTTTATATAGCACGCGTTTCACTTTATGTTGTGAATGTTGTGTGTGTATCTTGCGTGGTTGTGTGTGTTGCGTGCGGTGTTCTGTCTGTGACTGCTTCGTTTAGACTGTGTTGTGCATTGTGGTGTATTGTGTGTTTTGTGATGTGTGTGGAAGCTCGGTCTTAAGGTGTGTGCTCATTTATGCATGGTCTGTATGTTGTGAGTGTGCTCTGTGTGTTGTCATGTGGACGCTGTGTGCTTGGGGTCAGTCTTTCGGTGTGGTGTGTTATGGGTCCTTAGCAGTTAATTTTTTTTGTATGTGAAGTTGGTGTCTTGTGTTTCTTGTTTGTGCGGTTCTGTGTCGTGATTTTTGGTTTTGTGATGCGTGTGCGGTGTGTTCATTCTACGCGGTACTGCTCTGTTTTGTTTCTTGTGTGACTGATTGCTGCATTACTTTCTGTTCCTTTGTTGTCTGTTTATTGTACTGGTGTGTCTGGGTGGTGTGTCTGCCATTGTGCACATTGTGCGTTGTCTGTGTTGTGTGTTATGAGTGTCATTTGGGTTCTTGGCTGTTTGTGGTGCATGTTGTGCCGTTTCTGTGTGGCGTGTTGTGTGGGGGCTGTGTTGTGTGTGGTTAGATGTCTTGTGTGTGGTGTGTTTTGAGTGGATCCTTGTGTCTTGTGAGTGTTGCCTGTTTTGTGTCTGCAGTGTTGTGTGCTGTGATTCTGTGCTGCGACTTTGTTTGTTGGTGTGCTGGGTTTACTCTCCTTCGACTGTATCTAATGTGTGTTGCGCTGTGTGTGTTTTGTGTGCTGTGCTTGCCCTTTGTGTGTTGTTTCCAGTTGTAAGTAGCATACGTGTTCTGTGTGTTAACTGCAGTTACTTGTGCTGAGCACCCTGCTCTGCATTCTGTAGGTTCTTTCGAGTGTGTTCCTCGTGTTAGTGGTGGGGTGCTGTGCGATTTGCGTTTGTGTGCCTTATTGTGTCATGTGCAGTGTGTGACGTGCCTGTCCTTTGTGTTTTGTGTTGGGATATGTAATGTGTTCTGCACGGTGTGCATGGTGTGTGCGTTGTGTCGACTGTGACTTTTGTGTGTGGTTTGTGTTGTTTGTGTGCATCGTGGCTGTTGCGTACTGTATTTGTGTTTGTTCTATGTGTGGGATATGTGTTTCACACTGTGCTGGCTGTCTTTGGTGGTGTGAGAGGCGTGTGTTGTGTATCTGTGTTTTTTTGCTGTGTATAGTGTGTGAAATGTGCATTGCATATGTTCTGTGTTCTAGTGTTGTGTGTTTGTGTGTTGTGTGGGGGAAGGTATGTGTTTTGATGTGGGTTGTGTGCGGCTGCATGTGTGATTGTTTTTCTACGTGGTTGTGGGTGTGTGGATGTGTGAATTTGTGTGTGTGAGATATTTTGTGTGTGGTTGTGTGTGATGCGTTGTGTGTGTCGAGTGTGGCTGTGATTGTTCTGTGATTCTTCGGGTTGTGCACTGTGTGTGTGGTGTGTGTGTGTGTGTTGAGTGGTGTATTTTGCGGTCACGGTGGTGATGTGTGTATATTCGCTGGGTTAGAGGTGTGTATTTGCTGTTGTGTTATGTGGTGTTTCTGTGTGGCTTAGTGTGCATTCTGTGTTCTTTGCTGTGCGTGGTGTTGTGTTTTTTCTGCGTAGTGTGTGCAGTGTGCGTGCTGTAGTGTCACGCTTTTTGGGTGGTGCTGTGTGTATATTCGGTGTGGTTATCTTGAGTGAGCTTTATGGAGTTTTGTGTCGTTTCGTCTGAGTGCTGTGGGTGTTATTGTGGGTCAGGGGGTGGTTTCGAGTGGTTGTACTCTGGGTGAGATGTGTGTTGTGTATGTTGTGTGTTAGGGTTGTTTTCTGTAGGTTGTGTGTGCTGTTCCTTGTGTTGTGTTTCCGTGTGTTCTAATGTTTTACTGTGTCTCCTGTGTGTTTGTGGGCTGTGCGTGTTTGCGCATGTTGTGTGTTCAGTGTGTGTGCTGTTTCCTTATATGTTTGGTGTGTGTGCGTTGTGTGTGGTGTATTGAATGTGTTTCCTTTGTGTCGTGTGTATTGCGTGGTGTTTCTGTGTTGTTATATTCTGTGTGTTGTGTCGCACGTGTGGTGGTGTCGTGTATGGGTGTGTTCTGTGTGGTTGTCTGTGTTGTGTGTGTGTGTGTTTATTAGTTCTTTAGGATTAAGTGATGTGTGGGAGATTGTTATAGTCTGAGAAATTTTAAGTGTCCGGATGAAGGATGGAGTTAGACTGAGGGGACCCAATTTTAATGGGGAAGCTGCTCTCCAAGGTAACGTTTGCAGGATATTTGCAGTGAGACAAAACGATAAAGGTAAAATTCTCTGGGCCATAGGAAACTAAACGCATTGCCTGTGGGTCAGGTTACAGTGATGAGGTGTGCTCGAGTATGGTTACATCTTCTCTTCGTGTTTTGTAAGAGGTGACATTCAGTGTGAACTTCTGTGTTTTTTAGAGCTTAGGTAGTTCATTATGAGGGATGATGCGATGTGCGTTTCAGGTAACAGTGAAGACGAATCGATGTTGAGGTCAGGGATAAGCGTAAAGCTTCGGGTTAGGGATCACATCAAATTATGTCTTAGCATGGAGTTAGCTTAAGGCGCAGGGTTAGTGTCAGGTTCCCATTTAGATCTATGTCACCAGTGAGGTGTGGGTGAGGCTTCCAGTGTGAAGGATGAATGGTGATACTTAGGGTGAGAGTGGAGTAGTCTTCGCTTCCACTATTCCCTTACCCATACTCATAAAGTGTTCTGCCGCACTCAGACAGCTGCCATTTGGCATTGTTCGCAGTGCCCTGGCAGTCTGAGGAATGTGGCTAGATTACCGTGCATGAGCATGACCGATGTTCACGTTGGACTGAAGGACATGAACGGCTTTCTCCACCAGCCACGAGGGTCATTACCACATCCCAGATTAAAGCACATGTTACCTTGTATCTGGCTTACATTTTCCTTCATGCTGCGTGAAGTGGTTAGCTCCCACCTCAGCAAAATCACTCCCTCAGCAGAGACACCGAGCCCTCAAGTGGGAAACTGCTCACCTCACCAAGCTCATCTTGTCTCTAGGACACGGTCGTCACTCACTGTGATGTCATGGTACCTGCAGGCAACACTGCTGCAGTTGCAAAGTCCTCCACTAGAGTGCGTGAACTGCCCCACCCTGGAGAGCTCTATCGTCTGAGGGAGCGAAAATTATTTGTTCAGGAATATATGCGTTTATATATGGGTGTGTATATTTATATGTCTTTGTACATATATACGTGTATATGTATATGAAGAGCTCCACCATGGCATGTTCAAACGGGAGAAAACCCAGCACAAGGTCCACGAACGTCTCCTGCATCCATGCAGCCTCACAGGCCTGTAGTCCACCCAGATCTCAGCAGCGACCAGGATTTCAGTCAGGGGGATAGCACAGAGGCTTGTGTTGGGTCCTTGGTTAATATTCTATATTGGCTCAGTTATTGGTGGGAAATCTTGTGTGAAGCTCACACTTGGGGTGCTGAACGGTATTTGGGTTTGCTTGCAGAAGTTATAAGTATTTGGCATGGCCACCATGGCTTGGGAGGCAGAAGCCACTTTCGGGCTTTGGGAGAGTGTGTTAGGTTAATAATGACAGTGTACAGGCAACGGTTATGGATATTATTCAATGTAGTTTCAAGGTCATTGACAGGGTTGGGATCATGATTTAGTGCATTCAGCTTGGGTATTTTGCCTGTTGATTGTTTCACTTTTGTATTTGTTGTGTTGTTTGTGTGCTTGTGTACGGTGTGCTGTGTATTGAGGGAGTGTTGTGTGCTGTGTCTGTACCATGTAATACCTGTGCATTGTGATTTCGCTGTGTGGACAATGTGTGTAGTTTATATAGCACGCGTTTCACTTTATGTTGTGAATGTTGTGTGTGTATCTTGCGTGGTTGTGTGTGTTGCGTGCGGTGTTCTGTCTGTGACTGCTTCGTTTAGACTGTGTTGTGCATTGTGGTGTATTGTGTGTTTTGTGATGTGTGTGGAAGCTCGGTCTTAAGGTGTGTGCTCATTTATGCATGGTCTGTATGTTGTGAGTGTGCTCTGTGTGTTGTCATGTGGACGCTGTGTGCTTGGGGTCAGTCTTTCGGTGTGGTGTGTTATGGGTCCTTAGCAGTTAATTTTTTTTGTATGTGAAGTTGGTGTCTTGTGTTTCTTGTTTGTGCGGTTCTGTGTCGTGATTTTTGGTTTTGTGATGCGTGTGCGGTGTGTTCATTCTACGCGGTACTGCTCTGTTTTGTTTCTTGTGTGACTGATTGCTGCATTACTTTCTGTTCCTTTGTTGTCTGTTTATTGTACTGGTGTGTCTGGGTGGTGTGTCTGCCATTGTGCACATTGTGCGTTGTCTGTGTTGTGTGTTATGAGTGTCATTTGGGTTCTTGGCTGTTTGTGGTGCATGTTGTGCCGTTTCTGTGTGGCGTGTTGTGTGGGGGCTGTGTTGTGTGTGGTTAGATGTCTTGTGTGTGGTGTGTTTTGAGTGGATCCTTGTGTCTTGTGAGTGTTGCCTGTTTTGTGTCTGCAGTGTTGTGTGCTGTGATTCTGTGCTGCGACTTTGTTTGTTGGTGTGCTGGGTTTACTCTCCTTCGACTGTATCTAATGTGTGTTGCGCTGTGTGTGTTTTGTGTGCTGTGCTTGCCCTTTGTGTGTTGTTTCCAGTTGTAAGTAGTATACGTGTTCTGTGTGTTGACTGCAGTTACTTGTGCAGGGCACGCTGCTCTGCATTCTGTAGGTTCTTTCGAGTGTGTTCCTCGTGTTAGTGGTGGGGTGCTGTGTGATTTGCGTTTGTGTGCCTTCCTGTGTCATGTGCAGTGTGTGATGTGCCTGTCCTTTGTGTTTCGTGCTGGGCTATGTAATGTGTTCCGCGCGGTGTGTACGGTGTGTGCGTTGTGTCGACTGTGACTTTTGTGTGTGGTTTGTGTGGTTTGTGTGTATCGTGGCTGTTGCGTACTGTATTTGTGTTTGTTCTATGTGTGGGATATGTGTTTCACACTGTGCTGGCTGTCTTTGGTGGTGTGAGAGGCGTGTGTTGTATATCTGTGTTTTTTTGCTGTGTATAGTGTGTGAAATGTGCATTGCATGTGTTCTGCGTTCTAGTGTTGTGTGTTTGTGTGTTGTGTGGGGGAAGGTATGTGTTTTGATGTGGGTTTTGTGTGTGTCTGCATGTGTGATTGTTTTTCTACGTGGTTGTGGGTGTGTGGATGTGTGAGGGTATGGATGTGTGAATTTGTGTGTGTGTGGTTGTGTGTGATGCGTTGTGTGTGTCGAGTGTTTCTGTGATTGGTCTGTGATTCTTCGGGTTGTGCACTGTGTGTGGTGTGTGTGTGTGTGTGTGTTGAGTGGTGTGTTTTGCAGTCATGGTGGTGATGTGTGTATATTCGCTGGGTTAGAGGTGTGTACTTGCTGTTGTGTTATGTGGTGTTTCTGTGTGGCTTAGTGTGTTTTCTGTGTTCTTTGCTCTGCGTGGTGTTGTGTTTTTTCTGTGTAGTGTGTGCAGTGTGCGTCCTGTAGTGTCATGCTTGTTGGGTGGTGCTGTGTGTATATTCTGTGTGGTTACCTTGAGTGAGCTTTATGGAGTTTTGTGTCGTTTCGTCTGTTCCTGTGGGTGTTATTGTGGGTCAGGGGGTGGTTTCGAGTGGTTGTACTCTGGGTGAGATGTGTGTTGTGTATGTTGTGTGTTAGGGTTGTTTTCTGTAGGTTGTGTGTGCTGTTCCTTGTGTTGTGTTTCCGTGTGTTCTAATGATTTACTGTGTCTCCTGTGTGTTTGTGGGCTGTGCGTGTTTGCGCATGTTGTGCGTTCAATGTGTGTGTTGTTTCCTTATATGTTTGGTGTGTGTGCGTTGTGTGTGGTGTATTGAATGTGTTCCCTTTGTGTCGTGTGTATTGCGTGCTGTTTCTGTGTTGTTATATTGTGTGTGTTGTGTCGCACGTGTGGTGTTGTCGTGTCATGGGTGTGTTCTGTGTGGTTGCCTGTGTTGTGTGTGTGTGTGTTTATTTGTTCTTTAGGATTAAGTGATATGTGGGAGATTGTTGGAGTCTGAGAAAATTAAGTGTCCGGATGAAGGATGGAGTTAGAATGAAGGGACCCAACTTTAATGGGGAAGCTGCTCTCCAAGGTAACGTTTGCAGGATATTTGCAGTGAGACAAAACGATTAAGTGAAATTCTCTGGGCCGTAGGAAACTAAACGCATTGCCTGTGGGTCAGGTTACAGTGAAGAGGTGTGCTCGAGTATGGTTACATCTTCTATTCGTGTTTTTTAAGAGGTGACACTCAGTGTGAACTTCGGTTATGTTTAGAGCTTAGGTAGTTCATTATGAGGGATGAGGCGATGTGCATTACAGGTAACAGTGTGAAGACGAAACGATGTTGAGGTCAGGGATAAGCGTAAAGCTTCGGGTTAGGGATCACATCAAATTACGTCCTAGCATGGAGTTAGCTTAAGGCGCAGGGTTAGTGTCAGGTTCCCATTTAGATGTATGTCACCAGGGAGGTGTGGGTGAGGCTTCCAGTGTGAAGGATGAATGGTGATACTTAGGGTGAGAGTGGAGTTGTCTTCGGTTCCACTATTCCCTTACCCATACTCAAAAGTGTTCTGCCGCACTCAGACAGCTGCCATTTGGCATTGTTCGCAGTGCCCTGGCAGTCTGAGGAATGTGGCTAGATTACCGTGCATGAGCATGACCGATATTCACGTTGGACTGAAGGACATGAACGGCTTTCTCCACCAGCCACGAGGGTCATTACCACATCCCAGATTAAAACACATGTTACCTTGTATCTGGCTTACATTATCCTTCATGCTGCGTGAGGTGATTGGCTCCCACCTCAGCCAAATCACTCCCCCAGCAGAGACACCGAGCCCTCAAGTGGGAAACTGCTCACCTCACCAAGCTCATCTTGTCTCTAGGACACGGTCGTCACTCACTGTGATGTCATGGTACCTGCAGGCAACACTGCTGCAGTTGCAAAGTCCTCCACTAGAGTGCGTGAACTGCCCCACCCTGGAGAGCTCTATCGTCTGAGGGAGCGAAAATTATTTGTTCAGGAATATATGCGTTTACATATGGGTGTGTATATTTATATGTCTTTGTACATATATACGTGTATATGTATATGAAGAGCTCCACCATGGCATGTTCAAACGGGAGAAAACCCAGCACAAGGTCCACGAACGTCTCCTGCATCCATGCAGCCTCACAGGCCTCTAGTCCACCCCAGATCTCAGCAGGGACCAGGATTTCAGTCAGGGGGATAGCACAGAGGCTTGTGTTGGGTCCTTGGTTAATATTCTATATTGGCTCAGTTATTGGTGGGAAATCTTGTGTGAAGCTCACACTTGGGGTGCTGAACGGTATTTGGGTTTGCTTGCAGAAGTTATAAGTATTTGGCATGGCCACCATGGCTTGGGAGGCAGAAGCCACTTTCGGGCTTTGGGAGAGTGTGTTAGGTTAATAATGACAGTGTACAGGCAACGGTTATGGATATTATTCAATGTAGTTTCAAGGTCATTGACAGGGTTGGGATCATGATTTAGTGCATTCAGCTTGGGTATTTTGCCTGTTGATTGTTTCACTTTTGTATTTGTTGTGTTGTTTGTGTGCTTGTGTACGGTGTGCTGTGTATTGAGGGAGTGTTGTGTGCTGTGTCTGTACCATGTAATACCTGTGCATTGTGATTTCGCTGTGTGGACAATGTGTGTAGTTTATATAGCACGCGTTTCACTTTATGTTGTGAATGTTGTGTGTGTATCTTGCGTGGTTGTGTGTGTTGCGTGCGGTGTTCTGTCTGTGACTGCTTCGTTTAGACTGTGTTGTGCATTGTGGTGTATTGTGTGTTTTGTGATGTGTGTGGAAGCTCGGTCTTAAGGTGTGTGCTCATTTATGCATGGTCTGTATGTTGTGAGTGTGCTCTGTGTGTTGTCATGTGGACGCTGTGTGCTTGGGGTCAGTCTTTTGGTGTGGTGTGTTATGTATGGGTCCTTAGCAGTTAATTTTTTTTGTATGTGAAGTTGCTGTCTTGTGTTTCTTGCTTGTGCGGTTCTGTGTCGTGATTTTTGGTTTTGTGATGCGTGTGCGGTGTGTTCATTCTACGCGGTACTGCTCTGTTTTGTTTCTTGTGTGACTGATTGCTGCATTACTTTCTGTTCCTTTGTTGTCTGTTTATTGTACTGGTGTGTCTGGGTGGTGTGTCTGCCATTGTGCACATTGTGCGTTGTCTGTGTTGTGTGTTATGAGTGTCATTTGGGTTCTTGGCTGTTTGTGGTGCATGTTGTGCCGTTTCTGTGTGGCGTGTTGTGTGGGGGCTGTGTTGTGTGTGGTTAGATGTCTTGTGTGTGGTGTGTTTTGAGTGGATCCTTGTGTCTTGTGAGTGTTGCCTGTTTTGTGTCTGCAGTGTTGTGTGCTGTGATTCTGTGCTGCGACTTTGTTTGTTGGTGTGCTGGGTTTACTCTCCTTCGACTGTATCTAATGTGTGTTGCGCTGTGTGTGTTTTGTGTGCTGTGCTTGCCCTTTGTGTGTTGTTTCCAGTTGTAAGTAGCATACGTGTTCTGTGTGTTAACTGCAGTTACTTGTGCTGAGCACCCTGCTCTGCATTCTGTAGGTTCTTTCGAGTGTGTTCCTCGTGTTAGTGGTGGGGTGCTGTGCGATTTGCGTTTGTGTGCCTTATTGTGTCATGTGCAGTGTGTGACGTGCCTGTCCTTTGTGTTTTGTGTTGGGATATGTAATGTGTTCTGCACGGTGTGCATGGTGTGTGCGTTGTGTCGACTGTGACTTTTGTGTGTGGTTTGTGTTGTTTGTGTGCATCGTGGCTGTTGCGTACTGTATTTGTGTTTGTTCTATGTGTGGGATATGTGTTTCACACTGTGCTGGCTGTCTTTGGTGGTGTGAGAGGCGTGTGTTGTGTATCTGTGTTTTTTTGCTGTGTATAGTGTGTGAAATGTGCATTGCATATGTTCTGTGTTCTAGTGTTGTGTGTTTGTGTGTTGTGTGGGGGAAGGTATGTGTTTTGATGTGGGTTGTGTGCGGCTGCATGTGTGATTGTTTTTCTACGTGGTTGTGGGTGTGTGGATGTGTGAATTTGTGTGTGTGAGATATTTTGTGTGTGGTTGTGTGTGATGCGTTGTGTGTGTCGAGTGTGGCTGTGATTGTTCTGTGATTCTTCGGGTTGTGCACTGTGTGTGTGGTGTGTGTGTGTGTGTTGAGTGGTGTATTTTGCGGTCACGGTGGTGATGTGTGTATATTCGCTGGGTTAGAGGTGTGTATTTGCTGTTGTGTTATGTGGTGTTTCTGTGTGGCTTAGTGTGCATTCTGTGTTCTTTGCTGTGCGTGGTGTTGTGTTTTTTCTGCGTAGTGTGTGCAGTGTGCGTGCTGTAGTGTCACGCTTTTTGGGTGGTGCTGTGTGTATATTCGGTGTGGTTATCTTGAGTGAGCTTTATGGAGTTTTGTGTCGTTTCGTCTGAGTGCTGTGGGTGTTATTGTGGGTCAGGGGGTGGTTTCGAGTGGTTGTACTCTGGGTGAGATGTGTGTTGTGTATGTTGTGTGTTAGGGTTGTTTTCTGTAGGTTGTGTGTGCTGTTCCTTGTGTTGTGTTTCCGTGTGTTCTAATGTTTTACTGTGTCTCCTGTGTGTTTGTGGGCTGTGCGTGTTTGCGCATGTTGTGTGTTCAGTGTGTGTGCTGTTTCCTTATATGTTTGGTGTGTGTGCGTTGTGTGTGGTGTATTGAATGTGTTTCCTTTGTGTCGTGTGTATTGCGTGGTGTTTCTGTGTTGTTATATTCTGTGTGTTGTGTCGCACGTGTGGTGGTGTCGTGTATGGGTGTGTTCTGTGTGGTTGTCTGTGTTGTGTGTGTGTGTGTTTATTAGTTCTTTAGGATTAAGTGATGTGTGGGAGATTGTTATAGTCTGAGAAATTTTAAGTGTCCGGATGAAGGATGGAGTTAGACTGAGGGGACCCAATTTTAATGGGGAAGCTGCTCTCCAAGGTAACGTTTGCAGGATATTTGCAGTGAGACAAAACGATAAAGGTAAAATTCTCTGGGCCATAGGAAACTAAACGCATTGCCTGTGGGTCAGGTTACAGTGATGAGGTGTGCTCGAGTATGGTTACATCTTCTCTTCGTGTTTTGTAAGAGGTGACATTCAGTGTGAACTTCTGTGTTTTTTAGAGCTTAGGTAGTTCATTATGAGGGATGATGCGATGTGCGTTTCAGGTAACAGTGAAGACGAATCGATGTTGAGGTCAGGGATAAGCGTAAAGCTTCGGGTTAGGGATCACATCAAATTATGTCTTAGCATGGAGTTAGCTTAAGGCGCAGGGTTAGTGTCAGGTTCCCATTTAGATCTATGTCACCAGTGAGGTGTGGGTGAGGCTTCCAGTGTGAAGGATGAATGGTGATACTTAGGGTGAGAGTGGAGTAGTCTTCGCTTCCACTATTCCCTTACCCATACTCATAAAGTGTTCTGCCGCACTCAGACAGCTGCCATTTGGCATTGTTCGCAGTGCCCTGGCAGTCTGAGGAATGTGGCTAGATTACCGTGCATGAGCATGACCGATGTTCACGTTGGACTGAAGGACATGAACGGCTTTCTCCACCAGCCACGAGGGTCATTACCACATCCCAGATTAAAGCACATGTTACCTTGTATCTGGCTTACATTTTCCTTCATGCTGCGTGAAGTGGTTAGCTCCCACCTCAGCAAAATCACTCCCTCAGCAGAGACACCGAGCCCTCAAGTGGGAAACTGCTCACCTCACCAAGCTCATCTTGTCTCTAGGACACGGTCGTCACTCACTGTGATGTCATGGTACCTGCAGGCAACACTGCTGCAGTTGCAAAGTCCTCCACTAGAGTGCGTGAACTGCCCCACCCTGGAGAGCTCTATCGTCTGAGGGAGCGAAAATTATTTGTTCAGGAATATATGCGTTTATATATGGGTGTGTATATTTATATGTCTTTGTACATATATACGTGTATATGTATATGAAGAGCTCCACCATGGCATGTTCAAACGGGAGAAAACCCAGCACAAGGTCCACGAACGTCTCCTGCATCCATGCAGCCTCACAGGCCTCTAGTCCACCCAGATCTCAGCAGCGACCAGGATTTCAGTCAGGGGGATAGCACAGAGGCTTGTGTTGGGTCCTTGGTTAATATTCTATATTGGCTCAGTTATTGGTGGGAAATCTTGTGTGAAGCTCACACTTGGGGTGCTGAACGGTATTTGGGTTTGCTTGCAGAAGTTATAAGTATTTGGCATGGCCACCATGGCTTGGGAGGCAGAAGCCACTTTCGGGCTTTGGGAGAGTGTGTTAGGTTAATAATGACAGTGTACAGGCAACGGTTATGGATATTATTCAATGTAGTTTCAAGGTCATTGACAGGGTTGGGATCATGATTTAGTGCATTCAGCTTGGGTATTTTGCCTGTTGATTGTTTCACTTTTGTATTTGTTGTGTTGTTTGTGTGCTTGTGTACGGTGTGCTGTGTATTGAGGGAGTGTTGTGTGCTGTGTCTGTACCATGTAATACCTGTGCATTGTGATTTCGCTGTGTGGACAATGTGTGTAGTTTATATAGCACGCGTTTCACTTTATGTTGTGAATGTTGTGTGTGTATCTTGCGTGGTTGTGTGTGTTGCGTGCGGTGTTCTGTCTGTGACTGCTTCGTTTAGACTGTGTTGTGCATTGTGGTGTATTGTGTGTTTTGTGATGTGTGTGGAAGCTCGGTCTTAAGGTGTGTGCTCATTTATGCATGGTCTGTATGTTGTGAGTGTGCTCTGTGTGTTGTCATGTGGACGCTGTGTGCTTGGGGTCAGTCTTTCGGTGTGGTGTGTTATGGGTCCTTAGCAGTTAATTTTTTTTGTATGTGAAGTTGGTGTCTTGTGTTTCTTGTTTGTGCGGTTCTGTGTCGTGATTTTTGGTTTTGTGATGCGTGTGCGGTGTGTTCATTCTACGCGGTACTGCTCTGTTTTGTTTCTTGTGTGACTGATTGCTGCATTACTTTCTGTTCCTTTGTTGTCTGTTTATTGTACTGGTGTGTCTGGGTGGTGTGTCTGCCATTGTGCACATTGTGCGTTGTCTGTGTTGTGTGTTATGAGTGTCATTTGGGTTCTTGGCTGTTTGTGGTGCATGTTGTGCCGTTTCTGTGTGGCGTGTTGTGTGGGGGCTGTGTTGTGTGTGGTTAGATGTCTTGTGTGTGGTGTGTTTTGAGTGGATCCTTGTGTCTTGTGAGTGTTGCCTGTTTTGTGTCTGCAGTGTTGTGTGCTGTGATTCTGTGCTGCGACTTTGTTTGTTGGTGTGCTGGGTTTACTCTCCTTCGACTGTATCTAATGTGTGTTGCGCTGTGTGTGTTTTGTGTGCTGTGCTTGCCCTTTGTGTGTTGTTTCCAGTTGTAAGTAGTATACGTGTTCTGTGTGTTGACTGCAGTTACTTGTGCAGGGCACGCTGCTCTGCATTCTGTAGGTTCTTTCGAGTGTGTTCCTCGTGTTAGTGGTGGGGTGCTGTGTGATTTGCGTTTGTGTGCCTTCCTGTGTCATGTGCAGTGTGTGATGTGCCTGTCCTTTGTGTTTCGTGCTGGGCTATGTAATGTGTTCCGCGCGGTGTGTACGGTGTGTGCGTTGTGTCGACTGTGACTTTTGTGTGTGGTTTGTGTGGTTTGTGTGTATCGTGGCTGTTGCGTACTGTATTTGTGTTTGTTCTATGTGTGGGATATGTGTTTCACACTGTGCTGGCTGTCTTTGGTGGTGTGAGAGGCGTGTGTTGTATATCTGTGTTTTTTTGCTGTGTATAGTGTGTGAAATGTGCATTGCATGTGTTCTGCGTTCTAGTGTTGTGTGTTTGTGTGTTGTGTGGGGGAAGGTATGTGTTTTGATGTGGGTTTTGTGTGTGTCTGCATGTGTGATTGTTTTTCTACGTGGTTGTGGGTGTGTGGATGTGTGAGGGTATGGATGTGTGAATTTGTGTGTGTGTGGTTGTGTGTGATGCGTTGTGTGTGTCGAGTGTTTCTGTGATTGGTCTGTGATTCTTCGGGTTGTGCACTGTGTGTGGTGTGTGTGTGTGTGTGTGTGTTGAGTGGTGTGTTTTGCAGTCATGGTGGTGATGTGTGTATATTCGCTGGGTTAGAGGTGTGTACTTGCTGTTGTGTTATGTGGTGTTTCTGTGTGGCTTAGTGTGTTTTCTGTGTTCTTTGCTCTGCGTGGTGTTGTGTTTTTTCTGTGTAGTGTGTGCAGTGTGCGTCCTGTAGTGTCATGCTTGTTGGGTGGTGCTGTGTGTATATTCTGTGTGGTTACCTTGAGTGAGCTTTATGGAGTTTTGTGTCGTTTCGTCTGTTCCTGTGGGTGTTATTGTGGGTCAGGGGGTGGTTTCGAGTGGTTGTACTCTGGGTGAGATGTGTGTTGTGTATGTTGTGTGTTAGGGTTGTTTTCTGTAGGTTGTGTGTGCTGTTCCTTGTGTTGTGTTTCCGTGTGTTCTAATGATTTACTGTGTCTCCTGTGTGTTTGTGGGCTGTGCGTGTTTGCGCATGTTGTGCGTTCAATGTGTGTGTTGTTTCCTTATATGTTTGGTGTGTGTGCGTTGTGTGTGGTGTATTGAATGTGTTCCCTTTGTGTCGTGTGTATTGCGTGCTGTTTCTGTGTTGTTATATTGTGTGTGTTGTGTCGCACGTGTGGTGTTGTCGTGTCATGGGTGTGTTCTGTGTGGTTGCCTGTGTTGTGTGTGTGTGTGTTTATTTGTTCTTTAGGATTAAGTGATATGTGGGAGATTGTTGGAGTCTGAGAAAATTAAGTGTCCGGATGAAGGATGGAGTTAGAATGAAGGGACCCAACTTTAATGGGGAAGCTGCTCTCCAAGGTAACGTTTGCAGGATATTTGCAGTGAGACAAAACGATTAAGTGAAATTCTCTGGGCCGTAGGAAACTAAACGCATTGCCTGTGGGTCAGGTTACAGTGAAGAGGTGTGCTCGAGTATGGTTACATCTTCTATTCGTGTTTTTTAAGAGGTGACACTCAGTGTGAACTTCGGTTATGTTTAGAGCTTAGGTAGTTCATTATGAGGGATGAGGCGATGTGCATTACAGGTAACAGTGTGAAGACGAAACGATGTTGAGGTCAGGGATAAGCGTAAAGCTTCGGGTTAGGGATCACATCAAATTACGTCCTAGCATGGAGTTAGCTTAAGGCGCAGGGTTAGTGTCAGGTTCCCATTTAGATGTATGTCACCAGGGAGGTGTGGGTGAGGCTTCCAGTGTGAAGGATGAATGGTGATACTTAGGGTGAGAGTGGAGTTGTCTTCGGTTCCACTATTCCCTTACCCATACTCAAAAGTGTTCTGCCGCACTCAGACAGCTGCCATTTGGCATTGTTCGCAGTGCCCTGGCAGTCTGAGGAATGTGGCTAGATTACCGTGCATGAGCATGACCGATATTCACGTTGGACTGAAGGACATGAACGGCTTTCTCCACCAGCCACGAGGGTCATTACCACATCCCAGATTAAAACACATGTTACCTTGTATCTGGCTTACATTATCCTTCATGCTGCGTGAGGTGATTGGCTCCCACCTCAGCCAAATCACTCCCCCAGCAGAGACACCGAGCCCTCAAGTGGGAAACTGCTCACCTCACCAAGCTCATCTTGTCTCTAGGACACGGTCGTCACTCACTGTGATGTCATGGTACCTGCAGGCAACACTGCTGCAGTTGCAAAGTCCTCCACTAGAGTGCGTGAACTGCCCCACCCTGGAGAGCTCTATCGTCTGAGGGAGCGAAAATTATTTGTTCAGGAATATATGCGTTTATATATGGGTGTGTATATTTATATGTCTTTGTACATATATACGTGTATATGTATATGAAGAGCTCCACCATGGCATGTTCAAACGGGAGAAAACCCAGCACAAGGTCCACGAACGTCTCCTGCATCCATGCAGCCTCACAGGCCTCTAGTCCACCCCAGATCTCAGCAGGGACCAGGATTTCAGTCAGGGGGATAGCACAGAGGCTTGTGTTGGGTCCTTGGTTAATATTCTATATTGGCTCAGTTATTGGTGGGAAATCTTGTGTGAAGCTCACACTTGGGGTGCTGAACGGTATTTGGGTTTGCTTGCAGAAGTTATAAGTATTTGGCATGGCCACCATGGCTTGGGAGGCAGAAGCCACTTTCGGGCTTTGGGAGAGTGTGTTAGGTTAATAATGACAGTGTACAGGCAACGGTTATGGATATTATTCAATGTAGTTTCAAGGTCATTGACAGGGTTGGGATCATGATTTAGTGCATTCAGCTTGGGTATTTTGCCTGTTGATTGTTTCACTTTTGTATTTGTTGTGTTGTTTGTGTGCTTGTGTACGGTGTGCTGTGTATTGAGGGAGTGTTGTGTGCTGTGTCTGTACCATGTAATACCTGTGCATTGTGATTTCGCTGTGTGGACAATGTGTGTAGTTTATATAGCACGCGTTTCACTTTATGTTGTGAATGTTGTGTGTGTATCTTGCGTGGTTGTGTGTGTTGCGTGCGGTGTTCTGTCTGTGACTGCTTCGTTTAGACTGTGTTGTGCATTGTGGTGTATTGTGTGTTTTGTGATGTGTGTGGAAGCTCGGTCTTAAGGTGTGTGCTCATTTATGCATGGTCTGTATGTTGTGAGTGTGCTCTGTGTGTTGTCATGTGGACGCTGTGTGCTTGGGGTCAGTCTTTTGGTGTGGTGTGTTATGTATGGGTCCTTAGCAGTTCATTTTTTTTGTATGTGAAGTTGCTGTCTTGTGTTTCTTGCTTGTGTGGTTCTGTGTTGTGATTTTTGGTTTTGTGTTGTGTGTGCGGTGTGTTCATTCTACGCGGTACTGTTCTGTTTTGTTTCTTGTGTGATTGATTGCTGCGTTACGTTCTGTTCTTTTGTTGTCTGTTTGGTGTACTGGTGTGTCTGGGTGGTGTGTCTGCCTTTGTGTGCATTGTGCGTTGTCTGTGTTGTGTGTTCTGAGTGTCATTTGGGTCCTTGGCTGTTTGTGGTGAATGTTGTGCCATTTCTATGTGGCATGTTGTGGTGGGGGGTTGTTGTGTGTGGTTAGATATCTTGAGTGTGGTGTGTTTTGAGTGGATCCTTGTGTCTTGTGAGTGTTGCCTGTTTTGTGTCTGCAGTGTTGTGTGCTGTGATTCTGTGCTGTGACTTTGTTTGTTGGTGTGCTGGGTTTACATTCCTTCGACTGTATCCAATGTGTGTTGCGCTGTTTGTGTTTTGTGTGCTGTGCTTGCCCTTTGTGTGTTGTTTCCAGTTGTAAGTAGCATACGTGTTCTGTGTGTTAACTGCAGTTACTTGTGCTGAGCACCCTGCTCTGCATTCTGTAGGTTCTTTCGAGTGTGTTCCTCGTGTTAGTGGTGGGGTGCTGTGCGATTTGCGTTTGTGTGCCTTATTGTGTCATGTGCAGTGTGTGACGTGCCTGTCCTTTGTGTTTTGTGTTGGGATATGTAATGTGTTCTGCACGGTGTGCATGGTGTGTGCGTTGTGTCGACTGTGACTTTTGTGTGTGGTTTGTGTTGTTTGTGTGTATCGTGGCTGTTGCGTACTGTATTTGTGTTTGTTCTATGTGTGGGATATGTGTTTCACACTGTGCTGGCTGTCTTTGGTGGTGTGAGAGGCGTGTGTTGTATATCTGTGTTTTTTTGCTGTGTATAGTGTGTGAAATGTGCATTGCATGTGTTCTGCGTTCTAGTGTTGTGTGTTTGTGTGTTGTGTGGGGGAAGGTATGTGTTTTGATGTGGGTTTTGTGTGTGTCTGCATGTGTGATTGTTTTTCTACGTGGTTGTGGGTGTGTGGATGTGTGAGGGTATGGATGTGTGAATTTGTGTGTGTGTGGTTGTGTGTGATGCGTTGTGTGTGTCGAGTGTTTCTGTGATTGGTCTGTGATTCTTCGGGTTGTGCACTGTGTGTGGTGTGTGTGTGTGTGTGTGTTGAGTGGTGTGTTTTGCAGTCATGGTGGTGATGTGTGTATATTCGCTGGGTTAGAGGTGTGTACTTGCTGTTTTGTTATGTGGTGTTTCTGTGTGGCTTAGTGTGTTTTCTGTGTCCTTTGCTCTGCGTGGTGTTGTGTTTTTTCTGTGTAGTGTGTGCAGTGTGCGTCCTGTAGTGTCATGCTTGTTGGGTGGTGCTGTGTGTATATTCTGTGTGGTTACCTTGAGTGAGCTTTATGGAGTTTTGTGTCGTTTCGTCTGTTCCTGTGGGTGTTATTGTGGGTCATGGGGTGGTTTCGAGTGGTTGTACTCTGGGTGAGATGTGTGTTGTGTATGTTGTGTGTTAGGGTTGTTTTCTGTAGGTTGTGTGTGCTGTTCCTTGTGTTGTGTTTCCGTGTGTTCTAATGATTTACTGTGTCTCCTGTGTGTTTGTGGGCTGTGCGTGTTTGCGCATGTTGTGCGTTCAATGTGTGTGTTGTTTCCTTATATGTTTGGTGTGTGTGTGTTGTGTGTGGTGTATTGAATGTGTTCCCTTTGTGTCGTGTGTATTGCGTGCTGTTTCTGTGTTGTTATATTGTGTGTGTTGTGTCGCACGTGTGGTGTTGTCGTGTCATGGGTGTGTTCTGTGTGGTTGCCTGTGTTGTGTGTGTGTGTGTTTATTTGTTCTTTAGGATTAAGTGATATGTGGGAGATTGTTGGAGTCTGAGAAAATTAAGTGTCCGGATGAAGGATGGAGTTAGAATGAAGGGACCCAACTTTAATGGGGAAGCTGCTCTCCAAGGTAACGTTTGCAGGATATTTGCAGTGAGACAAAACGATTAAGTGAAATTCTCTGGGCCGTAGGAAACTAAACGCATTGCCTGTGGGTCAGGTTACAGTGAAGAGGTGTGCTCGAGTATGGTTACATCTTCTATTCGTGTTTTTTAAGAGGTGACACTCAGTGTGAACTTCGGTTATGTTTAGAGCTTAGGTAGTTCATTATGAGGGATGAGGCGATGTGCATTACAGGTAACAGTGTGAAGACGAAACGATGTTGAGGTCAGGGATAAGCGTAAAGCTTCGGGTTAGGGATCACATCAAATTACGTCCTAGCATGGAGTTAGCTTAAGGCGCAGGGTTAGTGTCAGGTTCCCATTTAGATGTATGTCACCAGGGAGGTGTGGGTGAGGCTTCCAGTGTGAAGGATGAATGGTGATACTTAGGGTGAGAGTGGAGTTGTCTTCGGTTCCACTATTCCCTTACCCATACTCAAAAGTGTTCTGCCGCACTCAGACAGCTGCCATTTGGCATTGTTCGCAGTGCCCTGGCAGTCTGAGGAATGTGGCTAGATTACCGTGCATGAGCATGACCGATATTCACGTTGGACTGAAGGACATGAACGGCTTTCTCCACCAGCCACGAGGGTCATTACCACATCCCAGATTAAAACACATGTTACCTTGTATCTGGCTTACATTATCCTTCATGCTGCGTGAGGTGATTGGCTCCCACCTCAGCCAAATCACTCCCCCAGCAGAGACACCGAGCCCTCAAGTGGGAAACTGCTCACCTCACCAAGCTCATCTTGTCTCTAGGACACGGTCGTCACTCACTGTGATGTCATGGTACCTGCAGGCAACACTGCTGCAGTTGCAAAGTCCTCCACTAGAGTGCGTGAACTGCCCCACCCTGGAGAGCTCTATCGTCTGAGGGAGCGAAAATTATTTGTTCAGGAATATATGCGTTTACATATGGGTGTGTATATTTATATGTCTTTGTACATATATACGTGTATATGTATATGAAGAGCTCCACCATGGCATGTTCAAACGGGAGAAAACCCAGCACAAGGTCCACGAACGTCTCCTGCATCCATGCAGCCTCACAGGCCTCTAGTCCACCCCAGATCTCAGCAGGGACCAGGATTTCAGTCAGGGGGATAGCACAGAGGCTTGTGTTGGGTCCTTGGTTAATATTCTATATTGGCTCAGTTATTGGTGGGAAATCTTGTGTGAAGCTCACACTTGGGGTGCTGAACGGTATTTGGGTTTGCTTGCAGAAGTTATAAGTATTTGGCATGGCCACCATGGCTTGGGAGGCAGAAGCCACTTTCGGGCTTTGGGAGAGTGTGTTAGGTTAATAATGACAGTGTACAGGCAACGGTTATGGATATTATTCAATGTAGTTTCAAGGTCATTGACAGGGTTGGGATCATGATTTAGTGCATTCAGCTTGGGTATTTTGCCTGTTGATTGTTTCACTTTTGTATTTGTTGTGTTGTTTGTGTGCTTGTGTACGGTGTGCTGTGTATTGAGGGAGTGTTGTGTGCTGTGTCTGTACCATGTAATACCTGTGCATTGTGATTTCGCTGTGTGGACAATGTGTGTAGTTTATATAGCACGCGTTTCACTTTATGTTGTGAATGTTGTGTGTGTATCTTGCGTGGTTGTGTGTGTTGCGTGCGGTGTTCTGTCTGTGACTGCTTCGTTTAGACTGTGTTGTGCATTGTGGTGTATTGTGTGTTTTGTGATGTGTGTGGAAGCTCGGTCTTAAGGTGTGTGCTCATTTATGCATGGTCTGTATGTTGTGAGTGTGCTCTGTGTGTTGTCATGTGGACGCTGTGTGCTTGGGGTCAGTCTTTTGGTGTGGTGTGTTATGTATGGGTCCTTAGCAGTTCATTTTTTTTGTATGTGAAGTTGCTGTCTTGTGTTTCTTGCTTGTGTGGTTCTGTGTTGTGATTTTTGGTTTTGTGTTGTGTGTGCGGTGTGTTCATTCTACGCGGTACTGTTCTGTTTTGTTTCTTGTGTGATTGATTGCTGCGTTACGTTCTGTTCTTTTGTTGTCTGTTTGGTGTACTGGTGTGTCTGGGTGGTGTGTCTACCTTTGTGTGCATTGTGCGTTGTCTGTGTTGTGTGTTCTGAGTGTCATTTGGGTCCTTGGCTGTTTGTGGTGAATGTTGTGCCATTTCTATGTGGCATGTTGTGGTGGGGGGTTGTTGTGTGTGGTTAGATATCTTGAGTGTGGTGTGTTTTGAGTGGATCCTTGTGTCTTGTGAGTGTTGCCTGTTTTGTGTCTGCAGTGTTGTGTGCTGTGATTCTGTGCTGTGACTTTGTTTGTTGGTGTGCTGGGTTTACATTCCTTCGACTGTATCCAATGTGTGTTGCGCTGTTTGTGTTTTGTGTGCTGTGCTTGCCCTTTGTGTGTTGTTTCCAGTTGTAAGTAGCATACGTGTTCTGTGTGTTAACTGCAGTTACTTGTGCTGAGCACCCTGCTCTGCATTCTGTAGGTTCTTTCGAGTGTGTTCCTCGTGTTAGTGGTGGGGTGCTGTGCGATTTGCGTTTGTGTGCTTTATTGTGTCATGTGCAGTGTGTGACGTGCCTGTCCTTTGTGTTTTGTGTTGGGATATGTAATGTGTTCTGCACGGTGTGCATGGTGTGTGCGTTGTGTCGACTGTGACTTTTGTGTGTGGTTTGTGTTGTTTGTGTGCATCGTGGCTGTTGCGTACTGTATTTGTGTTTGTTCTATGTGTGGGATATGTGTTTCACACTGTGCTGGCTGTCTTTGGTGGTGTGAGAGGCGTGTGTTGTGTATCTGTGTTTTTTTGCTGTGTATAGTGTGTGAAATGTGCATTGCATATGTTCTGTGTTCTAGTGTTGTGTGTTTGTGTGTTGTGTGGGGGAAGGTATGTGTTTTGATGTGGGTTGTGTGCGGCTGCATGTGTGATTGTTTTTCTACGTGGTTGTGGGTGTGTGGATGTGTGAATTTGTGTGTGTGAGATATTTTGTGTGTGGTTGTGTGTGATGCGTTGTGTGTGTCGAGTGTGGCTGTGATTGTTCTGTGATTCTTCGGGTTGTGCACTGTGTGTGTGGTGTGTGTGTGTGTGTTGAGTGGTGTATTTTGCGGTCACGGTGGTGATGTGTGTATATTCGCTGGGTTAGAGGTGTGTATTTGCTGTTGTGTTATGTGGTGTTTCTGTGTGGCTTAGTGTGCATTCTGTGTTCTTTGCTGTGCGTGGTGTTGTGTTTTTTCTGCGTAGTGTGTGCAGTGTGCGTGCTGTAGTGTCACGCTTTTTGGGTGGTGCTGTGTGTATATTCGGTGTGGTTATCTTGAGTGAGCTTTATGGAGTTTTGTGTCGTTTCGTCTGAGTGCTGTGGGTGTTATTGTGGGTCAGGGGGTGGTTTCGAGTGGTTGTACTCTGGGTGAGATGTGTGTTGTGTATGTTGTGTGTTAGGGTTGTTTTCTGTAGGTTGTGTGTGCTGTTCCTTGTGTTGTGTTTCCGTGTGTTCTAATGTTTTACTGTGTCTCCTGTGTGTTTGTGGGCTGTGCGTGTTTGCGCATGTTGTGTGTTCAATGTGTGTGCTGTTTCCTTATATGTTTGGTGTGTGTGCGTTGTGTGTGGTGTATTGAATGTGTTTCCTTTGTGTCGTGTGTATTGCGTGGTGTTTCTGTGTTGTTATATTCTGTGTGTTGTGTCGCACGTGTGGTGGTGTCGTGTATGGGTGTGTTCTGTGTGGTTGTCTGTGTTGTGTGTGTGTGTGTTTATTAGTTCTTTAGGATTAAGTGATGTGTGGGAGATTGTTATAGTCTGAGAAATTTTAAGTGTCCGGATGAAGGATGGAGTTAGACTGAGGGGACCCAATTTTAATGGGGAAGCTGCTCTCCAAGGTAACGTTTGCAGGATATTTGCAGTGAGACAAAACGATAAAGGTAAAATTCTCTGGGCCATAGGAAACTAAACGCATTGCCTGTGGGTCAGGTTACAGTGATGAGGTGTGCTCGAGTATGGTTACATCTTCTCTTCGTGTTTTGTAAGAGGTGACATTCAGTGTGAACTTCTGTGTTTTTTAGAGCTTAGGTAGTTCATTATGAGGGATGATGCGATGTGCGTTTCAGGTAACAGTGAAGACGAATCGATGTTGAGGTCAGGGATAAGCGTAAAGCTTCGGGTTAGGGATCACATCAAATTATGTCTTAGCATGGAGTTAGCTTAAGGCGCAGGGTTAGTGTCAGGTTCCCATTTAGATCTATGTCACCAGTGAGGTGTGGGTGAGGCTTCCAGTGTGAAGGATGAATGGTGATACTTAGGGTGAGAGTGGAGTAGTCTTCGCTTCCACTATTCCCTTACCCATACTCATAAAGTGTTCTGCCGCACTCAGACAGCTGCCATTTGGCATTGTTCGCAGTGCCCTGGCAGTCTGAGGAATGTGGCTAGATTACCGTGCATGAGCATGACCGATGTTCACGTTGGACTGAAGGACATGAACGGCTTTCTCCACCAGCCACGAGGGTCATTACCACATCCCAGATTAAAGCACATGTTACCTTGTATCTGGCTTACATTTTCCTTCATGCTGCGTGAAGTGGTTAGCTCCCACCTCAGCAAAATCACTCCCTCAGCAGAGACACCGAGCCCTCAAGTGGGAAACTGCTCACCTCACCAAGCTCATCTTGTCTCTAGGACACGGTCGTCACTCACTGTGATGTCATGGTACCTGCAGGCAACACTGCTGCAGTTGCAAAGTCCTCCACTAGAGTGCGTGAACTGCCCCACCCTGGAGAGCTCTATCGTCTGAGGGAGCGAAAATTATTTGTTCAGGAATATATGCGTTTATATATGGGTGTGTATATTTATATGTCTTTGTACATATATACGTGTATATGTATATGAAGAGCTCCACCATGGCATGTTCAAACGGGAGAAAACCCAGCACAAGGTCCACGAACGTCTCCTGCATCCATGCAGCCTCACAGGCCTGTAGTCCACCCAGATCTCAGCAGCGACCAGGATTTCAGTCAGGGGGATAGCACAGAGGCTTGTGTTGGGTCCTTGGTTAATATTCTATATTGGCTCAGTTATTGGTGGGAAATCTTGTGTGAAGCTCACACTTGGGGTGCTGAACGGTATTTGGGTTTGCTTGCAGAAGTTATAAGTATTTGGCATGGCCACCATGGCTTGGGAGGCAGAAGCCACTTTCGGGCTTTGGGAGAGTGTGTTAGGTTAATAATGACAGTGTACAGGCAATGGTTATGGATATTATTCAATGTAGTTTCAAGGTCATTGACAGGGTTGGGATCATGATTTAGTGCATTCAGCTTGGGTATTTTGCCTGTTGATTGTTTCACTTTTGTATTTGTTGTGTTGTTTGTGTGCTTGTGTACGGTGTGCTGTGTATTGAGGGAGTGTTGTGTGCTGTGTCTGTACCATGTAATACCTGTGCATTGTGATTTCGCTGTGTGGACAATGTGTGTAGTTTATATAGCACGCGTTTCACTTTATGTTGTGAATGTTGTGTGTGTATCTTGCGTGGTTGTGTGTGTTGCGTGCGGTGTTCTGTCTGTGACTGCTTCGTTTAGACTGTGTTGTGCATTGTGGTGTATTGTGTGTTTTGTGATGTGTGTGGAAGCTCGGTCTTAAGGTGTGTGCTCATTTATGCATGGTCTGTATGTTGTGAGTGTGCTCTGTGTGTTGTCATGTGGACGCTGTGTGCTTGGGGTCAGTCTTTCGGTGTGGTGTGTTATGGGTCCTTAGCAGTTAATTTTTTTTGTATGTGAAGTTGGTGTCTTGTGTTTCTTGTTTGTGCGGTTCTGTGTCGTGATTTTTGGTTTTGTGATGCGTGTGCGGTGTGTTCATTCTACGCGGTACTGCTCTGTTTTGTTTCTTGTGTGACTGATTGCTGCATTACTTTCTGTTCCTTTGTTGTCTGTTTATTGTACTGGTGTGTCTGGGTGGTGTGTCTGCCATTGTGCACATTGTGCGTTGTCTGTGTTGTGTGTTATGAGTGTCATTTGGGTTCTTGGCTGTTTGTGGTGCATGTTGTGCCGTTTCTGTGTGGCGTGTTGTGTGGGGGCTGTGTTGTGTGTGGTTAGATGTCTTGTGTGTGGTGTGTTTTGAGTGGATCCTTGTGTCTTGTGAGTGTTGCCTGTTTTGTGTCTGCAGTGTTGTGTGCTGTGATTCTGTGCTGCGACTTTGTTTGTTGGTGGGCTGGGTTTACTCTCCTTCGACTGTATCTAATGTGTGTTGCGCTGTGTGTGTTTTGTGTGCTGTGCTTGCCCTTTGTGTGTTGTTTCCAGTTGTAAGTAGCATACGTGTTCTGTGTGTTAACTGCAGTTACTTGTGCTGAGCACCCTGCTCTGCATTCTGTAGGTTCTTTCGAGTGTGTTCCTCGTGTTAGTGGTGGGGTGCTGTGCGATTTGCGTTTGTGTGCCTTATTGTGTCATGTGCAGTGTGTGACGTGCCTGTCCTTTGTGTTTTGTGTTGGGATATGTAATGTGTTCTGCACGGTGTGCATGGTGTGTGCGTTGTGTCGACTGTGACTTTTGTGTGTGGTTTGTGTTGTTTGTGTGCATCGTGGCTGTTGCGTACTGTATTTGTGTTTGTTCTATGTGTGGGATATGTGTTTCACACTGTGCTGGCTGTCTTTGGTGGTGTGAGAGGCGTGTGTTGTGTATCTGTGTTTTTTTGCTGTGTATAGTGTGTGAAATGTGCATTGCATATGTTCTGTGTTCTAGTGTTGTGTGTTTGTGTGTTGTGTGGGGGAAGGTATGTGTTTTGATGTGGGTTGTGTGCGGCTGCATGTGTGATTGTTTTTCTACGTGGTTGTGGGTGTGTGGATGTGTGAATTTGTGTGTGTGAGATATTTTGTGTGTGGTTGTGTGTGATGCGTTGTGTCGAGTGTGGCTGTGATTGTTCTGTGATTCTTCGGGTTGTGCACTGTGTGTGTGGTGTGTGTGTGTGTGTTGAGTGGTGTATTTTGCGGTCACGGTGGTGATGTGTGTATATTCGCTGGGTTAGAGGTGTGTATTTGCTGTTGTGTTATGTGGTGTTTCTGTGTGGCTTAGTGTGCATTCTGTGTTCTTTGCTGTGCGTGGTGTTGTGTTTTTTCTGCGTAGTGTGTGCAGTGTGCGTGCTGTAGTGTCACGCTTTTTGGGTGGTGCTGTGTGTATATTCGGTGTGGTTATCTTGAGTGAGCTTTATGGAGTTTTGTGTCGTTTCGTCTGAGTGCTGTGGGTGTTATTGTGGGTCAGGGGGTGGTTTCGAGTGGTTGTACTCTGGGTGAGATGTGTGTTGTGTATGTTGTGTGTTAGGGTTGTTTTCTGTAGGTTGTGTGTGCTGTTCCTTGTGTTGTGTTTCCGTGTGTTCTAATGTTTTACTGTGTCTCCTGTGTGTTTGTGGGCTGTGCGTGTTTGCGCATGTTGTGTGTTCAATGTGTGTGCTGTTTCCTTATATGTTTGGTGTGTGTGCGTTGTGTGTGGTGTATTGAATGTGTTTCCTTTGTGTCGTGTGTATTGCGTGGTGTTTCTGTGTTGTTATATTCTGTGTGTTGTGTCGCACGTGTGGTGGTGTCGTGTATGGGTGTGTTCTGTGTGGTTGTCTGTGTTGTGTGTGTGTGTGTTTATTAGTTCTTTAGGATTAAGTGATGTGTGGGAGATTGTTATAGTCTGAGAAATTTTAAGTGTCCGGATGAAGGATGGAGTTAGACTGAGGGGACCCAATTTTAATGGGGAAGCTGCTCTCCAAGGTAACGTTTGCAGGATATTTGCAGTGAGACAAAACGATAAAGGTAAAATTCTCTGGGCCATAGGAAACTAAACGCATTGCCTGTGGGTCAGGTTACAGTGATGAGGTGTGCTCGAGTATGGTTACATCTTCTCTTCGTGTTTTGTAAGAGGTGACATTCAGTGTGAACTTCTGTGTTTTTTAGAGCTTAGGTAGTTCATTATGAGGGATGATGCGATGTGCGTTTCAGGTAACAGTGAAGACGAATCGATGTTGAGGTCAGGGATAAGCGTAAAGCTTCGGGTTAGGGATCACATCAAATTATGTCTTAGCATGGAGTTAGCTTAAGGCGCAGGGTTAGTGTCAGGTTCCCATTTAGATCTATGTCACCAGTGAGGTGTGGGTGAGGCTTCCAGTGTGAAGGATGAATGGTGATACTTAGGGTGAGAGTGGAGTAGTCTTCGCTTCCACTATTCCCTTACCCATACTCATAAAGTGTTCTGCCGCACTCAGACAGCTGCCATTTGGCATTGTTCGCAGTGCCCTGGCAGTCTGAGGAATGTGGCTAGATTACCGTGCATGAGCATGACCGATGTTCACGTTGGACTGAAGGACATGAACGGCTTTCTCCACCAGCCACGAGGGTCATTACCACATCCCAGATTAAAGCACATGTTACCTTGTATCTGGCTTACATTTTCCTTCATGCTGCGTGAAGTGGTTAGCTCCCACCTCAGCAAAATCACTCCCTCAGCAGAGACACCGAGCCCTCAAGTGGGAAACTGCTCACCTCACCAAGCTCATCTTGTCTCTAGGACACGGTCGTCACTCACTGTGATGTCATGGTACCTGCAGGCAACACTGCTGCAGTTGCAAAGTCCTCCACTAGAGTGCGTGAACTGCCCCACCCTGGAGAGCTCTATCGTCTGAGGGAGCGAAAATTATTTGTTCAGGAATATATGCGTTTATATATGGGTGTGTATATTTATATGTCTTTGTACATATATACGTGTATATGTATATGAAGAGCTCCACCATGGCATGTTCAAACGGGAGAAAACCCAGCACAAGGTCCACGAACGTCTCCTGCATCCATGCAGCCTCACAGGCCTGTAGTCCACCCAGATCTCAGCAGCGACCAGGATTTCAGTCAGGGGGATAGCACAGAGGCTTGTGTTGGGTCCTTGGTTAATATTCTATATTGGCTCAGTTATTGGTGGGAAATCTTGTGTGAAGCTCACACTTGGGGTGCTGAACGGTATTTGGGTTTGCTTGCAGAAGTTATAAGTATTTGGCATGGCCACCATGGCTTGGGAGGCAGAAGCCACTTTCGGGCTTTGGGAGAGTGTGTTAGGTTAATAATGACAGTGTACAGGCAACGGTTATGGATATTATTCAATGTAGTTTCAAGGTCATTGACAGGGTTGGGATCATGATTTAGTGCATTCAGCTTGGGTATTTTGCCTGTTGATTGTTTCACTTTTGTATTTGTTGTGTTGTTTGTGTGCTTGTGTACGGTGTGCTGTGTATTGAGGGAGTGTTGTGTGCTGTGTCTGTACCATGTAATACCTGTGCATTGTGATTTCGCTGTGTGGACAATGTGTGTAGTTTATATAGCACGCGTTTCACTTTATGTTGTGAATGTTGTGTGTGTATCTTGCGTGGTTGTGTGTGTTGCGTGCGGTGTTCTGTCTGTGACTGCTTCGTTTAGACTGTGTTGTGCATTGTGGTGTATTGTGTGTTTTGTGATGTGTGTGGAAGCTCGGTCTTAAGGTGTGTGCTCATTTATGCATGGTCTGTATGTTGTGAGTGTGCTCTGTGTGTTGTCATGTGGACGCTGTGTGCTTGGGGTCAGTCTTTCGGTGTGGTGTGTTATGGGTCCTTAGCAGTTAATTTTTTTTGTATGTGAAGTTGGTGTCTTGTGTTTCTTGTTTGTGCGGTTCTGTGTCGTGATTTTTGGTTTTGTGATGCGTGTGCGGTGTGTTCATTCTACGCGGTACTGCTCTGTTTTGTTTCTTGTGTGACTGATTGCTGCATTACTTTCTGTTCCTTTGTTGTCTGTTTATTGTACTGGTGTGTCTGGGTGGTGTGTCTGCCATTGTGCACATTGTGCGTTGTCTGTGTTGTGTGTTATGAGTGTCATTTGGGTTCTTGGCTGTTTGTGGTGCATGTTGTGCCGTTTCTGTGTGGCGTGTTGTGTGGGGGCTGTGTTGTGTGTGGTTAGATGTCTTGTGTGTGGTGTGTTTTGAGTGGATCCTTGTGTCTTGTGAGTGTTGCCTGTTTTGTGTCTGCAGTGTTGTGTGCTGTGATTCTGTGCTGCGACTTTGTTTGTTGGTGTGCTGGGTTTACTCTCCTTCGACTGTATCTAATGTGTGTTGCGCTGTGTGTGTTTTGTGTGCTGTGCTTGCCCTTTGTGTGTTGTTTCCAGTTGTAAGTAGTATACGTGTTCTGTGTGTTGACTGCAGTTACTTGTGCAGGGCACGCTGCTCTGCATTCTGTAGGTTCTTTCGAGTGTGTTCCTCGTGTTAGTGGTGGGGTGCTGTGTGATTTGCGTTTGTGTGCCTTCCTGTGTCATGTGCAGTGTGTGATGTGCCTGTCCTTTGTGTTTCGTGCTGGGCTATGTAATGTGTTCCGCGCGGTGTGTACGGTGTGTGCGTTGTGTCGACTGTGACTTTTGTGTGTGGTTTGTGTGGTTTGTGTGTATCGTGGCTGTTGCGTACTGTATTTGTGTTTGTTCTATGTGTGGGATATGTGTTTCACACTGTGCTGGCTGTCTTTGGTGGTGTGAGAGGCGTGTGTTGTATATCTGTGTTTTTTTGCTGTGTATAGTGTGTGAAATGTGCATTGCATGTGTTCTGCGTTCTAGTGTTGTGTGTTTGTGTGTTGTGTGGGGGAAGGTATGTGTTTTGATGTGGGTTTTGTGTGTGTCTGCATGTGTGATTGTTTTTCTACGTGGTTGTGGGTGTGTGGATGTGTGAGGGTATGGATGTGTGAATTTGTGTGTGTGTGGTTGTGTGTGATGCGTTGTGTGTGTCGAGTGTTTCTGTGATTGGTCTGTGATTCTTCGGGTTGTGCACTGTGTGTGGTGTGTGTGTGTGTGTGTGTTGAGTGGTGTGTTTTGCAGTCATGGTGGTGATGTGTGTATATTCGCTGGGTTAGAGGTGTGTACTTGCTGTTGTGTTATGTGGTGTTTCTGTGTGGCTTAGTGTGTTTTCTGTGTTCTTTGCTCTGCGTGGTGTTGTGTTTTTTCTGTGTAGTGTGTGCAGTGTGCGTCCTGTAGTGTCATGCTTGTTGGGTGGTGCTGTGTGTATATTCTGTGTGGTTACCTTGAGTGAGCTTTATGGAGTTTTGTGTCGTTTCGTCTGTTCCTGTGGGTGTTATTGTGGGTCAGGGGGTGGTTTCGAGTGGTTGTACTCTGGGTGAGATGTGTGTTGTGTATGTTGTGTGTTAGGGTTGTTTTCTGTAGGTTGTGTGTGCTGTTCCTTGTGTTGTGTTTCCGTGTGTTCTAATGATTTACTGTGTCTCCTGTGTGTTTGTGGGCTGTGCGTGTTTGCGCATGTTGTGCGTTCAATGTGTGTGTTGTTTCCTTATATGTTTGGTGTGTGTGCGTTGTGTGTGGTGTATTGAATGTGTTCCCTTTGTGTCGTGTGTATTGCGTGCTGTTTCTGTGTTGTTATATTGTGTGTGTTGTGTCGCACGTGTGGTGTTGTCGTGTCATGGGTGTGTTCTGTGTGGTTGCCTGTGTTGTGTGTGTGTGTGTTTATTTGTTCTTTAGGATTAAGTGATATGTGGGAGATTGTTGGAGTCTGAGAAAATTAAGTGTCCGGATGAAGGATGGAGTTAGAATGAAGGGACCCAACTTTAATGGGGAAGCTGCTCTCCAAGGTAACGTTTGCAGGATATTTGCAGTGAGACAAAACGATTAAGTGAAATTCTCTGGGCCGTAGGAAACTAAACGCATTGCCTGTGGGTCAGGTTACAGTGAAGAGGTGTGCTCGAGTATGGTTACATCTTCTATTCGTGTTTTTTAAGAGGTGACACTCAGTGTGAACTTCGGTTATGTTTAGAGCTTAGGTAGTTCATTATGAGGGATGAGGCGATGTGCATTACAGGTAACAGTGTGAAGACGAAACGATGTTGAGGTCAGGGATAAGCGTAAAGCTTCGGGTTAGGGATCACATCAAATTACGTCCTAGCATGGAGTTAGCTTAAGGCGCAGGGTTAGT
Organism: Manis pentadactyla; assembly: GCF_030020395.1. Lineage (NCBI taxonomy): Eukaryota > Metazoa > Chordata > Mammalia > Pholidota > Manidae > Manis > Manis pentadactyla. The sequence continues at coordinate 35,975,776 of NC_080025.1, forward strand.
GTCAGGTTCCCATTTAGATGTATGTCACCAGGGAGGTGTGGGTGAGGCTTCCAGTGTGAAGGATGAATGGTGATACTTAGGGTGAGAGTGGAGTTGTCTTCGGTTCCACTATTCCCTTACCCATACTCAAAAGTGTTCTGCCGCACTCAGACAGCTGCCATTTGGCATTGTTCGCAGTGCCCTGGCAGTCTGAGGAATGTGGCTAGATTACCGTGCATGAGCATGACCGATATTCACGTTGGACTGAAGGACATGAACGGCTTTCTCCACCAGCCACGAGGGTCATTACCACATCCCAGATTAAAACACATGTTACCTTGTATCTGGCTTACATTATCCTTCATGCTGCGTGAGGTGATTGGCTCCCACCTCAGCCAAATCACTCCCCCAGCAGAGACACCGAGCCCTCAAGTGGGAAACTGCTCACCTCACCAAGCTCATCTTGTCTCTAGGACACGGTCGTCACTCACTGTGATGTCATGGTACCTGCAGGCAACACTGCTGCAGTTGCAAAGTCCTCCACTAGAGTGCGTGAACTGCCCCACCCTGGAGAGCTCTATCGTCTGAGGGAGCGAAAATTATTTGTTCAGGAATATATGCGTTTATATATGGGTGTGTATATTTATATGTCTTTGTACATATATACGTGTATATGTATATGAAGAGCTCCACCATGGCATGTTCAAACGGGAGAAAACCCAGCACAAGGTCCACGAACGTCTCCTGCATCCATGCAGCCTCACAGGCCTCTAGTCCACCCCAGATCTCAGCAGGGACCAGGATTTCAGTCAGGGGGATAGCACAGAGGCTTGTGTTGGGTCCTTGGTTAATATTCTATATTGGCTCAGTTATTGGTGGGAAATCTTGTGTGAAGCTCACACTTGGGGTGCTGAACGGTATTTGGGTTTGCTTGCAGAAGTTATAAGTATTTGGCATGGCCACCATGGCTTGGGAGGCAGAAGCCACTTTCGGGCTTTGGGAGAGTGTGTTAGGTTAATAATGACAGTGTACAGGCAACGGTTATGGATATTATTCAATGTAGTTTCAAGGTCATTGACAGGGTTGGGATCATGATTTAGTGCATTCAGCTTGGGTATTTTGCCTGTTGATTGTTTCACTTTTGTATTTGTTGTGTTGTTTGTGTGCTTGTGTACGGTGTGCTGTGTATTGAGGGAGTGTTGTGTGCTGTGTCTGTACCATGTAATACCTGTGCATTGTGATTTCGCTGTGTGGACAATGTGTGTAGTTTATATAGCACGCGTTTCACTTTATGTTGTGAATGTTGTGTGTGTATCTTGCGTGGTTGTGTGTGTTGCGTGCGGTGTTCTGTCTGTGACTGCTTCGTTTAGACTGTGTTGTGCATTGTGGTGTATTGTGTGTTTTGTGATGTGTGTGGAAGCTCGGTCTTAAGGTGTGTGCTCATTTATGCATGGTCTGTATGTTGTGAGTGTGCTCTGTGTGTTGTCATGTGGACGCTGTGTGCTTGGGGTCAGTCTTTTGGTGTGGTGTGTTATGTATGGGTCCTTAGCAGTTCATTTTTTTTGTATGTGAAGTTGCTGTCTTGTGTTTCTTGCTTGTGTGGTTCTGTGTTGTGATTTTTGGTTTTGTGTTGTGTGTGCGGTGTGTTCATTCTACGCGGTACTGTTCTGTTTTGTTTCTTGTGTGATTGATTGCTGCGTTACGTTCTGTTCTTTTGTTGTCTGTTTGGTGTACTGGTGTGTCTGGGTGGTGTGTCTACCTTTGTGTGCATTGTGCGTTGTCTGTGTTGTGTGTTCTGAGTGTCATTTGGGTCCTTGGCTGTTTGTGGTGAATGTTGTGCCATTTCTGTGTGGCATGTTGTGGTGGGGGGTTGTTGTGTGTGGTTAGATATCTTGAGTGTGGTGTGTTTTGAGTGGATCCTTGTGTCTTGTGAGTGTTGCCTGTTTTGTGTCTGCAGTGTTGTGTGCTGTGATTCTGTGCTGTGACTTTGTTTGTTGGTGTGCTGGGTTTACATTCCTTCGACTGTATCCAATGTGTGTTGCGCTGTTTGTGTTTTGTGTGCTGTGCTTGCCCTTTGTGTGTTGTTTCCAGTTGTAAGTAGCATACGTGTTCTGTGTGTTAACTGCAGTTACTTGTGCTGAGCACCCTGCTCTGCATTCTGTAGGTTCTTTCGAGTGTGTTCCTCGTGTTAGTGGTGGGGTGCTGTGCGATTTGCGTTTGTGTGCCTTATTGTGTCATGTGCAGTGTGTGACGTGCCTGTCCTTTGTGTTTTGTGTTGGGATATGTAATGTGTTCTGCACGGTGTGCATGGTGTGTGCGTTGTGTCGACTGTGACTTTTGTGTGTGGTTTGTGTTGTTTGTGTGCATCGTGGCTGTTGCGTACTGTATTTGTGTTTGTTCTATGTGTGGGATATGTGTTTCACACTGTGCTGGCTGTCTTTGGTGGTGTGAGAGGCGTGTGTTGTGTATCTGTGTTTTTTTGCTGTGTATAGTGTGTGAAATGTGCATTGCATATGTTCTGTGTTCTAGTGTTGTGTGTTTGTGTGTTGTGTGGGGGAAGGTATGTGTTTTGATGTGGGTTGTGTGCGGCTGCATGTGTGATTGTTTTTCTACGTGGTTGTGGGTGTGTGGATGTGTGAATTTGTGTGTGTGAGATATTTTGTGTGTGGTTGTGTGTGATGCGTTGTGTGTGTCGAGTGTGGCTGTGATTGTTCTGTGATTCTTCGGGTTGTGCACTGTGTGTGTGGTGTGTGTGTGTGTGTTGAGTGGTGTATTTTGCGGTCACGGTGGTGATGTGTGTATATTCGCTGGGTTAGAGGTGTGTATTTGCTGTTGTGTTATGTGGTGTTTCTGTGTGGCTTAGTGTGCATTCTGTGTTCTTTGCTGTGCGTGGTGTTGTGTTTTTTCTGCGTAGTGTGTGCAGTGTGCGTGCTGTAGTGTCACGCTTTTTGGGTGGTGCTGTGTGTATATTCGGTGTGGTTATCTTGAGTGAGCTTTATGGAGTTTTGTGTCGTTTCGTCTGAGTGCTGTGGGTGTTATTGTGGGTCAGGGGGTGGTTTCGAGTGGTTGTACTCTGGGTGAGATGTGTGTTGTGTATGTTGTGTGTTAGGGTTGTTTTCTGTAGGTTGTGTGTGCTGTTCCTTGTGTTGTGTTTCCGTGTGTTCTAATGTTTTACTGTGTCTCCTGTGTGTTTGTGGGCTGTCCGTGTTTGCGCATGTTGTGTGTTCAATGTGTGTGCTGTTTCCTTATATGTTTGGTGTGTGTGCGTTGTGTGTGGTGTATTGAATGTGTTTCCTTTGTGTCGTGTGTATTGCGTGGTGTTTCTGTGTTGTTATATTCTGTGTGTTGTGTCGCACGTGTGGTGGTGTCGTGTATGGGTGTGTTCTGTGTGGTTGTCTGTGTTGTGTGTGTGTGTGTTTATTAGTTCTTTAGGATTAAGTGATGTGTGGGAGATTGTTATAGTCTGAGAAATTTTAAGTGTCCGGATGAAGGATGGAGTTAGACTGAGGGGACCCAATTTTAATGGGGAAGCTGCTCTCCAAGGTAACGTTTGCAGGATATTTGCAGTGAGACAAAACGATAAAGGTAAAATTCTCTGGGCCATAGGAAACTAAACGCATTGCCTGTGGGTCAGGTTACAGTGATGAGGTGTGCTCGAGTATGGTTACATCTTCTCTTCGTGTTTTGTAAGAGGTGACATTCAGTGTGAACTTCTGTGTTTTTTAGAGCTTAGGTAGTTCATTATGAGGGATGATGCGATGTGCGTTTCAGGTAACAGTGAAGACGAATCGATGTTGAGGTCAGGGATAAGCGTAAAGCTTCGGGTTAGGGATCACATCAAATTATGTCTTAGCATGGAGTTAGCTTAAGGCGCAGGGTTAGTGTCAGGTTCCCATTTAGATCTATGTCACCAGTGAGGTGTGGGTGAGGCTTCCAGTGTGAAGGATGAATGGTGATACTTAGGGTGAGAGTGGAGTAGTCTTCGCTTCCACTATTCCCTTACCCATACTCATAAAGTGTTCTGCCGCACTCAGACAGCTGCCATTTGGCATTGTTCGCAGTGCCCTGGCAGTCTGAGGAATGTGGCTAGATTACCGTGCATGAGCATGACCGATGTTCACGTTGGACTGAAGGACATGAACGGCTTTCTCCACCAGCCACGAGGGTCATTACCACATCCCAGATTAAAGCACATGTTACCTTGTATCTGGCTTACATTTTCCTTCATGCTGCGTGAAGTGGTTAGCTCCCACCTCAGCAAAATCACTCCCTCAGCAGAGACACCGAGCCCTCAAGTGGGAAACTGCTCACCTCACCAAGCTCATCTTGTCTCTAGGACACGGTCGTCACTCACTGTGATGTCATGGTACCTGCAGGCAACACTGCTGCAGTTGCAAAGTCCTCCACTAGAGTGCGTGAACTGCCCCACCCTGGAGAGCTCTATCGTCTGAGGGAGCGAAAATTATTTGTTCAGGAATATATGCGTTTATATATGGGTGTGTATATTTATATGTCTTTGTACATATATACGTGTATATGTATATGAAGAGCTCCACCATGGCATGTTCAAACGGGAGAAAACCCAGCACAAGGTCCACGAACGTCTCCTGCATCCATGCAGCCTCACAGGCCTGTAGTCCACCCAGATCTCAGCAGCGACCAGGATTTCAGTCAGGGGGATAGCACAGAGGCTTGTGTTGGGTCCTTGGTTAATATTCTATATTGGCTCAGTTATTGGTGGGAAATCTTGTGTGAAGCTCACACTTGGGGTGCTGAACGGTATTTGGGTTTGCTTGCAGAAGTTATAAGTATTTGGCATGGCCACCATGGCTTGGGAGGCAGAAGCCACTTTCGGGCTTTGGGAGAGTGTGTTAGGTTAATAATGACAGTGTACAGGCAACGGTTATGGATATTATTCAATGTAGTTTCAAGGTCATTGACAGGGTTGGGATCATGATTTAGTGCATTCAGCTTGGGTATTTTGCCTGTTGATTGTTTCACTTTTGTATTTGTTGTGTTGTTTGTGTGCTTGTGTACGGTGTGCTGTGTATTGAGGGAGTGTTGTGTGCTGTGTCTGTACCATGTAATACCTGTGCATTGTGATTTCGCTGTGTGGACAATGTGTGTAGTTTATATAGCACGCGTTTCACTTTATGTTGTGAATGTTGTGTGTGTATCTTGCGTGGTTGTGTGTGTTGCGTGCGGTGTTCTGTCTGTGACTGCTTCGTTTAGACTGTGTTGTGCATTGTGGTGTATTGTGTGTTTTGTGATGTGTGTGGAAGCTCGGTCTTAAGGTGTGTGCTCATTTATGCATGGTCTGTATGTTGTGAGTGTGCTCTGTGTGTTGTCATGTGGACGCTGTGTGCTTGGGGTCAGTCTTTCGGTGTGGTGTGTTATGGGTCCTTAGCAGTTAATTTTTTTTGTATGTGAAGTTGGTGTCTTGTGTTTCTTGTTTGTGCGGTTCTGTGTCGTGATTTTTGGTTTTGTGATGCGTGTGCGGTGTGTTCATTCTACGCGGTACTGCTCTGTTTTGTTTCTTGTGTGACTGATTGCTGCATTACTTTCTGTTCCTTTGTTGTCTGTTTATTGTACTGGTGTGTCTGGGTGGTGTGTCTGCCATTGTGCACATTGTGCGTTGTCTGTGTTGTGTGTTATGAGTGTCATTTGGGTTCTTGGCTGTTTGTGGTGCATGTTGTGCCGTTTCTGTGTGGCGTGTTGTGTGGGGGCTGTGTTGTGTGTGGTTAGATGTCTTGTGTGTGGTGTGTTTTGAGTGGATCCTTGTGTCTTGTGAGTGTTGCCTGTTTTGTGTCTGCAGTGTTGTGTGCTGTGATTCTGTGCTGCGACTTTGTTTGTTGGTGTGCTGGGTTTACTCTCCTTCGACTGTATCTAATGTGTGTTGCGCTGTGTGTGTTTTGTGTGCTGTGCTTGCCCTTTGTGTGTTGTTTCCAGTTGTAAGTAGTATACGTGTTCTGTGTGTTGACTGCAGTTACTTGTGCAGGGCACGCTGCTCTGCATTCTGTAGGTTCTTTCGAGTGTGTTCCTCGTGTTAGTGGTGGGGTGCTGTGTGATTTGCGTTTGTGTGCCTTCCTGTGTCATGTGCAGTGTGTGATGTGCCTGTCCTTTGTGTTTCGTGCTGGGCTATGTAATGTGTTCCGCGCGGTGTGTACGGTGTGTGCGTTGTGTCGACTGTGACTTTTGTGTGTGGTTTGTGTGGTTTGTGTGTATCGTGGCTGTTGCGTACTGTATTTGTGTTTGTTCTATGTGTGGGATATGTGTTTCACACTGTGCTGGCTGTCTTTGGTGGTGTGAGAGGCGTGTGTTGTATATCTGTGTTTTTTTGCTGTGTATAGTGTGTGAAATGTGCATTGCATGTGTTCTGCGTTCTAGTGTTGTGTGTTTGTGTGTTGTGTGGGGGAAGGTATGTGTTTTGATGTGGGTTTTGTGTGTGTCTGCATGTGTGATTGTTTTTCTACGTGGTTGTGGGTGTGTGGATGTGTGAGGGTATGGATGTGTGAATTTGTGTGTGTGTGGTTGTGTGTGATGCGTTGTGTGTGTCGAGTGTTTCTGTGATTGGTCTGTGATTCTTCGGGTTGTGCACTGTGTGTGGTGTGTGTGTGTGTGTGTGTTGAGTGGTGTGTTTTGCAGTCATGGTGGTGATGTGTGTATATTCGCTGGGTTAGAGGTGTGTACTTGCTGTTGTGTTATGTTGTGTTTCTGTGTGGCTTAGTGTGTTTTCTGTGTTCTTTGCTCTGCGTGGTGTTGTGTTTTTTCTGTGTAGTGTGTGCAGTGTGCGTCCTGTAGTGTCATGCTTGTTGGGTGGTGCTGTGTGTATATTCTGTGTGGTTACCTTGAGTGAGCTTTATGGAGTTTTGTGTCGTTTCGTCTGTTCCTGTGGGTGTTATTGTGGGTCAGGGGGTGGTTTCGAGTGGTTGTACTCTGGGTGAGATGTGTGTTGTGTATGTTGTGTGTTAGGGTTGTTTTCTGTAGGTTGTGTGTGCTGTTCCTTGTGTTGTGTTTCCGTGTGTTCTAATGATTTACTGTGTCTCCTGTGTGTTTGTGGGCTGTGCGTGTTTGCGCATGTTGTGCGTTCAATGTGTGTGTTGTTTCCTTATATGTTTGGTGTGTGTGTGTTGTGTGTGGTGTATTGAATGTGTTCCCTTTGTGTCGTGTGTATTGCGTGCTGTTTCTGTGTTGTTATATTGTGTGTGTTGTGTCGCACGTGTGGTGTTGTCGTGTCATGGGTGTGTTCTGTGTGGTTGCCTGTGTTGTGTGTGTGTGTGTTTATTTGTTCTTTAGGATTAAGTGATATGTGGGAGATTGTTGGAGTCTGAGAAAATTAAGTGTCCGGATGAAGGATGGAGTTAGAATGAAGGGACCCAACTTTAATGGGGAAGCTGCTCTCCAAGGTAACGTTTGCAGGATATTTGCAGTGAGACAAAACGATTAAGTGAAATTCTCTGGGCCGTAGGAAACTAAACGCATTGCCTGTGGGTCAGGTTACAGTGAAGAGGTGTGCTCGAGTATGGTTACATCTTCTATTCGTGTTTTTTAAGAGGTGACACTCAGTGTGAACTTCGGTTATGTTTAGAGCTTAGGTAGTTCATTATGAGGGATGAGGCGATGTGCATTACAGGTAACAGTGTGAAGACGAAACGATGTTGAGGTCAGGGATAAGCGTAAAGCTTCGGGTTAGGGATCACATCAAATTACGTCCTAGCATGGAGTTAGCTTAAGGCGCAGGGTTAGTGTCAGGTTCCCATTTAGATGTATGTCACCAGGGAGGTGTGGGTGAGGCTTCCAGTGTGAAGGATGAATGGTGATACTTAGGGTGAGAGTGGAGTTGTCTTCGGTTCCACTATTCCCTTACCCATACTCAAAAGTGTTCTGCCGCACTCAGACAGCTGCCATTTGGCATTGTTCGCAGTGCCCTGGCAGTCTGAGGAATGTGGCTAGATTACCGTGCATGAGCATGACCGATATTCACGTTGGACTGAAGGACATGAACGGCTTTCTCCACCAGCCACGAGGGTCATTACCACATCCCAGATTAAAACACATGTTACCTTGTATCTGGCTTACATTATCCTTCATGCTGCGTGAGGTGATTGGCTCCCACCTCAGCCAAATCACTCCCCCAGCAGAGACACCGAGCCCTCAAGTGGGAAACTGCTCACCTCACCAAGCTCATCTTGTCTCTAGGACACGGTCGTCACTCACTGTGATGTCATGGTACCTGCAGGCAACACTGCTGCAGTTGCAAAGTCCTCCACTAGAGTGCGTGAACTGCCCCACCCTGGAGAGCTCTATCGTCTGAGGGAGCGAAAATTATTTGTTCAGGAATATATGCGTTTACATATGGGTGTGTATATTTATATGTCTTTGTACATATATACGTGTATATGTATATGAAGAGCTCCACCATGGCATGTTCAAACGGGAGAAAACCCAGCACAAGGTCCACGAACGTCTCCTGCATCCATGCAGCCTCACAGGCCTCTAGTCCACCCCAGATCTCAGCAGGGACCAGGATTTCAGTCAGGGGGATAGCACAGAGGCTTGTGTTGGGTCCTTGGTTAATATTCTATATTGGCTCAGTTATTGGTGGGAAATCTTGTGTGAAGCTCACACTTGGGGTGCTGAACGGTATTTGGGTTTGCTTGCAGAAGTTATAAGTATTTGGCATGGCCACCATGGCTTGGGAGGCAGAAGCCACTTTCGGGCTTTGGGAGAGTGTGTTAGGTTAATAATGACAGTGTACAGGCAACGGTTATGGATATTATTCAATGTAGTTTCAAGGTCATTGACAGGGTTGGGATCATGATTTAGTGCATTCAGCTTGGGTATTTTGCCTGTTGATTGTTTCACTTTTGTATTTGTTGTGTTGTTTGTGTGCTTGTGTACGGTGTGCTGTGTATTGAGGGAGTGTTGTGTGCTGTGTCTGTACCATGTAATACCTGTGCATTGTGATTTCGCTGTGTGGACAATGTGTGTAGTTTATATAGCACGCGTTTCACTTTATGTTGTGAATGTTGTGTGTGTATCTTGCGTGGTTGTGTGTGTTGCGTGCGGTGTTCTGTCTGTGACTGCTTCGTTTAGACTGTGTTGTGCATTGTGGTGTATTGTGTGTTTTGTGATGTGTGTGGAAGCTCGGTCTTAAGGTGTGTGCTCATTTATGCATGGTCTGTATGTTGTGAGTGTGCTCTGTGTGTTGTCATGTGGACGCTGTGTGCTTGGGGTCAGTCTTTTGGTGTGGTGTGTTATGTATGGGTCCTTAGCAGTTAATTTTTTTTGTATGTGAAGTTGGTGTCTTGTGTTTCTTGTTTGTGCGGTTCTGTGTCGTGATTTTTGGTTTTGTGATGCGTGTGCGGTGTGTTCATTCTACGCGGTACTGCTCTGTTTTGTTTCTTGTGTGACTGATTGCTGCATTACTTTCTGTTCCTTTGTTGTCTGTTTATTGTACTGGTGTGTCTGGGTGGTGTGTCTGCCATTGTGCACATTGTGCGTTGTCTGTGTTGTGTGTTATGAGTGTCATTTGGGTTCTTGGCTGTTTGTGGTGCATGTTGTGCCGTTTCTGTGTGGCGTGTTGTGTGGGGGCTGTGTTGTGTGTGGTTAGATGTCTTGTGTGTGGTGTGTTTTGAGTGGATCCTTGTGTCTTGTGAGTGTTGCCTGTTTTGTGTCTGCAGTGTTGTGTGCTGTGATTCTGTGCTGCGACTTTGTTTGTTGGTGTGCTGGGTTTACTCTCCTTCGACTGTATCTAATGTGTGTTGCGCTGTGTGTGTTTTGTGTGCTGTGCTTGCCCTTTGTGTGTTGTTTCCAGTTGTAAGTAGCATACGTGTTCTGTGTGTTAACTGCAGTTACTTGTGCTGAGCACCCTGCTCTGCATTCTGTAGGTTCTTTCGAGTGTGTTCCTCGTGTTAGTGGTGGGGTGCTGTGCGATTTGCGTTTGTGTGCCTTATTGTGTCATGTGCAGTGTGTGACGTGCCTGTCCTTTGTGTTTTGTGTTGGGATATGTAATGTGTTCTGCACGGTGTGCATGGTGTGTGCGTTGTGTCGACTGTGACTTTTGTGTGTGGTTTGTGTTGTTTGTGTGCATCGTGGCTGTTGCGTACTGTATTTGTGTTTGTTCTATGTGTGGGATATGTGTTTCACACTGTGCTGGCTGTCTTTGGTGGTGTGAGAGGCGTGTGTTGTGTATCTGTGTTTTTTTGCTGTGTATAGTGTGTGAAATGTGCATTGCATATGTTCTGTGTTCTAGTGTTGTGTGTTTGTGTGTTGTGTGGGGGAAGGTATGTGTTTTGATGTGGGTTGTGTGCGGCTGCATGTGTGATTGTTTTTCTACGTGGTTGTGGGTGTGTGGATGTGTGAATTTGTGTGTGTGAGATATTTTGTGTGTGGTTGTGTGTGATGCGTTGTGTGTGTCGAGTGTGGCTGTGATTGTTCTGTGATTCTTCGGGTTGTGCACTGTGTGTGTGGTGTGTGTGTGTGTGTTGAGTGGTGTATTTTGCGGTCACGGTGGTGATGTGTGTATATTCGCTGGGTTAGAGGTGTGTATTTGCTGTTGTGTTATGTGGTGTTTCTGTGTGGCTTAGTGTGCATTCTGTGTTCTTTGCTGTGCGTGGTGTTGTGTTTTTTTCTGCGTAGTGTGTGCAGTGTGCGTGCTGTAGTGTCACGCTTTTTGGGTGGTGCTGTGTGTATATTCGGTGTGGTTATCTTGAGTGAGCTTTATGGAGTTTTGTGTCGTTTCGTCTGAGTGCTGTGGGTGTTATTGTGGGTCAGGGGGTGGTTTCGAGTGGTTGTACTCTGGGTGAGATGTGTGTTGTGTATGTTGTGTGTTAGGGTTGTTTTCTGTAGGTTGTGTGTGCTGTTCCTTGTGTTGTGTTTCCGTGTGTTCTAATGTTTTACTGTGTCTCCTGTGTGTTTGTGGGCTGTCCGTGTTTGCGCATGTTGTGTGTTCAATGTGTGTGCTGTTTCCTTATATGTTTGGTGTGTGTGCGTTGTGTGTGGTGTATTGAATGTGTTTCCTTTGTGTCGTGTGTATTGCGTGGTGTTTCTGTGTTGTTATATTCTGTGTGTTGTGTCGCACGTGTGGTGGTGTCGTGTATGGGTGTGTTCTGTGTGGTTGTCTGTGTTGTGTGTGTGTGTGTTTATTAGTTCTTTAGGATTAAGTGATGTGTGGGAGATTGTTATAGTCTGAGAAATTTTAAGTGTCCGGATGAAGGATGGAGTTAGACTGAGGGGACCCAATTTTAATGGGGAAGCTGCTCTCCAAGGTAACGTTTGCAGGATATTTGCAGTGAGACAAAACGATAAAGGTAAAATTCTCTGGGCCATAGGAAACTAAACGCATTGCCTGTGGGTCAGGTTACAGTGATGAGGTGTGCTCGAGTATGGTTACATCTTCTCTTCGTGTTTTGTAAGAGGTGACATTCAGTGTGAACTTCTGTGTTTTTTAGAGCTTAGGTAGTTCATTATGAGGGATGATGCGATGTGCGTTTCAGGTAACAGTGAAGACGAATCGATGTTGAGGTCAGGGATAAGCGTAAAGCTTCGGGTTAGGGATCACATCAAATTATGTCTTAGCATGGAGTTAGCTTAAGGCGCAGGGTTAGTGTCAGGTTCCCATTTAGATCTATGTCACCAGTGAGGTGTGGGTGAGGCTTCCAGTGTGAAGGATGAATGGTGATACTTAGGGTGAGAGTGGAGTAGTCTTCACTTCCACTATTCCCTTACCCATACTCATAAAGTGTTCTGCCGCACTCAGACAGCTGCCATTTGGCATTGTTCGCAGTGCCCTGGCAGTCTGAGGAATGTGGCTAGATTACCGTGCATGAGCATGACCGATGTTCACGTTGGACTGAAGGACATGAACGGCTTTCTCCACCAGCCACGAGGGTCATTACCACATCCCAGATTAAAGCACATGTTACCTTGTATCTGGCTTACATTTTCCTTCATGCTGCGTGAAGTGGTTAGCTCCCACCTCAGCAAAATCACTCCCTCAGCAGAGACACCGAGCCCTCAAGTGGGAAACTGCTCACCTCACCAAGCTCATCTTGTCTCTAGGACACGGTCGTCACTCACTGTGATGTCATGGTACCTGCAGGCAACACTGCTGCAGTTGCAAAGTCCTCCACTAGAGTGCGTGAACTGCCCCACCCTGGAGAGCTCTATCGTCTGAGGGAGCGAAAATTATTTGTTCAGGAATATATGCGTTTATATATGGGTGTGTATATTTATATGTCTTTGTACATATATACGTGTATATGTATATGAAGAGCTCCACCATGGCATGTTCAAACGGGAGAAAACCCAGCACAAGGTCCACGAACGTCTCCTGCATCCATGCAGCCTCACAGGCCTGTAGTCCACCCAGATCTCAGCAGCGACCAGGATTTCAGTCAGGGGGATAGCACAGAGGCTTGTGTTGGGTCCTTGGTTAATATTCTATATTGGCTCAGTTATTGGTGGGAAATCTTGTGTGAAGCTCACACTTGGGGTGCTGAACGGTATTTGGGTTTGCTTGCAGAAGTTATAAGTATTTGGCATGGCCACCATGGCTTGGGAGGCAGAAGCCACTTTCGGGCTTTGGGAGAGTGTGTTAGGTTAATAATGACAGTGTACAGGCAACGGTTATGGATATTATTCAATGTAGTTTCAAGGTCATTGACAGGGTTGGGATCATGATTTAGTGCATTCAGCTTGGGTATTTTGCCTGTTGATTGTTTCACTTTTGTATTTGTTGTGTTGTTTGTGTGCTTGTGTACGGTGTGCTGTGTATTGAGGGAGTGTTGTGTGCTGTGTCTGTACCATGTAATACCTGTGCATTGTGATTTCGCTGTGTGGACAATGTGTGTAGTTTATATAGCACGCGTTTCACTTTATGTTGTGAATGTTGTGTGTGTATCTTGCGTGGTTGTGTGTGTTGCGTGCGGTGTTCTGTCTGTGACTGCTTCGTTTAGACTGTGTTGTGCATTGTGGTGTATTGTGTGTTTTGTGATGTGTGTGGAAGCTCGGTCTTAAGGTGTGTGCTCATTTATGCATGGTCTGTATGTTGTGAGTGTGCTCTGTGTGTTGTCATGTGGACGCTGTGTGCTTGGGGTCAGTCTTTCGGTGTGGTGTGTTATGGGTCCTTAGCAGTTAATTTTTTTTGTATGTGAAGTTGGTGTCTTGTGTTTCTTGTTTGTGCGGTTCTGTGTCGTGATTTTTGGTTTTGTGATGCGTGTGCGGTGTGTTCATTCTACGCGGTACTGCTCTGTTTTGTTTCTTGTGTGACTGATTGCTGCATTACTTTCTGTTCCTTTGTTGTCTGTTTATTGTACTGGTGTGTCTGGGTGGTGTGTCTGCCATTGTGCACATTGTGCGTTGTCTGTGTTGTGTGTTATGAGTGTCATTTGGGTTCTTGGCTGTTTGTGGTGCATGTTGTGCCGTTTCTGTGTGGCGTGTTGTGTGGGGGCTGTGTTGTGTGTGGTTAGATGTCTTGTGTGTGGTGTGTTTTGAGTGGATCCTTGTGTCTTGTGAGTGTTGCCTGTTTTGTGTCTGCAGTGTTGTGTGCTGTGATTCTGTGCTGCGACTTTGTTTGTTGGTGTGCTGGGTTTACTCTCCTTCGACTGTATCTAATGTGTGTTGCGCTGTGTGTGTTTTGTGTGCTGTGCTTGCCCTTTGTGTGTTGTTTCCAGTTGTAAGTAGTATACGTGTTCTGTGTGTTGACTGCAGTTACTTGTGCAGGGCACGCTGCTCTGCATTCTGTAGGTTCTTTCGAGTGTGTTCCTCGTGTTAGTGGTGGGGTGCTGTGTGATTTGCGTTTGTGTGCCTTCCTGTGTCATGTGCAGTGTGTGATGTGCCTGTCCTTTGTGTTTCGTGCTGGGCTATGTAATGTGTTCCGCGCGGTGTGTACGGTGTGTGCGTTGTGTCGACTGTGACTTTTGTGTGTGGTTTGTGTGGTTTGTGTGTATCGTGGCTGTTGCGTACTGTATTTGTGTTTGTTCTATGTGTGGGATATGTGTTTCACACTGTGCTGGCTGTCTTTGGTGGTGTGAGAGGCGTGTGTTGTATATCTGTGTTTTTTTGCTGTGTATAGTGTGTGAAATGTGCATTGCATGTGTTCTGCGTTCTAGTGTTGTGTGTTTGTGTGTTGTGTGGGGGAAGGTATGTGTTTTGATGTGGGTTTTGTGTGTGTCTGCATGTGTGATTGTTTTTCTACGTGGTTGTGGGTGTGTGGATGTGTGAGGGTATGGATGTGTGAATTTGTGTGTGTGTGGTTGTGTGTGATGCGTTGTGTGTGTCGAGTGTTTCTGTGATTGGTCTGTGATTCTTCGGGTTGTGCACTGTGTGTGGTGTGTGTGTGTGTGTGTGTTGAGTGGTGTGTTTTGCAGTCATGGTGGTGATGTGTGTATATTCGCTGGGTTAGAGGTGTGTACTTGCTGTTGTGTTATGTGGTGTTTCTGTGTGGCTTAGTGTGTTTTCTGTGTTCTTTGCTCTGCGTGGTGTTGTGTTTTTTCTGTGTAGTGTGTGCAGTGTGCGTCCTGTAGTGTCATGCTTGTTGGGTGGTGCTGTGTGTATATTCTGTGTGGTTACCTTGAGTGAGCTTTATGGAGTTTTGTGTCGTTTCGTCTGTTCCTGTGGGTGTTATTGTGGGTCAGGGGGTGGTTTCGAGTGGTTGTACTCTGGGTGAGATGTGTGTTGTGTATGTTGTGTGTTAGGGTTGTTTTCTGTAGGTTGTGTGTGCTGTTCCTTGTGTTGTGTTTCCGTGTGTTCTAATGATTTACTGTGTCTCCTGTGTGTTTGTGGGCTGTGCGTGTTTGCGCATGTTGTGCGTTCAATGTGTGTGTTGTTTCCTTATATGTTTGGTGTGTGTGTGTTGTGTGTGGTGTATTGAATGTGTTCCCTTTGTGTCGTGTGTATTGCGTGCTGTTTCTGTGTTGTTATATTGTGTGTGTTGTGTCGCACGTGTGGTGTTGTCGTGTCATGGGTGTGTTCTGTGTGGTTGCCTGTGTTGTGTGTGTGTGTGTTTATTTGTTCTTTAGGATTAAGTGATATGTGGGAGATTGTTGGAGTCTGAGAAAATTAAGTGTCCGGATGAAGGATGGAGTTAGAATGAAGGGACCCAACTTTAATGGGGAAGCTGCTCTCCAAGGTAACGTTTGCAGGATATTTGCAGTGAGACAAAACGATTAAGTGAAATTCTCTGGGCCGTAGGAAACTAAACGCATTGCCTGTGGGTCAGGTTACAGTGAAGAGGTGTGCTCGAGTATGGTTACATCTTCTATTCGTGTTTTTTAAGAGGTGACACTCAGTGTGAACTTCGGTTATGTTTAGAGCTTAGGTAGTTCATTATGAGGGATGAGGCGATGTGCATTACAGGTAACAGTGTGAAGACGAAACGATGTTGAGGTCAGGGATAAGCGTAAAGCTTCGGGTTAGGGATCACATCAAATTACGTCCTAGCATGGAGTTAGCTTAAGGCGCAGGGTTAGTGTCAGGTTCCCATTTAGATGTATGTCACCAGGGAGGTGTGGGTGAGGCTTCCAGTGTGAAGGATGAATGGTGATACTTAGGGTGAGAGTGGAGTTGTCTTCGGTTCCACTATTCCCTTACCCATACTCAAAAGTGTTCTGCCGCACTCAGACAGCTGCCATTTGGCATTGTTCGCAGTGCCCTGGCAGTCTGAGGAATGTGGCTAGATTACCGTGCATGAGCATGACCGATATTCACGTTGGACTGAAGGACATGAACGGCTTTCTCCACCAGCCACGAGGGTCATTACCACATCCCAGATTAAAACACATGTTACCTTGTATCTGGCTTACATTATCCTTCATGCTGCGTGAGGTGATTGGCTCCCACCTCAGCCAAATCACTCCCCCAGCAGAGACACCGAGCCCTCAAGTGGGAAACTGCTCACCTCACCAAGCTCATCTTGTCTCTAGGACACGGTCGTCACTCACTGTGATGTCATGGTACCTGCAGGCAACACTGCTGCAGTTGCAAAGTCCTCCACTAGAGTGCGTGAACTGCCCCACCCTGGAGAGCTCTATCGTCTGAGGGAGCGAAAATTATTTGTTCAGGAATATATGCGTTTACATATGGGTGTGTATATTTATATGTCTTTGTACATATATACGTGTATATGTATATGAAGAGCTCCACCATGGCATGTTCAAACGGGAGAAAACCCAGCACAAGGTCCACGAACGTCTCCTGCATCCATGCAGCCTCACAGGCCTCTAGTCCACCCCAGATCTCAGCAGGGACCAGGATTTCAGTCAGGGGGATAGCACAGAGGCTTGTGTTGGGTCCTTGGTTAATATTCTATATTGGCTCAGTTATTGGTGGGAAATCTTGTGTGAAGCTCACACTTGGGGTGCTGAACGGTATTTGGGTTTGCTTGCAGAAGTTATAAGTATTTGGCATGGCCACCATGGCTTGGGAGGCAGAAGCCACTTTCGGGCTTTGGGAGAGTGTGTTAGGTTAATAATGACAGTGTACAGGCAACGGTTATGGATATTATTCAATGTAGTTTCAAGGTCATTGACAGGGTTGGGATCATGATTTAGTGCATTCAGCTTGGGTATTTTGCCTGTTGATTGTTTCACTTTTGTATTTGTTGTGTTGTTTGTGTGCTTGTGTACGGTGTGCTGTGTATTGAGGGAGTGTTGTGTGCTGTGTCTGTACCATGTAATACCTGTGCATTGTGATTTCGCTGTGTGGACAATGTGTGTAGTTTATATAGCACGCGTTTCACTTTATGTTGTGAATGTTGTGTGTGTATCTTGCGTGGTTGTGTGTGTTGCGTGCGGTGTTCTGTCTGTGACTGCTTCGTTTAGACTGTGTTGTGCATTGTGGTGTATTGTGTGTTTTGTGATGTGTGTGGAAGCTCGGTCTTAAGGTGTGTGCTCATTTATGCATGGTCTGTATGTTGTGAGTGTGCTCTGTGTGTTGTCATGTGGACGCTGTGTGCTTGGGGTCAGTCTTTTGGTGTGGTGTGTTATGTATGGGTCCTTAGCAGTTCATTTTTTTTGTATGTGAAGTTGGTGTCTTGTGTTTCTTGTTTGTGCTTTTCTGTGTCGTGATTTTTGGTTTTGTGATGCGTGTGCGGTGTGTTCATTCTACGCGGTACTGCTCTGTTTTGTTTCTTGTGTGACTGATTGCTGCATTACTTTCTGTTCCTTTGTTGTCTGTTTATTGTACTGGTGTGTCTGGGTGGTGTGTCTGCCATTGTGCACATTGTGCGTTGTCTGTGTTGTGTGTTATGAGTGTCATTTGGGTTCTTGGCTGTTTGTGGTGCATGTTGTGCCGTTTCTGTGTGGCGTGTTGTGTGGGGGCTGTGTTGTGTGTGGTTAGATGTCTTGTGTGTGGTGTGTTTTGAGTGGATCCTTGTGTCTTGTGAGTGTTGCCTGTTTTGTGTCTGCAGTGTTGTGTGCTGTGATTCTGTGCTGCGACTTTGTTTGTTGGTGGGCTGGGTTTACTCTCCTTCGACTGTATCTAATGTGTGTTGCGCTGTGTGTGTTTTGTGTGCTGTGCTTGCCCTTTGTGTGTTGTTTCCAGTTGTAAGTAGCATACGTGTTCTGTGTGTTAACTGCAGTTACTTGTGCTGAGCACCCTGCTCTGCATTCTGTAGGTTCTTTCGAGTGTGTTCCTCGTGTTAGTGGTGGGGTGCTGTGCGATTTGCGTTTGTGTGCCTTATTGTGTCATGTGCAGTGTGTGACGTGCCTGTCCTTTGTGTTTTGTGTTGGGATATGTAATGTGTTCTGCACGGTGTGCATGGTGTGTGCGTTGTGTCGACTGTGACTTTTGTGTGTGGTTTGTGTTGTTTGTGTGCATCGTGGCTGTTGCGTACTGTATTTGTGTTTGTTCTATGTGTGGGATATGTGTTTCACACTGTGCTGGCTGTCTTTGGTGGTGTGAGAGGCGTGTGTTGTGTATCTGTGTTTTTTTGCTGTGTATAGTGTGTGAAATGTGCATTGCATATGTTCTGTGTTCTAGTGTTGTGTGTTTGTGTGTTGTGTGGGGGAAGGTATGTGTTTTGATGTGGGTTGTGTGCGGCTGCATGTGTGATTGTTTTTCTACGTGGTTGTGGGTGTGTGGATGTGTGAATTTGTGTGTGTGAGATATTTTGTGTGTGGTTGTGTGTGATGCGTTGTGTGTGTCGAGTGTGGCTGTGATTGTTCTGTGATTCTTCGGGTTGTGCACTGTGTGTGTGGTGTGTGTGTGTGTGTTGAGTGGTGTATTTTGCGGTCACGGTGGTGATGTGTGTATATTCGCTGGGTTAGAGGTGTGTATTTGCTGTTGTGTTATGTGGTGTTTCTGTGTGGCTTAGTGTGCATTCTGTGTTCTTTGCTGTGCGTGGTGTTGTGTTTTTTCTGCGTAGTGTGTGCAGTGTGCGTGCTGTAGTGTCACGCTTTTTGGGTGGTGCTGTGTGTATATTCGGTGTGGTTATCTTGAGTGAGCTTTATGGAGTTTTGTGTCGTTTCGTCTGAGTGCTGTGGGTGTTATTGTGGGTCAGGGGGTGGTTTCGAGTGGTTGTACTCTGGGTGAGATGTGTGTTGTGTATGTTGTGTGTTAGGGTTGTTTTCTGTAGGTTGTGTGTGCTGTTCCTTGTGTTGTGTTTCCGTGTGTTCTAATGTTTTACTGTGTCTCCTGTGTGTTTGTGGGCTGTGCGTGTTTGCGCATGTTGTGTGTTCAATGTGTGTGCTGTTTCCTTATATGTTTGGTGTGTGTGCGTTGTGTGTGGTGTATTGAATGTGTTTCCTTTGTGTCGTGTGTATTGCGTGGTGTTTCTGTGTTGTTATATTCTGTGTGTTGTGTCGCACGTGTGGTGGTGTCGTGTATGGGTGTGTTCTGTGTGGTTGTCTGTGTTGTGTGTGTGTGTGTTTATTAGTTCTTTAGGATTAAGTGATGTGTGGGAGATTGTTATAGTCTGAGAAATTTTAAGTGTCCGGATGAAGGATGGAGTTAGACTGAGGGGACCCAATTTTAATGGGGAAGCTGCTCTCCAAGGTAACGTTTGCAGGATATTTGCAGTGAGACAAAACGATAAAGGTAAAATTCTCTGGGCCATAGGAAACTAAACGCATTGCCTGTGGGTCAGGTTACAGTGATGAGGTGTGCTCGAGTATGGTTACATCTTCTCTTCGTGTTTTGTAAGAGGTGACATTCAGTGTGAACTTCTGTGTTTTTTAGAGCTTAGGTAGTTCATTATGAGGGATGATGCGATGTGCGTTTCAGGTAACAGTGAAGACGAATCGATGTTGAGGTCAGGGATAAGCGTAAAGCTTCGGGTTAGGGATCACATCAAATTATGTCTTAGCATGGAGTTAGCTTAAGGCGCAGGGTTAGTGTCAGGTTCCCATTTAGATCTATGTCACCAGTGAGGTGTGGGTGAGGCTTCCAGTGTGAAGGATGAATGGTGATACTTAGGGTGAGAGTGGAGTAGTCTTCGCTTCCACTATTCCCTTACCCATACTCATAAAGTGTTCTGCCGCACTCAGACAGCTGCCATTTGGCATTGTTCGCAGTGCCCTGGCAGTCTGAGGAATGTGGCTAGATTACCGTGCATGAGCATGACCGATGTTCACGTTGGACTGAAGGACATGAACGGCTTTCTCCACCAGCCACGAGGGTCATTACCACATCCCAGATTAAAGCACATGTTACCTTGTATCTGGCTTACATTTTCCTTCATGCTGCGTGAAGTGGTTAGCTCCCACCTCAGCAAAATCACTCCCTCAGCAGAGACACCGAGCCCTCAAGTGGGAAACTGCTCACCTCACCAAGCTCATCTTGTCTCTAGGACACGGTCGTCACTCACTGTGATGTCATGGTACCTGCAGGCAACACTGCTGCAGTTGCAAAGTCCTCCACTAGAGTGCGTGAACTGCCCCACCCTGGAGAGCTCTATCGTCTGAGGGAGCGAAAATTATTTGTTCAGGAATATATGCGTTTATATATGGGTGTGTATATTTATATGTCTTTGTACATATATACGTGTATATGTATATGAAGAGCTCCACCATGGCATGTTCAAACGGGAGAAAACCCAGCACAAGGTCCACGAACGTCTCCTGCATCCATGCAGCCTCACAGGCCTCTAGTCCACCCAGATCTCAGCAGCGACCAGGATTTCAGTCAGGGGGATAGCACAGAGGCTTGTGTTGGGTCCTTGGTTAATATTCTATATTGGCTCAGTTATTGGTGGGAAATCTTGTGTGAAGCTCACACTTGGGGTGCTGAACGGTATTTGGGTTTGCTTGCAGAAGTTATAAGTATTTGGCATGGCCACCATGGCTTGGGAGGCAGAAGCCACTTTCGGGCTTTGGGAGAGTGTGTTAGGTTAATAATGACAGTGTACAGGCAACGGTTATGGATATTATTCAATGTAGTTTCAAGGTCATTGACAGGGTTGGGATCATGATTTAGTGCATTCAGCTTGGGTATTTTGCCTGTTGATTGTTTCACTTTTGTATTTGTTGTGTTGTTTGTGTGCTTGTGTACGGTGTGCTGTGTATTGAGGGAGTGTTGTGTGCTGTGTCTGTACCATGTAATACCTGTGCATTGTGATTTCGCTGTGTGGACAATGTGTGTAGTTTATATAGCACGCGTTTCACTTTATGTTGTGAATGTTGTGTGTGTATCTTGCGTGGTTGTGTGTGTTGCGTGCGGTGTTCTGTCTGTGACTGCTTCGTTTAGACTGTGTTGTGCATTGTGGTGTATTGTGTGTTTTGTGATGTGTGTGGAAGCTCGGTCTTAAGGTGTGTGCTCATTTATGCATGGTCTGTATGTTGTGAGTGTGCTCTGTGTGTTGTCATGTGGACGCTGTGTGCTTGGGGTCAGTCTTTCGGTGTGGTGTGTTATGGGTCCTTAGCAGTTAATTTTTTTTGTATGTGAAGTTGGTGTCTTGTGTTTCTTGTTTGTGCGGTTCTGTGTCGTGATTTTTGGTTTTGTGATGCGTGTGCGGTGTGTTCATTCTACGCGGTACTGCTCTGTTTTGTTTCTTGTGTGACTGATTGCTGCATTACTTTCTGTTCCTTTGTTGTCTGTTTATTGTACTGGTGTGTCTGGGTGGTGTGTCTGCCATTGTGCACATTGTGCGTTGTCTGTGTTGTGTGTTATGAGTGTCATTTGGGTTCTTGGCTGTTTGTGGTGCATGTTGTGCCGTTTCTGTGTGGCGTGTTGTGTGGGGGCTGTGTTGTGTGTGGTTAGATGTCTTGTGTGTGGTGTGTTTTGAGTGGATCCTTGTGTCTTGTGAGTGTTGCCTGTTTTGTGTCTGCAGTGTTGTGTGCTGTGATTCTGTGCTGCGACTTTGTTTGTTGGTGTGCTGGGTTTACTCTCCTTCGACTGTATCTAATGTGTGTTGCGCTGTGTGTGTTTTGTGTGCTGTGCTTGCCCTTTGTGTGTTGTTTCCAGTTGTAAGTAGTATACGTGTTCTGTGTGTTGACTGCAGTTACTTGTGCAGGGCACGCTGCTCTGCATTCTGTAGGTTCTTTCGAGTGTGTTCCTCGTGTTAGTGGTGGGGTGCTGTGTGATTTGCGTTTGTGTGCCTTCCTGTGTCATGTGCAGTGTGTGATGTGCCTGTCCTTTGTGTTTCGTGCTGGGCTATGTAATGTGTTCCGCGCGGTGTGTACGGTGTGTGCGTTGTGTCGACTGTGACTTTTGTGTGTGGTTTGTGTGGTTTGTGTGTATCGTGGCTGTTGCGTACTGTATTTGTGTTTGTTCTATGTGTGGGATATGTGTTTCACACTGTGCTGGCTGTCTTTGGTGGTGTGAGAGGCGTGTGTTGTATATCTGTGTTTTTTTGCTGTGTATAGTGTGTGAAATGTGCATTGCATGTGTTCTGCGTTCTAGTGTTGTGTGTTTGTGTGTTGTGTGGGGGAAGGTATGTGTTTTGATGTGGGTTTTGTGTGTGTCTGCATGTGTGATTGTTTTTCTACGTGGTTGTGGGTGTGTGGATGTGTGAGGGTATGGATGTGTGAATTTGTGTGTGTGTGGTTGTGTGTGATGCGTTGTGTGTGTCGAGTGTTTCTGTGATTGGTCTGTGATTCTTCGGGTTGTGCACTGTGTGTGGTGTGTGTGTGTGTGTGTGTTGAGTGGTGTGTTTTGCAGTCATGGTGGTGATGTGTGTATATTCGCTGGGTTAGAGGTGTGTACTTGCTGTTGTGTTATGTGGTGTTTCTGTGTGGCTTAGTGTGTTTTCTGTGTTCTTTGCTCTGCGTGGTGTTGTGTTTTTTCTGTGTAGTGTGTGCAGTGTGCGTCCTGTAGTGTCATGCTTGTTGGGTGGTGCTGTGTGTATATTCTGTGTGGTTACCTTGAGTGAGCTTTATGGAGTTTTGTGTCGTTTCGTCTGTTCCTGTGGGTGTTATTGTGGGTCAGGGGGTGGTTTCGAGTGGTTGTACTCTGGGTGAGATGTGTGTTGTGTATGTTGTGTGTTAGGGTTGTTTTCTGTAGGTTGTGTGTGCTGTTCCTTGTGTTGTGTTTCCGTGTGTTCTAATGATTTACTGTGTCTCCTGTGTGTTTGTGGGCTGTGCGTGTTTGCGCATGTTGTGCGTTCAATGTGTGTGTTGTTTCCTTATATGTTTGGTGTGTGTGCATTGTGTGTGGTGTATTGAATGTGTTCCCTTTGTGTCGTGTGTATTGCGTGCTGTTTCTGTGTTGTTATATTGTGTGTGTTGTGTCGCACGTGTGGTGTTGTCGTGTCATGGGTGTGTTCTGTGTGGTTGCCTGTGTTGTGTGTGTGTGTGTTTATTTGTTCTTTAGGATTAAGTGATATGTGGGAGATTGTTGGAGTCTGAGAAAATTAAGTGTCCGGATGAAGGATGGAGTTAGAATGAAGGGACCCAACTTTAATGGGGAAGCTGCTCTCCAAGGTAACGTTTGCAGGATATTTGCAGTGAGACAAAACGATTAAGTGAAATTCTCTGGGCCGTAGGAAACTAAACGCATTGCCTGTGGGTCAGGTTACAGTGAAGAGGTGTGCTCGAGTATGGTTACATCTTCTATTCGTGTTTTTTAAGAGGTGACACTCAGTGTGAACTTCGGTTATGTTTAGAGCTTAGGTAGTTCATTATGAGGGATGAGGCGATGTGCATTACAGGTAACAGTGTGAAGACGAAACGATGTTGAGGTCAGGGATAAGCGTAAAGCTTCGGGTTAGGGATCACATCAAATTACGTCCTAGCATGGAGTTAGCTTAAGGCGCAGGGTTAGTGTCAGGTTCCCATTTAGATGTATGTCACCAGGGAGGTGTGGGTGAGGCTTCCAGTGTGAAGGATGAATGGTGATACTTAGGGTGAGAGTGGAGTTGTCTTCGGTTCCACTATTCCCTTACCCATACTCAAAAGTGTTCTGCCGCACTCAGACAGCTGCCATTTGGCATTGTTCGCAGTGCCCTGGCAGTCTGAGGAATGTGGCTAGATTACCGTGCATGAGCATGACCGATATTCACGTTGGACTGAAGGACATGAACGGCTTTCTCCACCAGCCACGAGGGTCATTACCACATCCCAGATTAAAACACATGTTACCTTGTATCTGGCTTACATTATCCTTCATGCTGCGTGAGGTGATTGGCTCCCACCTCAGCCAAATCACTCCCCCAGCAGAGACACCGAGCCCTCAAGTGGGAAACTGCTCACCTCACCAAGCTCATCTTGTCTCTAGGACACGGTCGTCACTCACTGTGATGTCATGGTACCTGCAGGCAACACTGCTGCAGTTGCAAAGTCCTCCACTAGAGTGCGTGAACTGCCCCACCCTGGAGAGCTCTATCGTCTGAGGGAGCGAAAATTATTTGTTCAGGAATATATGCGTTTATATATGGGTGTGTATATTTATATGTCTTTGTACATATATACGTGTATATGTATATGAAGAGCTCCACCATGGCATGTTCAAACGGGAGAAAACCCAGCACAAGGTCCACGAACGTCTCCTGCATCCATGCAGCCTCACAGGCCTCTAGTCCACCCCAGATCTCAGCAGGGACCAGGATTTCAGTCAGGGGGATAGCACAGAGGCTTGTGTTGGGTCCTTGGTTAATATTCTATATTGGCTCAGTTATTGGTGGGAAATCTTGTGTGAAGCTCACACTTGGGGTGCTGAACGGTATTTGGGTTTGCTTGCAGAAGTTATAAGTATTTGGCATGGCCACCATGGCTTGGGAGGCAGAAGCCACTTTCGGGCTTTGGGAGAGTGTGTTAGGTTAATAATGACAGTGTACAGGCAACGGTTATGGATATTATTCAATGTAGTTTCAAGGTCATTGACAGGGTTGGGATCATGATTTAGTGCATTCAGCTTGGGTATTTTGCCTGTTGATTGTTTCACTTTTGTATTTGTTGTGTTGTTTGTGTGCTTGTGTACGGTGTGCTGTGTATTGAGGGAGTGTTGTGTGCTGTGTCTGTACCATGTAATACCTGTGCATTGTGATTTCGCTGTGTGGACAATGTGTGTAGTTTATATAGCACGCGTTTCACTTTATGTTGTGAATGTTGTGTGTGTATCTTGCGTGGTTGTGTGTGTTGCGTGCGGTGTTCTGTCTGTGACTGCTTCGTTTAGACTGTGTTGTGCATTGTGGTGTATTGTGTGTTTTGTGATGTGTGTGGAAGCTCGGTCTTAAGGTGTGTGCTCATTTATGCATGGTCTGTATGTTGTGAGTGTGCTCTGTGTGTTGTCATGTGGACGCTGTGTGCTTGGGGTCAGTCTTTTGGTGTGGTGTGTTATGTATGGGTCCTTAGCAGTTCATTTTTTTTGTATGTGAAGTTGCTGTCTTGTGTTTCTTGCTTGTGTGGTTCTGTGTTGTGATTTTTGGTTTTGTGTTGTGTGTGCGGTGTGTTCATTCTACGCGGTACTGTTCTGTTTTGTTTCTTGTGTGATTGATTGCTGCGTTACGTTCTGTTCTTTTGTTGTCTGTTTGGTGTACTGGTGTGTCTGGGTGGTGTGTCTACCTTTGTGTGCATTGTGCGTTGTCTGTGTTGTGTGTTCTGAGTGTCATTTGGGTCCTTGGCTGTTTGTGGTGAATGTTGTGCCATTTCTGTGTGGCATGTTGTGGTGGGGGGTTGTTGTGTGTGGTTAGATATCTTGAGTGTGGTGTGTTTTGAGTGGATCCTTGTGTCTTGTGAGTGTTGCCTGTTTTGTGTCTGCAGTGTTGTGTGCTGTGATTCTGTGCTGTGACTTTGTTTGTTGGTGTGCTGGGTTTACATTCCTTCGACTGTATCCAATGTGTGTTGCGCTGTTTGTGTTTTGTGTGCTGTGCTTGCCCTTTGTGTGTTGTTTCCAGTTGTAAGTAGCATACGTGTTCTGTGTGTTAACTGCAGTTACTTGTGCTGAGCACCCTGCTCTGCATTCTGTAGGTTCTTTCGAGTGTGTTCCTCGTGTTAGTGGTGGGGTGCTGTGCGATTTGCGTTTGTGTGCCTTATTGTGTCATGTGCAGTGTGTGACGTGCCTGTCCTTTGTGTTTTGTGTTGGGATATGTAATGTGTTCTGCACGGTGTGCATGGTGTGTGCGTTGTGTCGACTGTGACTTTTGTGTGTGGTTTGTGTTGTTTGTGTGCATCGTGGCTGTTGCGTACTGTATTTGTGTTTGTTCTATGTGTGGGATATGTGTTTCACACTGTGCTGGCTGTCTTTGGTGGTGTGAGAGGCGTGTGTTGTGTATCTGTGTTTTTTTGCTGTGTATAGTGTGTGAAATGTGCATTGCATATGTTCTGTGTTCTAGTGTTGTGTGTTTGTGTGTTGTGTGGGGGAAGGTATGTGTTTTGATGTGGGTTGTGTGCGGCTGCATGTGTGATTGTTTTTCTACGTGGTTGTGGGTGTGTGGATGTGTGAATTTGTGTGTGTGAGATATTTTGTGTGTGGTTGTGTGTGATGCGTTGTGTGTGTCGAGTGTGGCTGTGATTGTTCTGTGATTCTTCGGGTTGTGCACTGTGTGTGTGGTGTGTGTGTGTGTGTTGAGTGGTGTATTTTGCGGTCACGGTGGTGATGTGTGTATATTCGCTGGGTTAGAGGTGTGTATTTGCTGTTGTGTTATGTGGTGTTTCTGTGTGGCTTAGTGTGCATTCTGTGTTCTTTGCTGTGCGTGGTGTTGTGTTTTTTCTGCGTAGTGTGTGCAGTGTGCGTGCTGTAGTGTCACGCTTTTTGGGTGGTGCTGTGTGTATATTCGGTGTGGTTATCTTGAGTGAGCTTTATGGAGTTTTGTGTCGTTTCGTCTGAGTGCTGTGGGTGTTATTGTGGGTCAGGGGGTGGTTTCGAGTGGTTGTACTCTGGGTGAGATGTGTGTTGTGTATGTTGTGTGTTAGGGTTGTTTTCTGTAGGTTGTGTGTGCTGTTCCTTGTGTTGTGTTTCCGTGTGTTCTAATGTTTTACTGTGTCTCCTGTGTGTTTGTGGGCTGTCCGTGTTTGCGCATGTTGTGTGTTCAATGTGTGTGCTGTTTCCTTATATGTTTGGTGTGTGTGCGTTGTGTGTGGTGTATTGAATGTGTTTCCTTTGTGTCGTGTGTATTGCGTGGTGTTTCTGTGTTGTTATATTCTGTGTGTTGTGTCGCACGTGTGGTGGTGTCGTGTATGGGTGTGTTCTGTGTGGTTGTCTGTGTTGTGTGTGTGTGTGTTTATTAGTTCTTTAGGATTAAGTGATGTGTGGGAGATTGTTATAGTCTGAGAAATTTTAAGTGTCCGGATGAAGGATGGAGTTAGACTGAGGGGACCCAATTTTAATGGGGAAGCTGCTCTCCAAGGTAACGTTTGCAGGATATTTGCAGTGAGACAAAACGATAAAGGTAAAATTCTCTGGGCCATAGGAAACTAAACGCATTGCCTGTGGGTCAGGTTACAGTGATGAGGTGTGCTCGAGTATGGTTACATCTTCTCTTCGTGTTTTGTAAGAGGTGACATTCAGTGTGAACTTCTGTGTTTTTTAGAGCTTAGGTAGTTCATTATGAGGGATGATGCGATGTGCGTTTCAGGTAACAGTGAAGACGAATCGATGTTGAGGTCAGGGATAAGCGTAAAGCTTCGGGTTAGGGATCACATCAAATTATGTCTTAGCATGGAGTTAGCTTAAGGCGCAGGGTTAGTGTCAGGTTCCCATTTAGATCTATGTCACCAGTGAGGTGTGGGTGAGGCTTCCAGTGTGAAGGATGAATGGTGATACTTAGGGTGAGAGTGGAGTAGTCTTCGCTTCCACTATTCCCTTACCCATACTCATAAAGTGTTCTGCCGCACTCAGACAGCTGCCATTTGGCATTGTTCGCAGTGCCCTGGCAGTCTGAGGAATGTGGCTAGATTACCGTGCATGAGCATGACCGATGTTCACGTTGGACTGAAGGACATGAACGGCTTTCTCCACCAGCCACGAGGGTCATTACCACATCCCAGATTAAAGCACATGTTACCTTGTATCTGGCTTACATTTTCCTTCATGCTGCGTGAAGTGGTTAGCTCCCACCTCAGCAAAATCACTCCCTCAGCAGAGACACCGAGCCCTCAAGTGGGAAACTGCTCACCTCACCAAGCTCATCTTGTCTCTAGGACACGGTCGTCACTCACTGTGATGTCATGGTACCTGCAGGCAACACTGCTGCAGTTGCAAAGTCCTCCACTAGAGTGCGTGAACTGCCCCACCCTGGAGAGCTCTATCGTCTGAGGGAGCGAAAATTATTTGTTCAGGAATATATGCGTTTATATATGGGTGTGTATATTTATATGTCTTTGTACATATATACGTGTATATGTATATGAAGAGCTCCACCATGGCATGTTCAAACGGGAGAAAACC
This sequence comes from Manis pentadactyla, assembly GCF_030020395.1. NCBI lineage: Eukaryota > Metazoa > Chordata > Mammalia > Pholidota > Manidae > Manis > Manis pentadactyla. The sequence goes on from NC_080025.1 coordinate 36,003,517, forward strand.
CAGCACAAGGTCCACGAACGTCTCCTGCATCCATGCAGCCTCACAGGCCTGTAGTCCACCCAGATCTCAGCAGCGACCAGGATTTCAGTCAGGGGGATAGCACAGAGGCTTGTGTTGGGTCCTTGGTTAATATTCTATATTGGCTCAGTTATTGGTGGGAAATCTTGTGTGAAGCTCACACTTGGGGTGCTGAACGGTATTTGGGTTTGCTTGCAGAAGTTATAAGTATTTGGCATGGCCACCATGGCTTGGGAGGCAGAAGCCACTTTCGGGCTTTGGGAGAGTGTGTTAGGTTAATAATGACAGTGTACAGGCAACGGTTATGGATATTATTCAATGTAGTTTCAAGGTCATTGACAGGGTTGGGATCATGATTTAGTGCATTCAGCTTGGGTATTTTGCCTGTTGATTGTTTCACTTTTGTATTTGTTGTGTTGTTTGTGTGCTTGTGTACGGTGTGCTGTGTATTGAGGGAGTGTTGTGTGCTGTGTCTGTACCATGTAATACCTGTGCATTGTGATTTCGCTGTGTGGACAATGTGTGTAGTTTATATAGCACGCGTTTCACTTTATGTTGTGAATGTTGTGTGTGTATCTTGCGTGGTTGTGTGTGTTGCGTGCGGTGTTCTGTCTGTGACTGCTTCGTTTAGACTGTGTTGTGCATTGTGGTGTATTGTGTGTTTTGTGATGTGTGTGGAAGCTCGGTCTTAAGGTGTGTGCTCATTTATGCATGGTCTGTATGTTGTGAGTGTGCTCTGTGTGTTGTCATGTGGACGCTGTGTGCTTGGGGTCAGTCTTTCGGTGTGGTGTGTTATGGGTCCTTAGCAGTTAATTTTTTTTGTATGTGAAGTTGGTGTCTTGTGTTTCTTGTTTGTGCGGTTCTGTGTCGTGATTTTTGGTTTTGTGATGCGTGTGCGGTGTGTTCATTCTACGCGGTACTGCTCTGTTTTGTTTCTTGTGTGACTGATTGCTGCATTACTTTCTGTTCCTTTGTTGTCTGTTTATTGTACTGGTGTGTCTGGGTGGTGTGTCTGCCATTGTGCACATTGTGCGTTGTCTGTGTTGTGTGTTATGAGTGTCATTTGGGTTCTTGGCTGTTTGTGGTGCATGTTGTGCCGTTTCTGTGTGGCGTGTTGTGTGGGGGCTGTGTTGTGTGTGGTTAGATGTCTTGTGTGTGGTGTGTTTTGAGTGGATCCTTGTGTCTTGTGAGTGTTGCCTGTTTTGTGTCTGCAGTGTTGTGTGCTGTGATTCTGTGCTGCGACTTTGTTTGTTGGTGTGCTGGGTTTACTCTCCTTCGACTGTATCTAATGTGTGTTGCGCTGTGTGTGTTTTGTGTGCTGTGCTTGCCCTTTGTGTGTTGTTTCCAGTTGTAAGTAGTATACGTGTTCTGTGTGTTGACTGCAGTTACTTGTGCAGGGCACGCTGCTCTGCATTCTGTAGGTTCTTTCGAGTGTGTTCCTCGTGTTAGTGGTGGGGTGCTGTGTGATTTGCGTTTGTGTGCCTTCCTGTGTCATGTGCAGTGTGTGATGTGCCTGTCCTTTGTGTTTCGTGCTGGGCTATGTAATGTGTTCCACGCGGTGTGTACGGTGTGTGCGTTGTGTCGACTGTGACTTTTGTGTGTGGTTTGTGTGGTTTGTGTGTATCGTGGCTGTTGCGTACTGTATTTGTGTTTGTTCTATGTGTGGGATATGTGTTTCACACTGTGCTGGCTGTCTTTGGTGGTGTGAGAGGCGTGTGTTGTATATCTGTGTTTTTTTGCTGTGTATAGTGTGTGAAATGTGCATTGCATGTGTTCTGCGTTCTAGTGTTGTGTGTTTGTGTGTTGTGTGGGGGAAGGTATGTGTTTTGATGTGGGTTTTGTGTGTGTCTGCATGTGTGATTGTTTTTCTACGTGGTTGTGGGTGTGTGGATGTGTGAGGGTATGGATGTGTGAATTTGTGTGTGTGTGGTTGTGTGTGATGCGTTGTGTGTGTCGAGTGTTTCTGTGATTGGTCTGTGATTCTTCGGGTTGTGCACTGTGTGTGGTGTGTGTGTGTGTGTGTGTTGAGTGGTGTGTTTTGCAGTCATGGTGGTGATGTGTGTATATTCGCTGGGTTAGAGGTGTGTACTTGCTGTTGTGTTATGTGGTGTTTCTGTGTGGCTTAGTGTGTTTTCTGTGTTCTTTGCTCTGCGTGGTGTTGTGTTTTTTCTGTGTAGTGTGTGCAGTGTGCGTCCTGTAGTGTCATGCTTGTTGGGTGGTGCTGTGTGTATATTCTGTGTGGTTACCTTGAGTGAGCTTTATGGAGTTTTGTGTCGTTTCGTCTGTTCCTGTGGGTGTTATTGTGGGTCAGGGGGTGGTTTCGAGTGGTTGTACTCTGGGTGAGATGTGTGTTGTGTATGTTGTGTGTTAGGGTTGTTTTCTGTAGGTTGTGTGTGCTGTTCCTTGTGTTGTGTTTCCGTGTGTTCTAATGATTTACTGTGTCTCCTGTGTGTTTGTGGGCTGTGCGTGTTTGCGCATGTTGTGCGTTCAATGTGTGTGTTGTTTCCTTATATGTTTGGTGTGTGTGTGTTGTGTGTGGTGTATTGAATGTGTTCCCTTTGTGTCGTGTGTATTGCGTGCTGTTTCTGTGTTGTTATATTGTGTGTGTTGTGTCGCACGTGTGGTGTTGTCGTGTCATGGGTGTGTTCTGTGTGGTTGCCTGTGTTGTGTGTGTGTGTGTTTATTTGTTCTTTAGGATTAAGTGATATGTGGGAGATTGTTGGAGTCTGAGAAAATTAAGTGTCCGGATGAAGGATGGAGTTAGAATGAAGGGACCCAACTTTAATGGGGAAGCTGCTCTCCAAGGTAACGTTTGCAGGATATTTGCAGTGAGACAAAACGATTAAGTGAAATTCTCTGGGCCGTAGGAAACTAAACGCATTGCCTGTGGGTCAGGTTACAGTGAAGAGGTGTGCTCGAGTATGGTTACATCTTCTATTCGTGTTTTTTAAGAGGTGACACTCAGTGTGAACTTCGGTTATGTTTAGAGCTTAGGTAGTTCATTATGAGGGATGAGGCGATGTGCATTACAGGTAACAGTGTGAAGACGAAACGATGTTGAGGTCAGGGATAAGCGTAAAGCTTCGGGTTAGGGATCACATCAAATTACGTCCTAGCATGGAGTTAGCTTAAGGCGCAGGGTTAGTGTCAGGTTCCCATTTAGATGTATGTCACCAGGGAGGTGTGGGTGAGGCTTCCAGTGTGAAGGATGAATGGTGATACTTAGGGTGAGAGTGGAGTTGTCTTCGGTTCCACTATTCCCTTACCCATACTCAAAAGTGTTCTGCCGCACTCAGACAGCTGCCATTTGGCATTGTTCGCAGTGCCCTGGCAGTCTGAGGAATGTGGCTAGATTACCGTGCATGAGCATGACCGATATTCACGTTGGACTGAAGGACATGAACGGCTTTCTCCACCAGCCACGAGGGTCATTACCACATCCCAGATTAAAACACATGTTACCTTGTATCTGGCTTACATTATCCTTCATGCTGCGTGAGGTGATTGGCTCCCACCTCAGCCAAATCACTCCCCCAGCAGAGACACCGAGCCCTCAAGTGGGAAACTGCTCACCTCACCAAGCTCATCTTGTCTCTAGGACACGGTCGTCACTCACTGTGATGTCATGGTACCTGCAGGCAACACTGCTGCAGTTGCAAAGTCCTCCACTAGAGTGCGTGAACTGCCCCACCCTGGAGAGCTCTATCGTCTGAGGGAGCGAAAATTATTTGTTCAGGAATATATGCGTTTACATATGGGTGTGTATATTTATATGTCTTTGTACATATATACGTGTATATGTATATGAAGAGCTCCACCATGGCATGTTCAAACGGGAGAAAACCCAGCACAAGGTCCACGAACGTCTCCTGCATCCATGCAGCCTCACAGGCCTCTAGTCCACCCCAGATCTCAGCAGGGACCAGGATTTCAGTCAGGGGGATAGCACAGAGGCTTGTGTTGGGTCCTTGGTTAATATTCTATATTGGCTCAGTTATTGGTGGGAAATCTTGTGTGAAGCTCACACTTGGGGTGCTGAACGGTATTTGGGTTTGCTTGCAGAAGTTATAAGTATTTGGCATGGCCACCATGGCTTGGGAGGCAGAAGCCACTTTCGGGCTTTGGGAGAGTGTGTTAGGTTAATAATGACAGTGTACAGGCAACGGTTATGGATATTATTCAATGTAGTTTCAAGGTCATTGACAGGGTTGGGATCATGATTTAGTGCATTCAGCTTGGGTATTTTGCCTGTTGATTGTTTCACTTTTGTATTTGTTGTGTTGTTTGTGTGCTTGTGTACGGTGTGCTGTGTATTGAGGGAGTGTTGTGTGCTGTGTCTGTACCATGTAATACCTGTGCATTGTGATTTCGCTGTGTGGACAATGTGTGTAGTTTATATAGCACGCGTTTCACTTTATGTTGTGAATGTTGTGTGTGTATCTTGCGTGGTTGTGTGTGTTGCGTGCGGTGTTCTGTCTGTGACTGCTTCGTTTAGACTGTGTTGTGCATTGTGGTGTATTGTGTGTTTTGTGATGTGTGTGGAAGCTCGGTCTTAAGGTGTGTGCTCATTTATGCATGGTCTGTATGTTGTGAGTGTGCTCTGTGTGTTGTCATGTGGACGCTGTGTGCTTGGGGTCAGTCTTTTGGTGTGGTGTGTTATGTATGGGTCCTTAGCAGTTAATTTTTTTTGTATGTGAAGTTGGTGTCTTGTGTTTCTTGTTTGTGCGGTTCTGTGTCGTGATTTTTGGTTTTGTGATGCGTGTGCGGTGTGTTCATTCTACGCGGTACTGCTCTGTTTTGTTTCTTGTGTGACTGATTGCTGCATTACTTTCTGTTCCTTTGTTGTCTGTTTATTGTACTGGTGTGTCTGGGTGGTGTGTCTGCCATTGTGCACATTGTGCGTTGTCTGTGTTGTGTGTTATGAGTGTCATTTGGGTTCTTGGCTGTTTGTGGTGCATGTTGTGCCGTTTCTGTGTGGCGTGTTGTGTGGGGGCTGTGTTGTGTGTGGTTAGATGTCTTGTGTGTGGTGTGTTTTGAGTGGATCCTTGTGTCTTGTGAGTGTTGCCTGTTTTGTGTCTGCAGTGTTGTGTGCTGTGATTCTGTGCTGCGACTTTGTTTGTTGGTGTGCTGGGTTTACTCTCCTTCGACTGTATCTAATGTGTGTTGCGCTGTGTGTGTTTTGTGTGCTGTGCTTGCCCTTTGTGTGTTGTTTCCAGTTGTAAGTAGCATACGTGTTCTGTGTGTTAACTGCAGTTACTTGTGCTGAGCACCCTGCTCTGCATTCTGTAGGTTCTTTCGAGTGTGTTCCTCGTGTTAGTGGTGGGGTGCTGTGCGATTTGCGTTTGTGTGCCTTATTGTGTCATGTGCAGTGTGTGACGTGCCTGTCCTTTGTGTTTTGTGTTGGGATATGTAATGTGTTCTGCACGGTGTGCATGGTGTGTGCGTTGTGTCGACTGTGACTTTTGTGTGTGGTTTGTGTTGTTTGTGTGCATCGTGGCTGTTGCGTACTGTATTTGTGTTTGTTCTATGTGTGGGATATGTGTTTCACACTGTGCTGGCTGTCTTTGGTGGTGTGAGAGGCGTGTGTTGTGTATCTGTGTTTTTTTGCTGTGTATAGTGTGTGAAATGTGCATTGCATATGTTCTGTGTTCTAGTGTTGTGTGTTTGTGTGTTGTGTGGGGGAAGGTATGTGTTTTGATGTGGGTTGTGTGCGGCTGCATGTGTGATTGTTTTTCTACGTGGTTGTGGGTGTGTGGATGTGTGAATTTGTGTGTGTGAGATATTTTGTGTGTGGTTGTGTGTGATGCGTTGTGTGTGTCGAGTGTGGCTGTGATTGTTCTGTGATTCTTCGGGTTGTGCACTGTGTGTGTGGTGTGTGTGTGTGTGTTGAGTGGTGTATTTTGCGGTCACGGTGGTGATATGTGTATATTCGCTGGGTTAGAGGTGTGTATTTGCTGTTGTGTTATGTGGTGTTTCTGTGTGGCTTAGTGTGCATTCTGTGTTCTTTGCTGTGCGTGGTGTTGTGTTTTTTCTGCGTAGTGTGTGCAGTGTGCGTGCTGTAGTGTCACGCTTTTTGGGTGGTGCTGTGTGTATATTCGGTGTGGTTATCTTGAGTGAGCTTTATGGAGTTTTGTGTCGTTTCGTCTGAGTGCTGTGGGTGTTATTGTGGGTCAGGGGGTGGTTTCGAGTGGTTGTACTCTGGGTGAGATGTGTGTTGTGTATGTTGTGTGTTAGGGTTGTTTTCTGTAGGTTGTGTGTGCTGTTCCTTGTGTTGTGTTTCCGTGTGTTCTAATGTTTTACTGTGTCTCCTGTGTGTTTGTGGGCTGTCCGTGTTTGCGCATGTTGTGTGTTCAATGTGTGTGCTGTTTCCTTATATGTTTGGTGTGTGTGCGTTGTGTGTGGTGTATTGAATGTGTTTCCTATGTGTCGTGTGTATTGCGTGGTGTTTCTGTGTTGTTATATTCTGTGTGTTGTGTCGCACGTGTGGTGGTGTCGTGTATGGGTGTGTTCTGTGTGGTTGTCTGTGTTGTGTGTGTGTGTTTATTAGTTCTTTAGGATTAAGTGATGTGTGGGAGATTGTTATAGTCTGAGAAATTTTAAGTGTCCGGATGAAGGATGGAGTTAGACTGAGGGGACCCAATTTTAATGGGGAAGCTGCTCTCCAAGGTAACGTTTGCAGGATATTTGCAGTGAGACAAAACGATAAAGGTAAAATTCTCTGGGCCATAGGAAACTAAACGCATTGCCTGTGGGTCAGGTTACAGTGATGAGGTGTGCTCGAGTATGGTTACATCTTCTCTTCGTGTTTTGTAAGAGGTGACATTCAGTGTGAACTTCTGTGTTTTTTAGAGCTTAGGTAGTTCATTATGAGGGATGATGCGATGTGCGTTTCAGGTAACAGTGAAGACGAATCGATGTTGAGGTCAGGGATAAGCGTAAAGCTTCGGGTTAGGGATCACATCAAATTATGTCTTAGCATGGAGTTAGCTTAAGGCGCAGGGTTAGTGTCAGGTTCCCATTTAGATCTATGTCACCAGTGAGGTGTGGGTGAGGCTTCCAGTGTGAAGGATGAATGGTGATACTTAGGGTGAGAGTGGAGTAGTCTTCGCTTCCACTATTCCCTTACCCATACTCATAAAGTGTTCTGCCGCACTCAGACAGCTGCCATTTGGCATTGTTCGCAGTGCCCTGGCAGTCTGAGGAATGTGGCTAGATTACCGTGCATGAGCATGACCGATGTTCACGTTGGACTGAAGGACATGAACGGCTTTCTCCACCAGCCACGAGGGTCATTACCACATCCCAGATTAAAGCACATGTTACCTTGTATCTGGCTTACATTTTCCTTCATGCTGCGTGAAGTGGTTAGCTCCCACCTCAGCAAAATCACTCCCTCAGCAGAGACACCGAGCCCTCAAGTGGGAAACTGCTCACCTCACCAAGCTCATCTTGTCTCTAGGACACGGTCGTCACTCACTGTGATGTCATGGTACCTGCAGGCAACACTGCTGCAGTTGCAAAGTCCTCCACTAGAGTGCGTGAACTGCCCCACCCTGGAGAGCTCTATCGTCTGAGGGAGCGAAAATTATTTGTTCAGGAATATATGCGTTTATATATGGGTGTGTATATTTATATGTCTTTGTACATATATACGTGTATATGTATATGAAGAGCTCCACCATGGCATGTTCAAACGGGAGAAAACCCAGCACAAGGTCCACGAACGTCTCCTGCATCCATGCAGCCTCACAGGCCTGTAGTCCACCCAGATCTCAGCAGCGACCAGGATTTCAGTCAGGGGGATAGCACAGAGGCTTGTGTTGGGTCCTTGGTTAATATTCTATATTGGCTCAGTTATTGGTGGGAAATCTTGTGTGAAGCTCACACTTGGGGTGCTGAACGGTATTTGGGTTTGCTTGCAGAAGTTATAAGTATTTGGCATGGCCACCATGGCTTGGGAGGCAGAAGCCACTTTCGGGCTTTGGGAGAGTGTGTTAGGTTAATAATGACAGTGTACAGGCAACGGTTATGGATATTATTCAATGTAGTTTCAAGGTCATTGACAGGGTTGGGATCATGATTTAGTGCATTCAGCTTGGGTATTTTGCCTGTTGATTGTTTCACTTTTGTATTTGTTGTGTTGTTTGTGTGCTTGTGTACGGTGTGCTGTGTATTGAGGGAGTGTTGTGTGCTGTGTCTGTACCATGTAATACCTGTGCATTGTGATTTCGCTGTGTGGACAATGTGTGTAGTTTATATAGCACGCGTTTCACTTTATGTTGTGAATGTTGTGTGTGTATCTTGCGTGGTTGTGTGTGTTGCGTGCGGTGTTCTGTCTGTGACTGCTTCGTTTAGACTGTGTTGTGCATTGTGGTGTATTGTGTGTTTTGTGATGTGTGTGGAAGCTCGGTCTTAAGGTGTGTGCTCATTTATGCATGGTCTGTATGTTGTGAGTGTGCTCTGTGTGTTGTCATGTGGACGCTGTGTGCTTGGGGTCAGTCTTTCGGTGTGGTGTGTTATGGGTCCTTAGCAGTTAATTTTTTTTGTATGTGAAGTTGGTGTCTTGTGTTTCTTGTTTGTGCGGTTCTGTGTCGTGATTTTTGGTTTTGTGATGCGTGTGCGGTGTGTTCATTCTACGCGGTACTGCTCTGTTTTGTTTCTTGTGTGACTGATTGCTGCATTACTTTCTGTTCCTTTGTTGTCTGTTTATTGTACTGGTGTGTCTGGGTGGTGTGTCTGCCATTGTGCACATTGTGCGTTGTCTGTGTTGTGTGTTATGAGTGTCATTTGGGTTCTTGGCTGTTTGTGGTGCATGTTGTGCCGTTTCTGTGTGGCGTGTTGTGTGGGGGCTGTGTTGTGTGTGGTTAGATGTCTTGTGTGTGGTGTGTTTTGAGTGGATCCTTGTGTCTTGTGAGTGTTGCCTGTTTTGTGTCTGCAGTGTTGTGTGCTGTGATTCTGTGCTGCGACTTTGTTTGTTGGTGTGCTGGGTTTACTCTCCTTCGACTGTATCTAATGTGTGTTGCGCTGTGTGTGTTTTGTGTGCTGTGCTTGCCCTTTGTGTGTTGTTTCCAGTTGTAAGTAGTATACGTGTTCTGTGTGTTGACTGCAGTTACTTGTGCAGGGCACGCTGCTCTGCATTCTGTAGGTTCTTTCGAGTGTGTTCCTCGTGTTAGTGGTGGGGTGCTGTGTGATTTGCGTTTGTGTGCCTTCCTGTGTCATGTGCAGTGTGTGATGTGCCTGTCCTTTGTGTTTCGTGCTGGGCTATGTAATGTGTTCCGCGCGGTGTGTACGGTGTGTGCGTTGTGTCGACTGTGACTTTTGTGTGTGGTTTGTGTGGTTTGTGTGTATCGTGGCTGTTGCGTACTGTATTTGTGTTTGTTCTATGTGTGGGATATGTGTTTCACACTGTGCTGGCTGTCTTTGGTGGTGTGAGAGGCGTGTGTTGTATATCTGTGTTTTTTTGCTGTGTATAGTGTGTGAAATGTGCATTGCATGTGTTCTGCGTTCTAGTGTTGTGTGTTTGTGTGTTGTGTGGGGGAAGGTATGTGTTTTGATGTGGGTTTTGTGTGTGTCTGCATGTGTGATTGTTTTTCTACGTGGTTGTGGGTGTGTGGATGTGTGAGGGTATGGATGTGTGAATTTGTGTGTGTGTGGTTGTGTGTGATGCGTTGTGTGTGTCGAGTGTTTCTGTGATTGGTCTGTGATTCTTCGGGTTGTGCACTGTGTGTGGTGTGTGTGTGTGTGTGTGTTGAGTGGTGTGTTTTGCAGTCATGGTGGTGATGTGTGTATATTCGCTGGGTTAGAGGTGTGTACTTGCTGTTGTGTTATGTGGTGTTTCTGTGTGGCTTAGTGTGTTTTCTGTGTTCTTTGCTCTGCGTGGTGTTGTGTTTTTTCTGTGTAGTGTGTGCAGTGTGCGTCCTGTAGTGTCATGCTTGTTGGGTGGTGCTGTGTGTATATTCTGTGTGGTTACCTTGAGTGAGCTTTATGGAGTTTTGTGTCGTTTCGTCTGTTCCTGTGGGTGTTATTGTGGGTCAGGGGGTGGTTTCGAGTGGTTGTACTCTGGGTGAGATGTGTGTTGTGTATGTTGTGTGTTAGGGTTGTTTTCTGTAGGTTGTGTGTGCTGTTCCTTGTGTTGTGTTTCCGTGTGTTCTAATGATTTACTGTGTCTCCTGTGTGTTTGTGGGCTGTGCGTGTTTGCGCATGTTGTGCGTTCAATGTGTGTGTTGTTTCCTTATATGTTTGGTGTGTGTGTGTTGTGTGTGGTGTATTGAATGTGTTCCCTTTGTGTCGTGTGTATTGCGTGCTGTTTCTGTGTTGTTATATTGTGTGTGTTGTGTCGCACGTGTGGTGTTGTCGTGTCATGGGTGTGTTCTGTGTGGTTGCCTGTGTTGTGTGTGTGTGTGTTTATTTGTTCTTTAGGATTAAGTGATATGTGGGAGATTGTTGGAGTCTGAGAAAATTAAGTGTCCGGATGAAGGATGGAGTTAGAATGAAGGGACCCAACTTTAATGGGGAAGCTGCTCTCCAAGGTAACGTTTGCAGGATATTTGCAGTGAGACAAAACGATTAAGTGAAATTCTCTGGGCCGTAGGAAACTAAACGCATTGCCTGTGGGTCAGGTTACAGTGAAGAGGTGTGCTCGAGTATGGTTACATCTTCTATTCGTGTTTTTTAAGAGGTGACACTCAGTGTGAACTTCGGTTATGTTTAGAGCTTAGGTAGTTCATTATGAGGGATGAGGCGATGTGCATTACAGGTAACAGTGTGAAGACGAAACGATGTTGAGGTCAGGGATAAGCGTAAAGCTTCGGGTTAGGGATCACATCAAATTACGTCCTAGCATGGAGTTAGCTTAAGGCGCAGGGTTAGTGTCAGGTTCCCATTTAGATGTATGTCACCAGGGAGGTGTGGGTGAGGCTTCCAGTGTGAAGGATGAATGGTGATACTTAGGGTGAGAGTGGAGTTGTCTTCGGTTCCACTATTCCCTTACCCATACTCAAAAGTGTTCTGCCGCACTCAGACAGCTGCCATTTGGCATTGTTCGCAGTGCCCTGGCAGTCTGAGGAATGTGGCTAGATTACCGTGCATGAGCATGACCGATATTCACGTTGGACTGAAGGACATGAACGGCTTTCTCCACCAGCCACGAGGGTCATTACCACATCCCAGATTAAAACACATGTTACCTTGTATCTGGCTTACATTATCCTTCATGCTGCGTGAGGTGATTGGCTCCCACCTCAGCCAAATCACTCCCCCAGCAGAGACACCGAGCCCTCAAGTGGGAAACTGCTCACCTCACCAAGCTCATCTTGTCTCTAGGACACGGTCGTCACTCACTGTGATGTCATGGTACCTGCAGGCAACACTGCTGCAGTTGCAAAGTCCTCCACTAGAGTGCGTGAACTGCCCCACCCTGGAGAGCTCTATCGTCTGAGGGAGCGAAAATTATTTGTTCAGGAATATATGCGTTTACATATGGGTGTGTATATTTATATGTCTTTGTACATATATACGTGTATATGTATATGAAGAGCTCCACCATGGCATGTTCAAACGGGAGAAAACCCAGCACAAGGTCCACGAACGTCTCCTGCATCCATGCAGCCTCACAGGCCTCTAGTCCACCCCAGATCTCAGCAGGGACCAGGATTTCAGTCAGGGGGATAGCACAGAGGCTTGTGTTGGGTCCTTGGTTAATATTCTATATTGGCTCAGTTATTGGTGGGAAATCTTGTGTGAAGCTCACACTTGGGGTGCTGAACGGTATTTGGGTTTGCTTGCAGAAGTTATAAGTATTTGGCATGGCCACCATGGCTTGGGAGGCAGAAGCCACTTTCGGGCTTTGGGAGAGTGTGTTAGGTTAATAATGACAGTGTACAGGCAACGGTTATGGATATTATTCAATGTAGTTTCAAGGTCATTGACAGGGTTGGGATCATGATTTAGTGCATTCAGCTTGGGTATTTTGCCTGTTGATTGTTTCACTTTTGTATTTGTTGTGTTGTTTGTGTGCTTGTGTACGGTGTGCTGTGTATTGAGGGAGTGTTGTGTGCTGTGTCTGTACCATGTAATACCTGTGCATTGTGATTTCGCTGTGTGGACAATGTGTGTAGTTTATATAGCACGCGTTTCACTTTATGTTGTGAATGTTGTGTGTGTATCTTGCGTGGTTGTGTGTGTTGCGTGCGGTGTTCTGTCTGTGACTGCTTCGTTTAGACTGTGTTGTGCATTGTGGTGTATTGTGTGTTTTGTGATGTGTGTGGAAGCTCGGTCTTAAGGTGTGTGCTCATTTATGCATGGTCTGTATGTTGTGAGTGTGCTCTGTGTGTTGTCATGTGGACGCTGTGTGCTTGGGGTCAGTCTTTTGGTGTGGTGTGTTATGTATGGGTCCTTAGCAGTTAATTTTTTTTGTATGTGAAGTTGGTGTCTTGTGTTTCTTGTTTGTGCGGTTCTGTGTCGTGATTTTTGGTTTTGTGATGCGTGTGCGGTGTGTTCATTCTACGCGGTACTGCTCTGTTTTGTTTCTTGTGTGACTGATTGCTGCATTACTTTCTGTTCCTTTGTTGTCTGTTTATTGTACTGGTGTGTCTGGGTGGTGTGTCTGCCATTGTGCACATTGTGCGTTGTCTGTGTTGTGTGTTATGAGTGTCATTTGGGTTCTTGGCTGTTTGTGGTGCATGTTGTGCCGTTTCTGTGTGGCGTGTTGTGTGGGGGCTGTGTTGTGTGTGGTTAGATGTCTTGTGTGTGGTGTGTTTTGAGTGGATCCTTGTGTCTTGTGAGTGTTGCCTGTTTTGTGTCTGCAGTGTTGTGTGCTGTGATTCTGTGCTGCGACTTTGTTTGTTGGTGTGCTGGGTTTACTCTCCTTCGACTGTATCTAATGTGTGTTGCGCTGTGTGTGTTTTGTGTGCTGTGCTTGCCCTTTGTGTGTTGTTTCCAGTTGTAAGTAGCATACGTGTTCTGTGTGTTAACTGCAGTTACTTGTGCTGAGCACCCTGCTCTGCATTCTGTAGGTTCTTTCGAGTGTGTTCCTCGTGTTAGTGGTGGGGTGCTGTGCGATTTGCGTTTGTGTGCCTTATTGTGTCATGTGCAGTGTGTGACGTGCCTGTCCTTTGTGTTTTGTGTTGGGATATGTAATGTGTTCTGCACGGTGTGCATGGTGTGTGCGTTGTGTCGACTGTGACTTTTGTGTGTGGTTTGTGTTGTTTGTGTGCATCGTGGCTGTTGCGTACTGTATTTGTGTTTGTTCTATGTGTGGGATATGTGTTTCACACTGTGCTGGCTGTCTTTGGTGGTGTGAGAGGCGTGTGTTGTGTATCTGTGTTTTTTTGCTGTGTATAGTGTGTGAAATGTGCATTGCATATGTTCTGTGTTCTAGTGTTGTGTGTTTGTGTGTTGTGTGGGGGAAGGTATGTGTTTTGATGTGGGTTGTGTGCGGCTGCATGTGTGATTGTTTTTCTACGTGGTTGTGGGTGTGTGGATGTGTGAATTTGTGTGTGTGAGATATTTTGTGTGTGGTTGTGTGTGATGCGTTGTGTGTGTCGAGTGTGGCTGTGATTGTTCTGTGATTCTTCGGGTTGTGCACTGTGTGTGTGGTGTGTGTGTGTGTGTTGAGTGGTGTATTTTGCGGTCACGGTGGTGATGTGTGTATATTCGCTGGGTTAGAGGTGTGTATTTGCTGTTGTGTTATGTGGTGTTTCTGTGTGGCTTAGTGTGCATTCTGTGTTCTTTGCTGTGCGTGGTGTTGTGTTTTTTCTGAGTAGTGTGTGCAGTGTGCGTGCTGTAGTGTCACGCTTTTTGGGTGGTGCTGTGTGTATATTCGGTGTGGTTATCTTGAGTGAGCTTTATGGAGTTTTGTGTCGTTTCGTCTGAGTGCTGTGGGTGTTATTGTGGGTCAGGGGGTGGTTTCGAGTGGTTGTACTCTGGGTGAGATGTGTGTTGTGTATGTTGTGTGTTAGGGTTGTTTTCTGTAGGTTGTGTGTGCTGTTCCTTGTGTTGTGTTTCCGTGTGTTCTAATGTTTTACTGTGTCTCCTGTGTGTTTGTGGGCTGTGCGTGTTTGCGCATGTTGTGTGTTCAATGTGTGTGCTGTTTCCTTATATGTTTGGTGTGTGTGCGTTGTGTGTGGTGTATTGAATGTGTTTCCTTTGTGTCGTGTGTATTGCGTGGTGTTTCTGTGTTGTTATATTCTGTGTGTTGTGTCGCACGTGTGGTGGTGTCGTGTATGGGTGTGTTCTGTGTGGTTGTCTGTGTTGTGTGTGTGTGTGTTTATTAGTTCTTTAGGATTAAGTGATGTGTGGGAGATTGTTATAGTCTGAGAAATTTTAAGTGTCCGGATGAAGGATGGAGTTAGACTGAGGGGACCCAATTTTAATGGGGAAGCTGCTCTCCAAGGTAACGTTTGCAGGATATTTGCAGTGAGACAAAACGATAAAGGTAAAATTCTCTGGGCCATAGGAAACTAAACGCATTGCCTGTGGGTCAGGTTACAGTGATGAGGTGTGCTCGAGTATGGTTACATCTTCTCTTCGTGTTTTGTAAGAGGTGACATTCAGTGTGAACTTCTGTGTTTTTTAGAGCTTAGGTAGTTCATTATGAGGGATGATGCGATGTGCGTTTCAGGTAACAGTGAAGACGAATCGATGTTGAGGTCAGGGATAAGCGTAAAGCTTCGGGTTAGGGATCACATCAAATTATGTCTTAGCATGGAGTTAGCTTAAGGCGCAGGGTTAGTGTCAGGTTCCCATTTAGATCTATGTCACCAGTGAGGTGTGGGTGAGGCTTCCAGTGTGAAGGATGAATGGTGATACTTAGGGTGAGAGTGGAGTAGTCTTCGCTTCCACTATTCCCTTACCCATACTCATAAAGTGTTCTGCCGCACTCAGACAGCTGCCATTTGGCATTGTTCGCAGTGCCCTGGCAGTCTGAGGAATGTGGCTAGATTACCGTGCATGAGCATGACCGATGTTCACGTTGGACTGAAGGACATGAACGGCTTTCTCCACCAGCCACGAGGGTCATTACCACATCCCAGATTAAAGCACATGTTACCTTGTATCTGGCTTACATTTTCCTTCATGCTGCGTGAAGTGGTTAGCTCCCACCTCAGCAAAATCACTCCCTCAGCAGAGACACCGAGCCCTCAAGTGGGAAACTGCTCACCTCACCAAGCTCATCTTGTCTCTAGGACACGGTCGTCACTCACTGTGATGTCATGGTACCTGCAGGCAACACTGCTGCAGTTGCAAAGTCCTCCACTAGAGTGCGTGAACTGCCCCACCCTGGAGAGCTCTATCGTCTGAGGGAGCGAAAATTATTTGTTCAGGAATATATGCGTTTATATATGGGTGTGTATATTTATATGTCTTTGTACATATATACGTGTATATGTATATGAAGAGCTCCACCATGGCATGTTCAAACGGGAGAAAACCCAGCACAAGGTCCACGAACGTCTCCTGCATCCATGCAGCCTCACAGGCCTGTAGTCCACCCAGATCTCAGCAGCGACCAGGATTTCAGTCAGGGGGATAGCACAGAGGCTTGTGTTGGGTCCTTGGTTAATATTCTATATTGGCTCAGTTATTGGTGGGAAATCTTGTGTGAAGCTCACACTTGGGGTGCTGAACGGTATTTGGGTTTGCTTGCAGAAGTTATAAGTATTTGGCATGGCCACCATGGCTTGGGAGGCAGAAGCCACTTTCGGGCTTTGGGAGAGTGTGTTAGGTTAATAATGACAGTGTACAGGCAACGGTTATGGATATTATTCAATGTAGTTTCAAGGTCATTGACAGGGTTGGGATCATGATTTAGTGCATTCAGCTTGGGTATTTTGCCTGTTGATTGTTTCACTTTTGTATTTGTTGTGTTGTTTGTGTGCTTGTGTACGGTGTGCTGTGTATTGAGGGAGTGTTGTGTGCTGTGTCTGTACCATGTAATACCTGTGCATTGTGATTTCGCTGTGTGGACAATGTGTGTAGTTTATATAGCACGCGTTTCACTTTATGTTGTGAATGTTGTGTGTGTATCTTGCGTGGTTGTGTGTGTTGCGTGCGGTGTTCTGTCTGTGACTGCTTCGTTTAGACTGTGTTGTGCATTGTGGTGTATTGTGTGTTTTGTGATGTGTGTGGAAGCTCGGTCTTAAGGTGTGTGCTCATTTATGCATGGTCTGTATGTTGTGAGTGTGCTCTGTGTGTTGTCATGTGGACGCTGTGTGCTTGGGGTCAGTCTTTCGGTGTGGTGTGTTATGGGTCCTTAGCAGTTAATTTTTTTTGTATGTGAAGTTGGTGTCTTGTGTTTCTTGTTTGTGCGGTTCTGTGTCGTGATTTTTGGTTTTGTGATGCGTGTGCGGTGTGTTCATTCTACGCGGTACTGCTCTGTTTTGTTTCTTGTGTGACTGATTGCTGCATTACTTTCTGTTCCTTTGTTGTCTGTTTATTGTACTGGTGTGTCTGGGTGGTGTGTCTGCCATTGTGCACATTGTGCGTTGTCTGTGTTGTGTGTTATGAGTGTCATTTGGGTTCTTGGCTGTTTGTGGTGCATGTTGTGCCGTTTCTGTGTGGCGTGTTGTGTGGGGGCTGTGTTGTGTGTGGTTAGATGTCTTGTGTGTGGTGTGTTTTGAGTGGATCCTTGTGTCTTGTGAGTGTTGCCTGTTTTGTGTCTGCAGTGTTGTGTGCTGTGATTCTGTGCTGCGACTTTGTTTGTTGGTGTGCTGGGTTTACTCTCCTTCGACTGTATCTAATGTGTGTTGCGCTGTGTGTGTTTTGTGTGCTGTGCTTGCCCTTTGTGTGTTGTTTCCAGTTGTAAGTAGTATACGTGTTCTGTGTGTTGACTGCAGTTACTTGTGCAGGGCACGCTGCTCTGCATTCTGTAGGTTCTTTCGAGTGTGTTCCTCGTGTTAGTGGTGGGGTGCTGTGTGATTTGCGTTTGTGTGCCTTCCTGTGTCATGTGCAGTGTGTGATGTGCCTGTCCTTTGTGTTTCGTGCTGGGCTATGTAATGTGTTCCGCGCGGTGTGTACGGTGTGTGCGTTGTGTCGACTGTGACTTTTGTGTGTGGTTTGTGTGGTTTGTGTGTATCGTGGCTGTTGCGTACTGTATTTGTGTTTGTTCTATGTGTGGGATATGTGTTTCACACTGTGCTGGCTGTCTTTGGTGGTGTGAGAGGCGTGTGTTGTATATCTGTGTTTTTTTGCTGTGTATAGTGTGTGAAATGTGCATTGCATGTGTTCTGCGTTCTAGTGTTGTGTGTTTGTGTGTTGTGTGGGGGAAGGTATGTGTTTTGATGTGGGTTTTGTGTGTGTCTGCATGTGTGATTGTTTTTCTACGTGGTTGTGGGTGTGTGGATGTGTGAGGGTATGGATGTGTGAATTTGTGTGTGTGTGGTTGTGTGTGATGCGTTGTGTGTGTCGAGTGTTTCTGTGATTGGTCTGTGATTCTTCGGGTTGTGCACTGTGTGTGGTGTGTGTGTGTGTGTGTGTTGAGTGGTGTGTTTTGCAGTCATGGTGGTGATGTGTGTATATTCGCTGGGTTAGAGGTGTGTACTTGCTGTTGTGTTATGTGGTGTTTCTGTGTGGCTTAGTGTGTTTTCTGTGTTCTTTGCTCTGCGTGGTGTTGTGTTTTTTCTGTGTAGTGTGTGCAGTGTGCGTCCTGTAGTGTCATGCTTGTTGGGTGGTGCTGTGTGTATATTCTGTGTGGTTACCTTGAGTGAGCTTTATGGAGTTTTGTGTCGTTTCGTCTGTTCCTGTGGGTGTTATTGTGGGTCAGGGGGTGGTTTCGAGTGGTTGTACTCTGGGTGAGATGTGTGTTGTGTATGTTGTGTGTTAGGGTTGTTTTCTGTAGGTTGTGTGTGCTGTTCCTTGTGTTGTGTTTCCGTGTGTTCTAATGATTTACTGTGTCTCCTGTGTGTTTGTGGGCTGTGCGTGTTTGCGCATGTTGTGCGTTCAATGTGTGTGTTGTTTCCTTATATGTTTGGTGTGTGTGCGTTGTGTGTGGTGTATTGAATGTGTTCCCTTTGTGTCGTGTGTATTGCGTGCTGTTTCTGTGTTGTTATATTGTGTGTGTTGTGTCGCACGTGTGGTGTTGTCGTGTCATGGGTGTGTTCTGTGTGGTTGCCTGTGTTGTGTGTGTGTGTGTTTATTTGTTCTTTAGGATTAAGTGATATGTGGGAGATTGTTGGAGTCTGAGAAAATTAAGTGTCCGGATGAAGGATGGAGTTAGAATGAAGGGACCCAACTTTAATGGGGAAGCTGCTCTCCAAGGTAACGTTTGCAGGATATTTGCAGTGAGACAAAACGATTAAGTGAAATTCTCTGGGCCGTAGGAAACTAAACGCATTGCCTGTGGGTCAGGTTACAGTGAAGAGGTGTGCTCGAGTATGGTTACATCTTCTATTCGTGTTTTTTAAGAGGTGACACTCAGTGTGAACTTCGGTTATGTTTAGAGCTTAGGTAGTTCATTATGAGGGATGAGGCGATGTGCATTACAGGTAACAGTGTGAAGACGAAACGATGTTGAGGTCAGGGATAAGCGTAAAGCTTCGGGTTAGGGATCACATCAAATTACGTCCTAGCATGGAGTTAGCTTAAGGCGCAGGGTTAGTGTCAGGTTCCCATTTAGATGTATGTCACCAGGGAGGTGTGGGTGAGGCTTCCAGTGTGAAGGATGAATGGTGATACTTAGGGTGAGAGTGGAGTTGTCTTCGGTTCCACTATTCCCTTACCCATACTCAAAAGTGTTCTGCCGCACTCAGACAGCTGCCATTTGGCATTGTTCGCAGTGCCCTGGCAGTCTGAGGAATGTGGCTAGATTACCGTGCATGAGCATGACCGATATTCACGTTGGACTGAAGGACATGAACGGCTTTCTCCACCAGCCACGAGGGTCATTACCACATCCCAGATTAAAACACATGTTACCCTGTATCTGGCTTACATTATCCTTCATGCTGCGTGAGGTGATTGGCTCCCACCTCAGCCAAATCACTCCCCCAGCAGAGACACCGAGCCCTCAAGTGGGAAACTGCTCACCTCACCAAGCTCATCTTGTCTCTAGGACACGGTCGTCACTCACTGTGATGTCATGGTACCTGCAGGCAACACTGCTGCAGTTGCAAAGTCCTCCACTAGAGTGCGTGAACTGCCCCACCCTGGAGAGCTCTATCGTCTGAGGGAGCGAAAATTATTTGTTCAGGAATATATGCGTTTATATATGGGTGTGTATATTTATATGTCTTTGTACATATATACGTGTATATGTATATGAAGAGCTCCACCATGGCATGTTCAAACGGGAGAAAACCCAGCACAAGGTCCACGAACGTCTCCTGCATCCATGCAGCCTCACAGGCCTCTAGTCCACCCCAGATCTCAGCAGGGACCAGGATTTCAGTCAGGGGGATAGCACAGAGGCTTGTGTTGGGTCCTTGGTTAATATTCTATATTGGCTCAGTTATTGGTGGGAAATCTTGTGTGAAGCTCACACTTGGGGTGCTGAACGGTATTTGGGTTTGCTTGCAGAAGTTATAAGTATTTGGCATGGCCACCATGGCTTGGGAGGCAGAAGCCACTTTCGGGCTTTGGGAGAGTGTGTTAGGTTAATAATGACAGTGTACAGGCAACGGTTATGGATATTATTCAATGTAGTTTCAAGGTCATTGACAGGGTTGGGATCATGATTTAGTGCATTCAGCTTTGGTATTTTGCCTGTTGATTGTTTCACTTTTGTATTTGTTGTGTTGTTTGTGTGCTTGTGTACGGTGTGCTGTGTATTGAGGGAGTGTTGTGTGCTGTGTCTGTACCATGTAATACCTGTGCATTGTGATTTCGCTGTGTGGACAATGTGTGTAGTTTATATAGCACGCGTTTCACTTTATGTTGTGAATGTTGTGTGTGTATCTTGCGTGGTTGTGTGTGTTGCGTGCGGTGTTCTGTCTGTGACTGCTTCGTTTAGACTGTGTTGTGCATTGTGGTGTATTGTGTGTTTTGTGATGTGTGTGGAAGCTCGGTCTTAAGGTGTGTGCTCATTTATGCATGGTCTGTATGTTGTGAGTGTGCTCTGTGTGTTGTCATGTGGACGCTGTGTGCTTGGGGTCAGTCTTTTGGTGTGGTGTGTTATGTATGGGTCCTTAGCAGTTCATTTTTTTTGTATGTGAAGTTGCTGTCTTGTGTTTCTTGCTTGTGTGGTTCTGTGTTGTGATTTTTGGTTTTGTGTTGTGTGTGCGGTGTGTTCATTCTACGCGGTACTGTTCTGTTTTGTTTCTTGTGTGATTGATTGCTGCGTTACGTTCTGTTCTTTTGTTGTCTGTTTGGTGTACTGGTGTGTCTGGGTGGTGTGTCTACCTTTGTGTGCATTGTGCGTTGTCTGTGTTGTGTGTTCTGAGTGTCATTTGGGTCCTTGGCTGTTTGTGGTGAATGTTGTGCCATTTCTGTGTGGCATGTTGTGGTGGGGGGTTGTTGTGTGTGGTTAGATATCTTGAGTGTGGTGTGTTTTGAGTGGATCCTTGTGTCTTGTGAGTGTTGCCTGTTTTGTGTCTGCAGTGTTGTGTGCTGTGATTCTGTGCTGTGACTTTGTTTGTTGGTGTGCTGGGTTTACATTCCTTCGACTGTATCCAATGTGTGTTGCGCTGTTTGTGTTTTGTGTGCTGTGCTTGCCCTTTGTGTGTTGTTTCCAGTTGTAAGTAGCATACGTGTTCTGTGTGTTAACTGCAGTTACTTGTGCTGAGCACCCTGCTCTGCATTCTGTAGGTTCTTTCGAGTGTGTTCCTCGTGTTAGTGGTGGGGTGCTGTGCGATTTGCGTTTGTGTGCCTTATTGTGTCATGTGCAGTGTGTGACGTGCCTGTCCTTTGTGTTTTGTGTTGGGATATGTAATGTGTTCTGCACGGTGTGCATGGTGTGTGCGTTGTGTCGACTGTGACTTTTGTGTGTGGTTTGTGTTGTTTGTGTGCATCGTGGCTGTTGCGTACTGTATTTGTGTTTGTTCTATGTGTGGGATATGTGTTTCACACTGTGCTGGCTGTCTTTGGTGGTGTGAGAGGCGTGTGTTGTGTATCTGTGTTTTTTTGCTGTGTATAGTGTGTGAAATGTGCATTGCATATGTTCTGTGTTCTAGTGTTGTGTGTTTGTGTGTTGTGTGGGGGAAGGTATGTGTTTTGATGTGGGTTGTGTGCGGCTGCATGTGTGATTGTTTTTCTACGTGGTTGTGGGTGTGTGGATGTGTGAATTTGTGTGTGTGAGATATTTTGTGTGTGGTTGTGTGTGATGCGTTGTGTGTGTCGAGTGTGGCTGTGATTGTTCTGTGATTCTTCGGGTTGTGCACTGTGTGTGTGGTGTGTGTGTGTGTGTTGAGTGGTGTATTTTGCGGTCACGGTGGTGATGTGTGTATATTCGCTGGGTTAGAGGTGTGTATTTGCTGTTGTGTTATGTGGTGTTTCTGTGTGGCTTAGTGTGCATTCTGTGTTCTTTGCTGTGCGTGGTGTTGTGTTTTTTCTGAGTAGTGTGTGCAGTGTGCGTGCTGTAGTGTCACGCTTTTTGGGTGGTGCTGTGTGTATATTCGGTGTGGTTATCTTGAGTGAGCTTTATGGAGTTTTGTGTCGTTTCGTCTGAGTGCTGTGGGTGTTATTGTGGGTCAGGGGGTGGTTTCGAGTGGTTGTACTCTGGGTGAGATGTGTGTTGTGTATGTTGTGTGTTAGGGTTGTTTTCTGTAGGTTGTGTGTGCTGTTCCTTGTGTTGTGTTTCCGTGTGTTCTAATGTTTTACTGTGTCTCCTGTGTGTTTGTGGGCTGTGCGTGTTTGCGCATGTTGTGTGTTCAATGTGTGTGCTGTTTCCTTATATGTTTGGTGTGTGTGCGTTGTGTGTGGTGTATTGAATGTGTTTCCTTTGTGTCGTGTGTATTGCGTGGTGTTTCTGTGTTGTTATATTCTGTGTGTTGTGTCGCACGTGTGGTGGTGTCGTGTATGGGTGTGTTCTGTGTGGTTGTCTGTGTTGTGTGTGTGTGTGTTTATTAGTTCTTTAGGATTAAGTGATGTGTGGGAGATTGTTATAGTCTGAGAAATTTTAAGTGTCCGGATGAAGGATGGAGTTAGACTGAGGGGACCCAATTTTAATGGGGAAGCTGCTCTCCAAGGTAACGTTTGCAGGATATTTGCAGTGAGACAAAACGATAAAGGTAAAATTCTCTGGGCCATAGGAAACTAAACGCATTGCCTGTGGGTCAGGTTACAGTGATGAGGTGTGCTCGAGTATGGTTACATCTTCTCTTCGTGTTTTGTAAGAGGTGACATTCAGTGTGAACTTCTGTGTTTTTTAGAGCTTAGGTAGTTCATTATGAGGGATGATGCGATGTGCGTTTCAGGTAACAGTGAAGACGAATCGATGTTGAGGTCAGGGATAAGCGTAAAGCTTCGGGTTAGGGATCACATCAAATTATGTCTTAGCATGGAGTTAGCTTAAGGCGCAGGGTTAGTGTCAGGTTCCCATTTAGATCTATGTCACCAGTGAGGTGTGGGTGAGGCTTCCAGTGTGAAGGATGAATGGTGATACTTAGGGTGAGAGTGGAGTAGTCTTCGCTTCCACTATTCCCTTACCCATACTCATAAAGTGTTCTGCCGCACTCAGACAGCTGCCATTTGGCATTGTTCGCAGTGCCCTGGCAGTCTGAGGAATGTGGCTAGATTACCGTGCATGAGCATGACCGATGTTCACGTTGGACTGAAGGACATGAACGGCTTTCTCCACCAGCCACGAGGGTCATTACCACATCCCAGATTAAAGCACATGTTACCTTGTATCTGGCTTACATTTTCCTTCATGCTGCGTGAAGTGGTTAGCTCCCACCTCAGCAAAATCACTCCCTCAGCAGAGACACCGAGCCCTCAAGTGGGAAACTGCTCACCTCACCAAGCTCATCTTGTCTCTAGGACACGGTCGTCACTCACTGTGATGTCATGGTACCTGCAGGCAACACTGCTGCAGTTGCAAAGTCCTCCACTAGAGTGCGTGAACTGCCCCACCCTGGAGAGCTCTATCGTCTGAGGGAGCGAAAATTATTTGTTCAGGAATATATGCGTTTATATATGGGTGTGTATATTTATATGTCTTTGTACATATATACGTGTATATGTATATGAAGAGCTCCACCATGGCATGTTCAAACGGGAGAAAACCCAGCACAAGGTCCACGAACGTCTCCTGCATCCATGCAGCCTCACAGGCCTGTAGTCCACCCAGATCTCAGCAGCGACCAGGATTTCAGTCAGGGGGATAGCACAGAGGCTTGTGTTGGGTCCTTGGTTAATATTCTATATTGGCTCAGTTATTGGTGGGAAATCTTGTGTGAAGCTCACACTTGGGGTGCTGAACGGTATTTGGGTTTGCTTGCAGAAGTTATAAGTATTTGGCATGGCCACCATGGCTTGGGAGGCAGAAGCCACTTTCGGGCTTTGGGAGAGTGTGTTAGGTTAATAATGACAGTGTACAGGCAACGGTTATGGATATTATTCAATGTAGTTTCAAGGTCATTGACAGGGTTGGGATCATGATTTAGTGCATTCAGCTTGGGTATTTTGCCTGTTGATTGTTTCACTTTTGTATTTGTTGTGTTGTTTGTGTGCTTGTGTACGGTGTGCTGTGTATTGAGGGAGTGTTGTGTGCTGTGTCTGTACCATGTAATACCTGTGCATTGTGATTTCGCTGTGTGGACAATGTGTGTAGTTTATATAGCACGCGTTTCACTTTATGTTGTGAATGTTGTGTGTGTATCTTGCGTGGTTGTGTGTGTTGCGTGCGGTGTTCTGTCTGTGACTGCTTCGTTTAGACTGTGTTGTGCATTGTGGTGTATTGTGTGTTTTGTGATGTGTGTGGAAGCTCGGTCTTAAGGTGTGTGCTCATTTATGCATGGTCTGTATGTTGTGAGTGTGCTCTGTGTGTTGTCATGTGGACGCTGTGTGCTTGGGGTCAGTCTTTCGGTGTGGTGTGTTATGGGTCCTTAGCAGTTAATTTTTTTTGTATGTGAAGTTGGTGTCTTGTGTTTCTTGTTTGTGCGGTTCTGTGTCGTGATTTTTGGTTTTGTGATGCGTGTGCGGTGTGTTCATTCTACGCGGTACTGCTCTGTTTTGTTTCTTGTGTGACTGATTGCTGCATTACTTTCTGTTCCTTTGTTGTCTGTTTATTGTACTGGTGTGTCTGGGTGGTGTGTCTGCCATTGTGCACATTGTGCGTTGTCTGTGTTGTGTGTTATGAGTGTCATTTGGGTTCTTGGCTGTTTGTGGTGCATGTTGTGCCGTTTCTGTGTGGCGTGTTGTGTGGGGGCTGTGTTGTGTGTGGTTAGATGTCTTGTGTGTGGTGTGTTTTGAGTGGATCCTTGTGTCTTGTGAGTGTTGCCTGTTTTGTGTCTGCAGTGTTGTGTGCTGTGATTCTGTGCTGCGACTTTGTTTGTTGGTGTGCTGGGTTTACTCTCCTTCGACTGTATCTAATGTGTGTTGCGCTGTGTGTGTTTTGTGTGCTGTGCTTGCCCTTTGTGTGTTGTTTCCAGTTGTAAGTAGTATACGTGTTCTGTGTGTTGACTGCAGTTACTTGTGCAGGGCACGCTGCTCTGCATTCTGTAGGTTCTTTCGAGTGTGTTCCTCGTGTTAGTGGTGGGGTGCTGTGTGATTTGCGTTTGTGTGCCTTCCTGTGTCATGTGCAGTGTGTGATGTGCCTGTCCTTTGTGTTTCGTGCTGGGCTATGTAATGTGTTCCGCGCGGTGTGTACGGTGTGTGCGTTGTGTCGACTGTGACTTTTGTGTGTGGTTTGTGTGGTTTGTGTGTATCGTGGCTGTTGCGTACTGTATTTGTGTTTGTTCTATGTGTGGGATATGTGTTTCACACTGTGCTGGCTGTCTTTGGTGGTGTGAGAGGCGTGTGTTGTATATCTGTGTTTTTTTGCTGTGTATAGTGTGTGAAATGTGCATTGCATGTGTTCTGCGTTCTAGTGTTGTGTGTTTGTGTGTTGTGTGGGGGAAGGTATGTGTTTTGATGTGGGTTTTGTGTGTGTCTGCATGTGTGATTGTTTTTCTACGTGGTTGTGGGTGTGTGGATGTGTGAGGGTATGGATGTGTGAATTTGTGTGTGTGTGGTTGTGTGTGATGCGTTGTGTGTGTCGAGTGTTTCTGTGATTGGTCTGTGATTCTTCGGGTTGTGCACTGTGTGTGGTGTGTGTGTGTGTGTGTGTTGAGTGGTGTGTTTTGCAGTCATGGTGGTGATGTGTGTATATTCGCTGGGTTAGAGGTGTGTACTTGCTGTTGTGTTATGTGGTGTTTCTGTGTGGCTTAGTGTGTTTTCTGTGTTCTTTGCTCTGCGTGGTGTTGTGTTTTTTCTGTGTAGTGTGTGCAGTGTGCGTCCTGTAGTGTCATGCTTGTTGGGTGGTGCTGTGTGTATATTCTGTGTGGTTACCTTGAGTGAGCTTTATGGAGTTTTGTGTCGTTTCGTCTGTTCCTGTGGGTGTTATTGTGGGTCAGGGGGTGGTTTCGAGTGGTTGTACTCTGGGTGAGATGTGTGTTGTGTATGTTGTGTGTTAGGGTTGTTTTCTGTAGGTTGTGTGTGCTGTTCCTTGTGTTGTGTTTCCGTGTGTTCTAATGATTTACTGTGTCTCCTGTGTGTTTGTGGGCTGTGCGTGTTTGCGCATGTTGTGCGTTCAATGTGTGTGTTGTTTCCTTATATGTTTGGTGTGTGTGTGTTGTGTGTGGTGTATTGAATGTGTTCCCTTTGTGTCGTGTGTATTGCGTGCTGTTTCTGTGTTGTTATATTGTGTGTGTTGTGTCGCACGTGTGGTGTTGTCGTGTCATGGGTGTGTTCTGTGTGGTTGCCTGTGTTGTGTGTGTGTGTGTTTATTTGTTCTTTAGGATTAAGTGATATGTGGGAGATTGTTGGAGTCTGAGAAAATTAAGTGTCCGGATGAAGGATGGAGTTAGAATGAAGGGACCCAACTTTAATGGGGAAGCTGCTCTCCAAGGTAACGTTTGCAGGATATTTGCAGTGAGACAAAACGATTAAGTGAAATTCTCTGGGCCGTAGGAAACTAAACGCATTGCCTGTGGGTCAGGTTACAGTGAAGAGGTGTGCTCGAGTATGGTTACATCTTCTATTCGTGTTTTTTAAGAGGTGACACTCAGTGTGAACTTCGGTTATGTTTAGAGCTTAGGTAGTTCATTATGAGGGATGAGGCGATGTGCATTACAGGTAACAGTGTGAAGACGAAACGATGTTGAGGTCAGGGATAAGCGTAAAGCTTCGGGTTAGGGATCACATCAAATTACGTCCTAGCATGGAGTTAGCTTAAGGCGCAGGGTTAGTGTCAGGTTCCCATTTAGATGTATGTCACCAGGGAGGTGTGGGTGAGGCTTCCAGTGTGAAGGATGAATGGTGATACTTAGGGTGAGAGTGGAGTTGTCTTCGGTTCCACTATTCCCTTACCCATACTCAAAAGTGTTCTGCCGCACTCAGACAGCTGCCATTTGGCATTGTTCGCAGTGCCCTGGCAGTCTGAGGAATGTGGCTAGATTACCGTGCATGAGCATGACCGATATTCACGTTGGACTGAAGGACATGAACGGCTTTCTCCACCAGCCACGAGGGTCATTACCACATCCCAGATTAAAACACATGTTACCTTGTATCTGGCTTACATTATCCTTCATGCTGCGTGAGGTGATTGGCTCCCACCTCAGCCAAATCACTCCCCCAGCAGAGACACCGAGCCCTCAAGTGGGAAACTGCTCACCTCACCAAGCTCATCTTGTCTCTAGGACACGGTCGTCACTCACTGTGATGTCATGGTACCTGCAGGCAACACTGCTGCAGTTGCAAAGTCCTCCACTAGAGTGCGTGAACTGCCCCACCCTGGAGAGCTCTATCGTCTGAGGGAGCGAAAATTATTTGTTCAGGAATATATGCGTTTATATATGGGTGTGTATATTTATATGTCTTTGTACATATATACGTGTATATGTATATGAAGAGCTCCACCATGGCATGTTCAAACGGGAGAAAACCCAGCACAAGGTCCACGAACGTCTCCTGCATCCATGCAGCCTCACAGGCCTCTAGTCCACCCCAGATCTCAGCAGGGACCAGGATTTCAGTCAGGGGGATAGCACAGAGGCTTGTGTTGGGTCCTTGGTTAATATTCTATATTGGCTCAGTTATTGGTGGGAAATCTTGTGTGAAGCTCACACTTGGGGTGCTGAACGGTATTTGGGTTTGCTTGCAGAAGTTATAAGTATTTGGCATGGCCACCATGGCTTGGGAGGCAGAAGCCACTTTCGGGCTTTGGGAGAGTGTGTTAGGTTAATAATGACAGTGTACAGGCAACGGTTATGGATATTATTCAATGTAGTTTCAAGGTCATTGACAGGGTTGGGATCATGATTTAGTGCATTCAGCTTGGGTATTTTGCCTGTTGATTGTTTCACTTTTGTATTTGTTGTGTTGTTTGTGTGCTTGTGTACGGTGTGCTGTGTATTGAGGGAGTGTTGTGTGCTGTGTCTGTACCATGTAATACCTGTGCATTGTGATTTCGCTGTGTGGACAATGTGTGTAGTTTATATAGCACGCGTTTCACTTTATGTTGTGAATGTTGTGTGTGTATCTTGCGTGGTTGTGTGTGTTGCGTGCGGTGTTCTGTCTGTGACTGCTTCGTTTAGACTGTGTTGTGCATTGTGGTGTATTGTGTGTTTTGTGATGTGTGTGGAAGCTCGGTCTTAAGGTGTGTGCTCATTTATGCATGGTCTGTATGTTGTGAGTGTGCTCTGTGTGTTGTCATGTGGACGCTGTGTGCTTGGGGTCAGTCTTTCGGTGTGGTGTGTTATGGGTCCTTAGCAGTTCATTTTTTTTGTATGTGAAGTTGCTGTCTTGTGTTTCTTGCTTGTGTGGTTCTGTGTTGTGATTTTTGGTTTTGTGTTGTGTGTGCGGTTTGTTCATTCTACGCGGTACTGTTCTGTTTTGTTTCTTGTGTGATTAATTGCTGCGTTACGTTCTGTTCTTTTGTTGTCTGTTTGGTGTACTGGTGTGTCTGGGTGGTGTGTCTACCTTTGTGTGCATTGTGCGTTGTCTGTGTTGTGTGTTCTGAGTGTCATTTGGGTCCTTGGCTGTTTGTGGTGAATGTTGTGCCATTTCTATGTGGCATGTTGTGGTGGGGGGTTGTTGTGTGTGGTTAGATATCTTGAGTGTGGTGTGTTTTGAGTGGATCCTTGTGTCTTGTGAGTGTTGCCTGTTTTGTGTCTGCAGTGTTGTGTGCTGTGATTCTGTGCTGTGACTTTGTTTGTTGGTGTGCTGGGTTTACATTCCTTCGACTGTATCCAATGTGTGTTGCGCTGTTTGTGTTTTGTGTGCTGTGCTTGCCCTTTGTGTGTTGTTTCCAGTTGTAAGTAGCATACGTGTTCTGTGTGTTAACTGCAGTTACTTGTGCTGAGCACCCTGCTCTGCATTCTGTAGGTTCTTTCGAGTGTGTTCCTCGTGTTAGTGGTGGGGTGCTGTGCGATTTGCGTTTGTGTGCCTTATTGTGTCATGTGCAGTGTGTGACGTGCCTGTCCTTTGTGTTTTGTGTTGGGATATGTAATGTGTTCTGCACGGTGTGCATGGTGTGTGCGTTGTGTCGACTGTGACTTTTGTGTGTGGTTTGTGTTGTTTGTGTGTA
This sequence comes from Manis pentadactyla, assembly GCF_030020395.1. NCBI lineage: Eukaryota > Metazoa > Chordata > Mammalia > Pholidota > Manidae > Manis > Manis pentadactyla. The sequence continues at coordinate 36,032,198 of NC_080025.1, forward strand.
TCGTGGCTGTTGCGTACTGTATTTGTGTTTGTTCTATGTGTGGGATATGTGTTTCACACTGTGCTGGCTGTCTTTGGTGGTGTGAGAGGCGTGTGTTGTGTATCTGTGTTTTTTTGCTGTGTATAGTGTGTGAAATGTGCATTGCATATGTTCTGTGTTCTAGTGTTGTGTGTTTGTGTGTTGTGTGGGGGAAGGTATGTGTTTTGATGTGGGTTGTGTGCGGCTGCATGTGTGATTGTTTTTCTACGTGGTTGTGGGTGTGTGGATGTGTGAATTTGTGTGTGTGAGATATTTTGTGTGTGGTTGTGTGTGATGCGTTGTGTGTGTCGAGTGTGGCTGTGATTGTTCTGTGATTCTTCGGGTTGTGCACTGTGTGTGTGGTGTGTGTGTGTGTGTTGAGTGGTGTATTTTGCGGTCACGGTGGTGATGTGTGTATATTCGCTGGGTTAGAGGTGTGTATTTGCTGTTGTGTTATGTGGTGTTTCTGTGTGGCTTAGTGTGCATTCTGTGTTCTTTGCTGTGCGTGGTGTTGTGTTTTTTCTGCGTAGTGTGTGCAGTGTGCGTGCTGTAGTGTCACGCTTTTTGGGTGGTGCTGTGTGTATATTCGGTGTGGTTATCTTGAGTGAGCTTTATGGAGTTTTGTGTCGTTTCGTCTGAGTGCTGTGGGTGTTATTGTGGGTCAGGGGGTGGTTTCGAGTGGTTGTACTCTGGGTGAGATGTGTGTTGTGTATGTTGTGTGTTAGGGTTGTTTTCTGTAGGTTGTGTGTGCTGTTCCTTGTGTTGTGTTTCCGTGTGTTCTAATGTTTTACTGTGTCTCCTGTGTGTTTGTGGGCTGTCCGTGTTTGCGCATGTTGTGTGTTCAATGTGTGTGCTGTTTCCTTATATGTTTGGTGTGTGTGCGTTGTGTGTGGTGTATTGAATGTGTTTCCTTTGTGTCGTGTGTATTGCGTGGTGTTTCTGTGTTGTTATATTCTGTGTGTTGTGTCGCACGTGTGGTGGTGTCGTGTATGGGTGTGTTCTGTGTGGTTGTCTGTGTTGTGTGTGTGTGTGTTTATTAGTTCTTTAGGATTAAGTGATGTGTGGGAGATTGTTATAGTCTGAGAAATTTTAAGTGTCCGGATGAAGGATGGAGTTAGACTGAGGGGACCCAATTTTAATGGGGAAGCTGCTCTCCAAGGTAACGTTTGCAGGATATTTGCAGTGAGACAAAACGATAAAGGTAAAATTCTCTGGGCCATAGGAAACTAAACGCATTGCCTGTGGGTCAGGTTACAGTGATGAGGTGTGCTCGAGTATGGTTACATCTTCTCTTCGTGTTTTGTAAGAGGTGACATTCAGTGTGAACTTCTGTGTTTTTTAGAGCTTAGGTAGTTCATTATGAGGGATGATGCGATGTGCGTTTCAGGTAACAGTGAAGACGAATCGATGTTGAGGTCAGGGATAAGCGTAAAGCTTCGGGTTAGGGATCACATCAAATTATGTCTTAGCATGGAGTTAGCTTAAGGCGCAGGGTTAGTGTCAGGTTCCCATTTAGATCTATGTCACCAGTGAGGTGTGGGTGAGGCTTCCAGTGTGAAGGATGAATGGTGATACTTAGGGTGAGAGTGGAGTAGTCTTCGCTTCCACTATTCCCTTACCCATACTCATAAAGTGTTCTGCCGCACTCAGACAGCTGCCATTTGGCATTGTTCGCAGTGCCCTGGCAGTCTGAGGAATGTGGCTAGATTACCGTGCATGAGCATGACCGATGTTCACGTTGGACTGAAGGACATGAACGGCTTTCTCCACCAGCCACGAGGGTCATTACCACATCCCAGATTAAAGCACATGTTACCTTGTATCTGGCTTACATTTTCCTTCATGCTGCGTGAAGTGGTTAGCTCCCACCTCAGCAAAATCACTCCCCCAGCAGAGACACCGAGCCCTCAAGTGGGAAACTGCTCACCTCACCAAGCTCATCTTGTCTCTAGGACACGGTCGTCACTCACTGTGATGTCATGGTACCTGCAGGCAACACTGCTGCAGTTGCAAAGTCCTCCACTAGAGTGCGTGAACTGCCCCACCCTGGAGAGCTCTATCGTCTGAGGGAGCGAAAATTATTTGTTCAGGAATATATGCGTTTATATATGGGTGTGTATATTTATATGTCTTTGTACATATATACGTGTATATGTATATGAAGAGCTCCACCATGGCATGTTCAAACGGGAGAAAACCCAGCACAAGGTCCACGAACGTCTCCTGCATCCATGCAGCCTCACAGGCCTCTAGTCCACCCCAGATCTCAGCAGGGACCAGGATTTCAGTCAGGGGGATAGCACAGAGGCTTGTGTTGGGTCCTTGGTTAATATTCTATATTGGCTCAGTTATTGGTGGGAAATCTTGTGTGAAGCTCACACTTGGGGTGCTGAACGGTATTTGGGTTTGCTTGCAGAAGTTATAAGTATTTGGCATGGCCACCATGGCTTGGGAGGCAGAAGCCACTTTCGGGCTTTGGGAGAGTGTGTTAGGTTAATAATGACAGTGTACAGGCAACGGTTATGGATATTATTCAATGTAGTTTCAAGGTCATTGACAGGGTTGGGATCATGATTTAGTGCATTCAGCTTGGGTATTTTGCCTGTTGATTGTTTCACTTTTGTATTTGTTGTGTTGTTTGTGTGCTTGTGTACGGTGTGCTGTGTATTGAGGGAGTGTTGTGTGCTGTGTCTGTACCATGTAATACCTGTGCATTGTGATTTCGCTGTGTGGACAATGTGTGTAGTTTATATAGCACGCGTTTCACTTTATGTTGTGAATGTTGTGTGTGTATCTTGCGTGGTTGTGTGTGTTGCGTGCGGTGTTCTGTCTGTGACTGCTTCGTTTAGACTGTGTTGTGCATTGTGGTGTATTGTGTGTTTTGTGATGTGTGTGGAAGCTCGGTCTTAAGGTGTGTGCTCATTTATGCATGGTCTGTATGTTGTGAGTGTGCTCTGTGTGTTGTCATGTGGACGCTGTGTGCTTGGGGTCAGTCTTTTGGTGTGGTGTGTTATGTATGGGTCCTTAGCAGTTCATTTTTTTTGTATGTGAAGTTGCTGTCTTGTGTTTCTTGCTTGTGTGGTTCTGTGTTGTGATTTTTGGTTTTGTGTTGTGTGTGCGGTGTGTTCATTCTACGCGGTACTGTTCTGTTTTGTTTCTTGTGTGATTGATTGCTGCGTTACGTTCTGTTCTTTTGTTGTCTGTTTGGTGTACTGGTGTGTCTGGGTGGTGTGTCTACCTTTGTGTGCATTGTGCGTTGTCTGTGTTGTGTGTTCTGAGTGTCATTTGGGTCCTTGGCTGTTTGTGGTGAATGTTGTGCCATTTCTATGTGGCATGTTGTGGTGGGGGGTTGTTGTGTGTGGTTAGATATCTTGAGTGTGGTGTGTTTTGAGTGGATCCTTGTGTCTTGTGAGTGTTGCCTGTTTTGTGTCTGCAGTGTTGTGTGCTGTGATTCTGTGCTGTGACTTTGTTTGTTGGTGTGCTGGGTTTACATTCCTTCGACTGTATCCAATGTGTGTTGCGCTGTTTGTGTTTTGTGTGCTGTGCTTGCCCTTTGTGTGTTGTTTCCAGTTGTAAGTAGCATACGTGTTCTGTGTGTTAACTGCAGTTACTTGTGCTGAGCACCCTGCTCTGCATTCTGTAGGTTCTTTCGAGTGTGTTCCTCGTGTTAGTGGTGGGGTGCTGTGCGATTTGCGTTTGTGTGCCTTATTGTGTCATGTGCAGTGTGTGACGTGCCTGTCCTTTGTGTTTTGTGTTGGGATATGTAATGTGTTCTGCACGGTGTGCATGGTGTGTGCGTTGTGTCGACTGTGACTTTTGTGTGTGGTTTGTGTTGTTTGTGTGCATCGTGGCTGTTGCGTACTGTATTTGTGTTTGTTCTATGTGTGGGATATGTGTTTCACACTGTGCTGGCTGTCTTTGGTGGTGTGAGAGGCGTGTGTTGTGTATCTGTGTTTTTTTGCTTTGTATAGTGTGTGAAATGTGCATTGCATATGTTCTGTGTTCTAGTGTTGTGTGTTTGTGTGTTGTGTGGGGGAAGGTATGTGTTTTGATGTGGGTTGTGTGCGGCTGCATGTGTGATTGTTTTTCTACGTGGTTGTGGGTGTGTGGATGTGTGAATTTGTGTGTGTGAGATATTTTGTGTGTGGTTGTGTGTGATGCGTTGTGTGTGTCGAGTGTGGCTGTGATTGTTCTGTGATTCTTCGGGTTGTGCACTGTGTGTGTGGTGTGTGTGTGTGTGTTGAGTGGTGTATTTTGCGGTCACGGTGGTGATGTGTGTATATTCGCTGGGTTAGAGGTGTGTATTTGCTGTTGTGTTATGTGGTGTTTCTGTGTGGCTTAGTGTGCATTCTGTGTTCTTTGCTGTGCGTGGTGTTGTGTTTTTTCTGCGTAGTGTGTGCAGTGTGCGTGCTGTAGTGTCACGCTTTTTGGGTGGTGCTGTGTGTATATTCGGTGTGGTTATCTTGAGTGAGCTTTATGGAGTTTTGTGTCGTTTCGTCTGAGTGCTGTGGGTGTTATTGTGGGTCAGGGGGTGGTTTCGAGTGGTTGTACTCTGGGTGAGATGTGTGTTGTGTATGTTGTGTGTTAGGGTTGTTTTCTGTAGGTTGTGTGTGCTGTTCCTTGTGTTGTGTTTCCGTGTGTTCTAATGTTTTACTGTGTCTCCTGTGTGTTTGTGGGCTGTCCGTGTTTGCGCATGTTGTGTGTTCAATGTGTGTGCTGTTTCCTTATATGTTTGGTGTGTGTGCGTTGTGTGTGGTGTATTGAATGTGTTTCCTTTGTGTCGTGTGTATTGCGTGGTGTTTCTGTGTTGTTATATTCTGTGTGTTGTGTCGCACGTGTGGTGGTGTCGTGTATGGGTGTGTTCTGTGTGGTTGTCTGTGTTGTGTGTGTGTGTGTTTATTAGTTCTTTAGGATTAAGTGATGTGTGGGAGATTGTTATAGTCTGAGAAATTTTAAGTGTCCGGATGAAGGATGGAGTTAGACTGAGGGGACCCAATTTTAATGGGGAAGCTGCTCTCCAAGGTAACGTTTGCAGGATATTTGCAGTGAGACAAAACGATAAAGGTAAAATTCTCTGGGCCATAGGAAACTAAACGCATTGCCTGTGGGTCAGGTTACAGTGATGAGGTGTGCTCGAGTATGGTTACATCTTCTCTTCGTGTTTTGTAAGAGGTGACATTCAGTGTGAACTTCTGTGTTTTTTAGAGCTTAGGTAGTTCATTATGAGGGATGATGCGATGTGCGTTTCAGGTAACAGTGAAGACGAATCGATGTTGAGGTCAGGGATAAGCGTAAAGCTTCGGGTTAGGGATCACATCAAATTATGTCTTAGCATGGAGTTAGCTTAAGGCGCAGGGTTAGTGTCAGGTTCCCATTTAGATCTATGTCACCAGTGAGGTGTGGGTGAGGCTTCCAGTGTGAAGGATGAATGGTGATACTTAGGGTGAGAGTGGAGTAGTCTTCGCTTCCACTATTCCCTTACCCATACTCATAAAGTGTTCTGCCGCACTCAGACAGCTGCCATTTGGCATTGTTCGCAGTGCCCTGGCAGTCTGAGGAATGTGGCTAGATTACCGTGCATGAGCATGACCGATGTTCACGTTGGACTGAAGGACATGAACGGCTTTCTCCACCAGCCACGAGGGTCATTACCACATCCCAGATTAAAGCACATGTTACCTTGTATCTGGCTTACATTTTCCTTCATGCTGCGTGAAGTGGTTAGCTCCCACCTCAGCAAAATCACTCCCCCAGCAGAGACACCGAGCCCTCAAGTGGGAAACTGCTCACCTCACCAAGCTCATCTTGTCTCTAGGACACGGTCGTCACTCACTGTGATGTCATGGTACCTGCAGGCAACACTGCTGCAGTTGCAAAGTCCTCCACTAGAGTGCGTGAACTGCCCCACCCTGGAGAGCTCTATCGTCTGAGGGAGCGAAAATTATTTGTTCAGGAATATATGCGTTTATATATGGGTGTGTATATTTATATGTCTTTGTACATATATACGTGTATATGTATATGAAGAGCTCCACCATGGCATGTTCAAACGGGAGAAAACCCAGCACAAGGTCCACGAACGTCTCCTGCATCCATGCAGCCTCACAGGCCTCTAGTCCACCCAGATCTCAGCAGCGACCAGGATTTCAGTCAGGGGGATAGCACAGAGGCTTGTGTTGGGTCCTTGGTTAATATTCTATATTGGCTCAGTTATTGGTGGGAAATCTTGTGTGAAGCTCACACTTGGGGTGCTGAACGGTATTTGGGTTTGCTTGCAGAAGTTATAAGTATTTGGCATGGCCACCATGGCTTGGGAGGCAGAAGCCACTTTCGGGCTTTGGGAGAGTGTGTTAGGTTAATAATGACAGTGTACAGGCAACGGTTATGGATATTATTCAATGTAGTTTCAAGGTCATTGACAGGGTTGGGATCATGATTTAGTGCATTCAGCTTGGGTATTTTGCCTGTTGATTGTTTCACTTTTGTATTTGTTGTGTTGTTTGTGTGCTTGTGTACGGTGTGCTGTGTATTGAGGGAGTGTTGTGTGCTGTGTCTGTACCATGTAATACCTGTGCATTGTGATTTCGCTGTGTGGACAATGTGTGTAGTTTATATAGCACGCGTTTCACTTTATGTTGTGAATGTTGTGTGTGTATCTTGCGTGGTTGTGTGTGTTGCGTGCGGTGTTCTGTCTGTGACTGCTTCGTTTAGACTGTGTTGTGCATTGTGGTGTATTGTGTGTTTTGTGATGTGTGTGGAAGCTCGGTCTTAAGGTGTGTGCTCATTTATGCATGGTCTGTATGTTGTGAGTGTGCTCTGTGTGTTGTCATGTGGACGCTGTGTGCTTGGGGTCAGTCTTTCGGTGTGGTGTGTTATGGGTCCTTAGCAGTTAATTTTTTTTGTATGTGAAGTTGGTGTCTTGTGTTTCTTGTTTGTGCGGTTCTGTGTCGTGATTTTTGGTTTTGTGATGCGTGTGCGGTGTGTTCATTCTACGCGGTACTGCTCTGTTTTGTTTCTTGTGTGACTGATTGCTGCATTACTTTCTGTTCCTTTGTTGTCTGTTTATTGTACTGGTGTGTCTGGGTGGTGTGTCTGCCATTGTGCACATTGTGCGTTGTCTGTGTTGTGTGTTATGAGTGTCATTTGGGTTCTTGGCTGTTTGTGGTGCATGTTGTGCCGTTTCTGTGTGGCGTGTTGTGTGGGGGCTGTGTTGTGTGTGGTTAGATGTCTTGTGTGTGGTGTGTTTTGAGTGGATCCTTGTGTCTTGTGAGTGTTGCCTGTTTTGTGTCTGCAGTGTTGTGTGCTGTGATTCTGTGCTGCGACTTTGTTTGTTGGTGTGCTGGGTTTACTCTCCTTCGACTGTATCTAATGTGTGTTGCGCTGTGTGTGTTTTGTGTGCTGTGCTTGCCCTTTGTGTGTTGTTTCCAGTTGTAAGTAGTATACGTGTTCTGTGTGTTGACTGCAGTTACTTGTGCAGGGCACGCTGCTCTGCATTCTGTAGGTTCTTTCGAGTGTGTTCCTCGTGTTAGTGGTGGGGTGCTGTGTGATTTGCGTTTGTGTGCCTTCCTGTGTCATGTGCAGTGTGTGATGTGCCTGTCCTTTGTGTTTCGTGCTGGGCTATGTAATGTGTTCCGCGCGGTGTGTACGGTGTGTGCGTTGTGTCGACTGTGACTTTTGTGTGTGGTTTGTGTGGTTTGTGTGTATCGTGGCTGTTGCGTACTGTATTTGTGTTTGTTCTATGTGTGGGATATGTGTTTCACACTGTGCTGGCTGTCTTTGGTGGTGTGAGAGGCGTGTGTTGTATATCTGTGTTTTTTTGCTGTGTATAGTGTGTGAAATGTGCATTGCATGTGTTCTGCGTTCTAGTGTTGTGTGTTTGTGTGTTGTGTGGGGGAAGGTATGTGTTTTGATGTGGGTTTTGTGTGTGTCTGCATGTGTGATTGTTTTTCTACGTGGTTGTGGGTGTGTGGATGTGTGAGGGTATGGATGTGTGAATTTGTGTGTGTGTGGTTGTGTGTGATGCGTTGTGTGTGTCGAGTGTTTCTGTGATTGGTCTGTGATTCTTCGGGTTGTGCACTGTGTGTGGTGTGTGTGTGTGTGTGTGTTGAGTGGTGTGTTTTGCAGTCATGGTGGTGATGTGTGTATATTCGCTGGGTTAGAGGTGTGTACTTGCTGTTTTGTTATGTGGTGTTTCTGTGTGGCTTAGTGTGTTTTCTGTGTCCTTTGCTCTGCGTGGTGTTGTGTTTTTTCTGTGTAGTGTGTGCAGTGTGCGTCCTGTAGTGTCATGCTTGTTGGGTGGTGCTGTGTGTATATTCTGTGTGGTTACCTTGAGTGAGCTTTATGGAGTTTTGTGTCGTTTCGTCTGTTCCTGTGGGTGTTATTGTGGGTCATGGGGTGGTTTCGAGTGGTTGTACTCTGGGTGAGATGTGTGTTGTGTATGTTGTGTGTTAGGGTTGTTTTCTGTAGGTTGTGTGTGCTGTTCCTTGTGTTGTGTTTCCGTGTGTTCTAATGATTTACTGTGTCTCCTGTGTGTTTGTGGGCTGTGCGTGTTTGCGCATGTTGTGCGTTCAATGTGTGTGTTGTTTCCTTATATGTTTGGTGTGTGTGTGTTGTGTGTGGTGTATTGAATGTGTTCCCTTTGTGTCGTGTGTATTGCGTGCTGTTTCTGTGTTGTTATATTGTGTGTGTTGTGTCGCACGTGTGGTGTTGTCGTGTCATGGGTGTGTTCTGTGTGGTTGCCTGTGTTGTGTGTGTGTGTGTTTATTTGTTCTTTAGGATTAAGTGATATGTGGGAGATTGTTGGAGTCTGAGAAAATTAAGTGTCCGGATGAAGGATGGAGTTAGAATGAAGGGACCCAACTTTAATGGGGAAGCTGCTCTCCAAGGTAACGTTTGCAGGATATTTGCAGTGAGACAAAACGATTAAGTGAAATTCTCTGGGCCGTAGGAAACTAAACGCATTGCCTGAGGGTCAGGTTACAGTGAAGAGGTGTGCTCGAGTATGGTTACATCTTCTATTCGTGTTTTTTAAGAGGTGACACTCAGTGTGAACTTCGGTTATGTTTAGAGCTTAGGTAGTTCATTATGAGGGATGAGGCGATGTGCATTACAGGTAACAGTGTGAAGACGAAACGATGTTGAGGTCAGGGATAAGCGTAAAGCTTCGGGTTAGGGATCACATCAAATTACGTCCTAGCATGGAGTTAGCTTAAGGCGCAGGGTTAGTGTCAGGTTCCCATTTAGATGTATGTCACCAGGGAGGTGTGGGTGAGGCTTCCAGTGTGAAGGATGAATGGTGATACTTAGGGTGAGAGTGGAGTTGTCTTCGGTTCCACTATTCCCTTACCCATACTCAAAAGTGTTCTGCCGCACTCAGACAGCTGCCATTTGGCATTGTTCGCAGTGCCCTGGCAGTCTGAGGAATGTGGCTAGATTACCGTGCATGAGCATGACCGATATTCACGTTGGACTGAAGGACATGAACGGCTTTCTCCACCAGCCACGAGGGTCATTACCACATCCCAGATTAAAACACATGTTACCTTGTATCTGGCTTACATTATCCTTCATGCTGCGTGAGGTGATTGGCTCCCACCTCAGCCAAATCACTCCCCCAGCAGAGACACCGAGCCCTCAAGTGGGAAACTGCTCACCTCACCAAGCTCATCTTGTCTCTAGGACACGGTCGTCACTCACTGTGATGTCATGGTACCTGCAGGCAACACTGCTGCAGTTGCAAAGTCCTCCACTAGAGTGCGTGAACTGCCCCACCCTGGAGAGCTCTATCGTCTGAGGGAGCGAAAATTATTTGTTCAGGAATATATGCGTTTATATATGGGTGTGTATATTTATATGTCTTTGTACATATATACGTGTATATGTATATGAAGAGCTCCACCATGGCATGTTCAAACGGGAGAAAACCCAGCACAAGGTCCACGAACGTCTCCTGCATCCATGCAGCCTCACAGGCCTCTAGTCCACCCCAGATCTCAGCAGGGACCAGGATTTCAGTCAGGGGGATAGCACAGAGGCTTGTGTTGGGTCCTTGGTTAATATTCTATATTGGCTCAGTTATTGGTGGGAAATCTTGTGTGAAGCTCACACTTGGGGTGCTGAACGGTATTTGGGTTTGCTTGCAGAAGTTATAAGTATTTGGCATGGCCACCATGGCTTGGGAGGCAGAAGCCACTTTCGGGCTTTGGGAGAGTGTGTTAGGTTAATAATGACAGTGTACAGGCAACGGTTATGGATATTATTCAATGTAGTTTCAAGGTCATTGACAGGGTTGGGATCATGATTTAGTGCATTCAGCTTGGGTATTTTGCCTGTTGATTGTTTCACTTTTGTATTTGTTGTGTTGTTTGTGTGCTTGTGTACGGTGTGCTGTGTATTGAGGGAGTGTTGTGTGCTGTGTCTGTACCATGTAATACCTGTGCATTGTGATTTCGCTGTGTGGACAATGTGTGTAGTTTATATAGCACGCGTTTCACTTTATGTTGTGAATGTTGTGTGTGTATCTTGCGTGGTTGTGTGTGTTGCGTGCGGTGTTCTGTCTGTGACTGCTTCGTTTAGACTGTGTTGTGCATTGTGGTGTATTGTGTGTTTTGTGATGTGTGTGGAAGCTCGGTCTTAAGGTGTGTGCTCATTTATGCATGGTCTGTATGTTGTGAGTGTGCTCTGTGTGTTGTCATGTGGACGCTGTGTGCTTGGGGTCAGTCTTTTGGTGTGGTGTGTTATGTATGGGTCCTTAGCAGTTCATTTTTTTTGTATGTGAAGTTGCTGTCTTGTGTTTCTTGCTTGTGTGGTTCTGTGTTGTGATTTTTGGTTTTGTGTTGTGTGTGCGGTGTGTTCATTCTACGCGGTACTGTTCTGTTTTGTTTCTTGTGTGATTGATTGCTGCGTTACGTTCTGTTCTTTTGTTGTCTGTTTGGTGTACTGGTGTGTCTGGGTGGTGTGTCTACCTTTGTGTGCATTGTGCGTTGTCTGTGTTGTGTGTTCTGAGTGTCATTTGGGTCCTTGGCTGTTTGTGGTGAATGTTGTGCCATTTCTATGTGGCATGTTGTGGTGGGGGGTTGTTGTGTGTGGTTAGATATCTTGAGTGTGGTGTGTTTTGAGTGGATCCTTGTGTCTTGTGAGTGTTGCCTGTTTTGTGTCTGCAGTGTTGTGTGCTGTGATTCTGTGCTGTGACTTTGTTTGTTGGTGTGCTGGGTTTACATTCCTTCGACTGTATCCAATGTGTGTTGCGCTGTTTGTGTTTTGTGTGCTGTGCTTGCCCTTTGTGTGTTGTTTCCAGTTGTAAGTAGCATACGTGTTCTGTGTGTTAACTGCAGTTACTTGTGCTGAGCACCCTGCTCTGCATTCTGTAGGTTCTTTCGAGTGTGTTCCTCGTGTTAGTGGTGGGGTGCTGTGCGATTTGCGTTTGTGTGCTTTATTGTGTCATGTGCAGTGTGTGACGTGCCTGTCCTTTGTGTTTTGTGTTGGGATATGTAATGTGTTCTGCACGGTGTGCATGGTGTGTGCGTTGTGTCGACTGTGACTTTTGTGTGTGGTTTGTGTTGTTTGTGTGCATCGTGGCTGTTGCGTACTGTATTTGTGTTTGTTCTATGTGTGGGATATGTGTTTCACACTGTGCTGGCTGTCTTTGGTGGTGTGAGAGGCGTGTGTTGTGTATCTGTGTTTTTTTGCTGTGTATAGTGTGTGAAATGTGCATTGCATATGTTCTGTGTTCTAGTGTTGTGTGTTTGTGTGTTGTGTGGGGGAAGGTATGTGTTTTGATGTGGGTTGTGTGCGGCTGCATGTGTGATTGTTTTTCTACGTGGTTGTGGGTGTGTGGATGTGTGAATTTGTGTGTGTGAGATATTTTGTGTGTGGTTGTGTGTGATGCGTTGTGTGTGTCGAGTGTGGCTGTGATTGTTCTGTGATTCTTCGGGTTGTGCACTGTGTGTGTGGTGTGTGTGTGTGTGTTGAGTGGTGTATTTTGCGGTCACGGTGGTGATGTGTGTATATTCGCTGGGTTAGAGGTGTGTATTTGCTGTTGTGTTATGTGGTGTTTCTGTGTGGCTTAGTGTGCATTCTGTGTTCTTTGCTGTGCGTGGTGTTGTGTTTTTTCTGCGTAGTGTGTGCAGTGTGCGTGCTGTAGTGTCACGCTTTTTGGGTGGTGCTGTGTGTATATTCGGTGTGGTTATCTTGAGTGAGCTTTATGGAGTTTTGTGTCGTTTCGTCTGAGTGCTGTGGGTGTTATTGTGGGTCAGGGGGTGGTTTCGAGTGGTTGTACTCTGGGTGAGATGTGTGTTGTGTATGTTGTGTGTTAGGGTTGTTTTCTGTAGGTTGTGTGTGCTGTTCCTTGTGTTGTGTTTCCGTGTGTTCTAATGTTTTACTGTGTCTCCTGTGTGTTTGTGGGCTGTGCGTGTTTGCGCATGTTGTGTGTTCAATGTGTGTGCTGTTTCCTTATATGTTTGGTGTGTGTGCGTTGTGTGTGGTGTATTGAATGTGTTTCCTTTGTGTCGTGTGTATTGCGTGGTGTTTCTGTGTTGTTATATTCTGTGTGTTGTGTCGCACGTGTGGTGGTGTCGTGTATGGGTGTGTTCTGTGTGGTTGTCTGTGTTGTGTGTGTGTGTGTTTATTAGTTCTTTAGGATTAAGTGATGTGTGGGAGATTGTTATAGTCTGAGAAATTTTAAGTGTCCGGATGAAGGATGGAGTTAGACTGAGGGGACCCAATTTTAATGGGGAAGCTGCTCTCCAAGGTAACGTTTGCAGGATATTTGCAGTGAGACAAAACGATAAAGGTAAAATTCTCTGGGCCATAGGAAACTAAACGCATTGCCTGTGGGTCAGGTTACAGTGATGAGGTGTGCTCGAGTATGGTTACATCTTCTCTTCGTGTTTTGTAAGAGGTGACATTCAGTGTGAACTTCTGTGTTTTTTAGAGCTTAGGTAGTTCATTATGAGGGATGATGCGATGTGCGTTTCAGGTAACAGTGAAGACGAATCGATGTTGAGGTCAGGGATAAGCGTAAAGCTTCGGGTTAGGGATCACATCAAATTATGTCTTAGCATGGAGTTAGCTTAAGGCGCAGGGTTAGTGTCAGGTTCCCATTTAGATCTATGTCACCAGTGAGGTGTGGGTGAGGCTTCCAGTGTGAAGGATGAATGGTGATACTTAGGGTGAGAGTGGAGTAGTCTTCGCTTCCACTATTCCCTTACCCATACTCATAAAGTGTTCTGCCGCACTCAGACAGCTGCCATTTGGCATTGTTCGCAGTGCCCTGGCAGTCTGAGGAATGTGGCTAGATTACCGTGCATGAGCATGACCGATGTTCACGTTGGACTGAAGGACATGAACGGCTTTCTCCACCAGCCACGAGGGTCATTACCACATCCCAGATTAAAGCACATGTTACCTTGTATCTGGCTTACATTTTCCTTCATGCTGCGTGAAGTGGTTAGCTCCCACCTCAGCAAAATCACTCCCTCAGCAGAGACACCGAGCCCTCAAGTGGGAAACTGCTCACCTCACCAAGCTCATCTTGTCTCTAGGACACGGTCGTCACTCACTGTGATGTCATGGTACCTGCAGGCAACACTGCTGCAGTTGCAAAGTCCTCCACTAGAGTGCGTGAACTGCCCCACCCTGGAGAGCTCTATCGTCTGAGGGAGCGAAAATTATTTGTTCAGGAATATATGCGTTTATATATGGGTGTGTATATTTATATGTCTTTGTACATATATACGTGTATATGTATATGAAGAGCTCCACCATGGCATGTTCAAACGGGAGAAAACCCAGCACAAGGTCCACGAACGTCTCCTGCATCCATGCAGCCTCACAGGCCTCTAGTCCACCCAGATCTCAGCAGCGACCAGGATTTCAGTCAGGGGGATAGCACAGAGGCTTGTGTTGGGTCCTTGGTTAATATTCTATATTGGCTCAGTTATTGGTGGGAAATCTTGTGTGAAGCTCACACTTGGGGTGCTGAACGGTATTTGGGTTTGCTTGCAGAAGTTATAAGTATTTGGCATGGCCACCATGGCTTGGGAGGCAGAAGCCACTTTCGGGCTTTGGGAGAGTGTGTTAGGTTAATAATGACAGTGTACAGGCAACGGTTATGGATATTATTCAATGTAGTTTCAAGGTCATTGACAGGGTTGGGATCATGATTTAGTGCATTCAGCTTGGGTATTTTGCCTGTTGATTGTTTCACTTTTGTATTTGTTGTGTTGTTTGTGTGCTTGTGTACGGTGTGCTGTGTATTGAGGGAGTGTTGTGTGCTGTGTCTGTACCATGTAATACCTGTGCATTGTGATTTCGCTGTGTGGACAATGTGTGTAGTTTATATAGCACGCGTTTCACTTTATGTTGTGAATGTTGTGTGTGTATCTTGCGTGGTTGTGTGTGTTGCGTGCGGTGTTCTGTCTGTGACTGCTTCGTTTAGACTGTGTTGTGCATTGTGGTGTATTGTGTGTTTTGTGATGTGTGTGGAAGCTCGGTCTTAAGGTGTGTGCTCATTTATGCATGGTCTGTATGTTGTGAGTGTGCTCTGTGTGTTGTCATGTGGACGCTGTGTGCTTGGGGTCAGTCTTTCGGTGTGGTGTGTTATGGGTCCTTAGCAGTTAATTTTTTTTGTATGTGAAGTTGGTGTCTTGTGTTTCTTGTTTGTGCGGTTCTGTGTCGTGATTTTTGGTTTTGTGATGCGTGTGCGGTGTGTTCATTCTACGCGGTACTGCTCTGTTTTGTTTCTTGTGTGACTGATTGCTGCATTACTTTCTGTTCCTTTGTTGTCTGTTTATTGTACTGGTGTGTCTGGGTGGTGTGTCTGCCATTGTGCACATTGTGCGTTGTCTGTGTTGTGTGTTATGAGTGTCATTTGGGTTCTTGGCTGTTTGTGGTGCATGTTGTGCCGTTTCTGTGTGGCGTGTTGTGTGGGGGCTGTGTTGTGTGTGGTTAGATGTCTTGTGTGTGGTGTGTTTTGAGTGGATCCTTGTGTCTTGTGAGTGTTGCCTGTTTTGTGTCTGCAGTGTTGTGTGCTGTGATTCTGTGCTGCGACTTTGTTTGTTGGTGTGCTGGGTTTACTCTCCTTCGACTGTATCTAATGTGTGTTGCGCTGTGTGTGTTTTGTGTGCTGTGCTTGCCCTTTGTGTGTTGTTTCCAGTTGTAAGTAGTATACGTGTTCTGTGTGTTGACTGCAGTTACTTGTGCAGGGCACGCTGCTCTGCATTCTGTAGGTTCTTTCGAGTGTGTTCCTCGTGTTAGTGGTGGGGTGCTGTGTGATTTGCGTTTGTGTGCCTTCCTGTGTCATGTGCAGTGTGTGATGTGCCTGTCCTTTGTGTTTCGTGCTGGGCTATGTAATGTGTTCCGCGCGGTGTGTACGGTGTGTGCGTTGTGTCGACTGTGACTTTTGTGTGTGGTTTGTGTGGTTTGTGTGTATCGTGGCTGTTGCGTACTGTATTTGTGTTTGTTCTATGTGTGGGATATGTGTTTCACACTGTGCTGGCTGTCTTTGGTGGTGTGAGAGGCGTGTGTTGTATATCTGTGTTTTTTTGCTGTGTATAGTGTGTGAAATGTGCATTGCATGTGTTCTGCGTTCTAGTGTTGTGTGTTTGTGTGTTGTGTGGGGGAAGGTATGTGTTTTGATGTGGGTTTTGTGTGTGTCTGCATGTGTGATTGTTTTTCTACGTGGTTGTGGGTGTGTGGATGTGTGAGGGTATGGATGTGTGAATTTGTGTGTGTGTGGTTGTGTGTGATGCGTTGTGTGTGTCGAGTGTTTCTGTGATTGGTCTGTGATTCTTCGGGTTGTGCACTGTGTGTGGTGTGTGTGTGTGTGTGTGTTGAGTGGTGTGTTTTGCAGTCATGGTGGTGATGTGTGTATATTCGCTGGGTTAGAGGTGTGTACTTGCTGTTTTGTTATGTGGTGTTTCTGTGTGGCTTAGTGTGTTTTCTGTGTCCTTTGCTCTGCGTGGTGTTGTGTTTTTTCTGTGTAGTGTGTGCAGTGTGCGTCCTGTAGTGTCATGCTTGTTGGGTGGTGCTGTGTGTATATTCTGTGTGGTTACCTTGAGTGAGCTTTATGGAGTTTTGTGTCGTTTCGTCTGTTCCTGTGGGTGTTATTGTGGGTCATGGGGTGGTTTCGAGTGGTTGTACTCTGGGTGAGATGTGTGTTGTGTATGTTGTGTGTTAGGGTTGTTTTCTGTAGGTTGTGTGTGCTGTTCCTTGTGTTGTGTTTCCGTGTGTTCTAATGATTTACTGTGTCTCCTGTGTGTTTGTGGGCTGTGCGTGTTTGCGCATGTTGTGCGTTCAATGTGTGTGTTGTTTCCTTATATGTTTGGTGTGTGTGTGTTGTGTGTGGTGTATTGAATGTGTTCCCTTTGTGTCGTGTGTATTGCGTGCTGTTTCTGTGTTGTTATATTGTGTGTGTTGTGTCGCACGTGTGGTGTTGTCGTGTCATGGGTGTGTTCTGTGTGGTTGCCTGTGTTGTGTGTGTGTGTGTTTATTTGTTCTTTAGGATTAAGTGATATGTGGGAGATTGTTGGAGTCTGAGAAAATTAAGTGTCCGGATGAAGGATGGAGTTAGAATGAAGGGACCCAACTTTAATGGGGAAGCTGCTCTCCAAGGTAACGTTTGCAGGATATTTGCAGTGAGACAAAACGATTAAGTGAAATTCTCTGGGCCGTAGGAAACTAAACGCATTGCCTGTGGGTCAGGTTACAGTGAAGAGGTGTGCTCGAGTATGGTTACATCTTCTATTCGTGTTTTTTAAGAGGTGACACTCAGTGTGAACTTCGGTTATGTTTAGAGCTTAGGTAGTTCATTATGAGGGATGAGGCGATGTGCATTACAGGTAACAGTGTGAAGACGAAACGATGTTGAGGTCAGGGATAAGCGTAAAGCTTCGGGTTAGGGATCACATCAAATTACGTCCTAGCATGGAGTTAGCTTAAGGCGCAGGGTTAGTGTCAGGTTCCCATTTAGATGTATGTCACCAGGGAGGTGTGGGTGAGGCTTCCAGTGTGAAGGATGAATGGTGATACTTAGGGTGAGAGTGGAGTTGTCTTCGGTTCCACTATTCCCTTACCCATACTCAAAAGTGTTCTGCCGCACTCAGACAGCTGCCATTTGGCATTGTTCGCAGTGCCCTGGCAGTCTGAGGAATGTGGCTAGATTACCGTGCATGAGCATGACCGATATTCACGTTGGACTGAAGGACATGAACGGCTTTCTCCACCAGCCACGAGGGTCATTACCACATCCCAGATTAAAACACATGTTACCTTGTATCTGGCTTACATTATCCTTCATGCTGCGTGAGGTGATTGGCTCCCACCTCAGCCAAATCACTCCCCCAGCAGAGACACCGAGCCCTCAAGTGGGAAACTGCTCACCTCACCAAGCTCATCTTGTCTCTAGGACACGGTCGTCACTCACTGTGATGTCATGGTACCTGCAGGCAACACTGCTGCAGTTGCAAAGTCCTCCACTAGAGTGCGTGAACTGCCCCACCCTGGAGAGCTCTATCGTCTGAGGGAGCGAAAATTATTTGTTCAGGAATATATGCGTTTACATATGGGTGTGTATATTTATATGTCTTTGTACATATATACGTGTATATGTATATGAAGAGCTCCACCATGGCATGTTCAAACGGGAGAAAACCCAGCACAAGGTCCACGAACGTCTCCTGCATCCATGCAGCCTCACAGGCCTCTAGTCCACCCCAGATCTCAGCAGGGACCAGGATTTCAGTCAGGGGGATAGCACAGAGGCTTGTGTTGGGTCCTTGGTTAATATTCTATATTGGCTCAGTTATTGGTGGGAAATCTTGTGTGAAGCTCACACTTGGGGTGCTGAACGGTATTTGGGTTTGCTTGCAGAAGTTATAAGTATTTGGCATGGCCACCATGGCTTGGGAGGCAGAAGCCACTTTCGGGCTTTGGGAGAGTGTGTTAGGTTAATAATGACAGTGTACAGGCAACGGTTATGGATATTATTCAATGTAGTTTCAAGGTCATTGACAGGGTTGGGATCATGATTTAGTGCATTCAGCTTGGGTATTTTGCCTGTTGATTGTTTCACTTTTGTATTTGTTGTGTTGTTTGTGTGCTTGTGTACGGTGTGCTGTGTATTGAGGGAGTGTTGTGTGCTGTGTCTGTACCATGTAATACCTGTGCATTGTGATTTCGCTGTGTGGACAATGTGTGTAGTTTATATAGCACGCGTTTCACTTTATGTTGTGAATGTTGTGTGTGTATCTTGCGTGGTTGTGTGTGTTGCGTGCGGTGTTCTGTCTGTGACTGCTTCGTTTAGACTGTGTTGTGCATTGTGGTGTATTGTGTGTTTTGTGATGTGTGTGGAAGCTCGGTCTTAAGGTGTGTGCTCATTTATGCATGGTCTGTATGTTGTGAGTGTGCTCTGTGTGTTGTCATGTGGACGCTGTGTGCTTGGGGTCAGTCTTTTGGTGTGGTGTGTTATGTATGGGTCCTTAGCAGTTCATTTTTTTTGTATGTGAAGTTGCTGTCTTGTGTTTCTTGCTTGTGTGGTTCTGTGTTGTGATTTTCGGTTTTGTGTTGTGTGTGCGGTGTGTTCATTCTACGCGGTACTGTTCTGTTTTGTTTCTTGTGTGATTGATTGCTGCGTTACGTTCTGTTCTTTTGTTGTCTGTTTGGTGTACTGGTGTGTCTGGGTGGTGTGTCTACCTTTGTGTGCATTGTGCGTTGTCTGTGTTGTGTGTTCTGAGTGTCATTTGGGTCCTTGGCTGTTTGTGGTGAATGTTGTGCCATTTCTATGTGGCATGTTGTGGTGGGGGGTTGTTGTGTGTGGTTAGATATCTTGAGTGTGGTGTGTTTTGAGTGGATCCTTGTGTCTTGTGAGTGTTGCCTGTTTTGTGTCTGCAGTGTTGTGTGCTGTGATTCTGTGCTGTGACTTTGTTTGTTGGTGTGCTGGGTTTACATTCCTTCGACTGTATCCAATGTGTGTTGCGCTGTTTGTGTTTTGTGTGCTGTGCTTGCCCTTTGTGTGTTGTTTCCAGTTGTAAGTAGCATACGTGTTCTGTGTGTTAACTGCAGTTACTTGTGCTGAGCACCCTGCTCTGCATTCTGTAGGTTCTTTCGAGTGTGTTCCTCGTGTTAGTGGTGGGGTGCTGTGCGATTTGCGTTTGTGTGCCTTATTGTGTCATGTGCAGTGTGTGACGTGCCTGTCCTTTGTGTTTTGTGTTGGGATATGTAATGTGTTCTGCACGGTGTGCATGGTGTGTGCGTTGTGTCGACTGTGACTTTTGTGTGTGGTTTGTGTTGTTTGTGTGCATCGTGGCTGTTGCGTACTGTATTTGTGTTTGTTCTATGTGTGGGATATGTGTTTCACACTGTGCTGGCTGTCTTTGGTGGTGTGAGAGGCGTGTGTTGTGTATCTGTGTTTTTTTGCTGTGTATAGTGTGTGAAATGTGCATTGCATATGTTCTGTGTTCTAGTGTTGTGTGTTTGTGTGTTGTGTGGGGGAAGGTATGTGTTTTGATGTGGGTTGTGTGCGGCTGCATGTGTGATTGTTTTTCTACGTGGTTGTGGGTGTGTGGATGTGTGAATTTGTGTGTGTGAGATATTTTGTGTGTGGTTGTGTGTGATGCGTTGTGTGTGTCGAGTGTGGCTGTGATTGTTCTGTGATTCTTCGGGTTGTGCACTGTGTGTGTGGTGTGTGTGTGTGTGTTGAGTGGTGTATTTTGCGGTCACGGTGGTGATGTGTGTATATTCGCTGGGTTAGAGGTGTGTATTTGCTGTTGTGTTATGTGGTGTTTCTGTGTGGCTTAGTGTGCATTCTGTGTTCTTTGCTGTGCGTGGTGTTGTGTTTTTTCTGCGTAGTGTGTGCAGTGTGCGTGCTGTAGTGTCACGCTTTTTGGGTGGTGCTGTGTGTATATTCGGTGTGGTTATCTTGAGTGAGCTTTATGGAGTTTTGTGTCGTTTCGTCTGAGTGCTGTGGGTGTTATTGTGGGTCAGGGGGTGGTTTCGAGTGGTTGTACTCTGGGTGAGATGTGTGTTGTGTATGTTGTGTGTTAGGGTTGTTTTCTGTAGGTTGTGTGTGCTGTTCCTTGTGTTGTGTTTCCGTGTGTTCTAATGTTTTACTGTGTCTCCTGTGTGTTTGTGGGCTGTGCGTGTTTGCGCATGTTGTGTGTTCAATGTGTGTGCTGTTTCCTTATATGTTTGGTGTGTGTGCGTTGTGTGTGGTGTATTGAATGTGTTTCCTTTGTGTCGTGTGTATTGCGTGGTGTTTCTGTGTTGTTATATTCTGTGTGTTGTGTCGCACGTGTGGTGGTGTCGTGTATGGGTGTGTTCTGTGTGGTTG
The DNA here is from genome assembly GCF_030020395.1 of Manis pentadactyla. Taxonomy (NCBI): domain Eukaryota; kingdom Metazoa; phylum Chordata; class Mammalia; order Pholidota; family Manidae; genus Manis; species Manis pentadactyla. The sequence continues at coordinate 36,052,542 of NC_080025.1, forward strand.
TCTGTGTTGTGTGTGTGTGTGTTTATTAGTTCTTTAGGATTAAGTGATGTGTGGGAGATTGTTATAGTCTGAGAAATTTTAAGTGTCCGGATGAAGGATGGAGTTAGACTGAGGGGACCCAATTTTAATGGGGAAGCTGCTCTCCAAGGTAACGTTTGCAGGATATTTGCAGTGAGACAAAACGATAAAGGTAAAATTCTCTGGGCCATAGGAAACTAAACGCATTGCCTGTGGGTCAGGTTACAGTGATGAGGTGTGCTCGAGTATGGTTACATCTTCTCTTCGTGTTTTGTAAGAGGTGACATTCAGTGTGAACTTCTGTGTTTTTTAGAGCTTAGGTAGTTCATTATGAGGGATGATGCGATGTGCGTTTCAGGTAACAGTGAAGACGAATCGATGTTGAGGTCAGGGATAAGCGTAAAGCTTCGGGTTAGGGATCACATCAAATTATGTCTTAGCATGGAGTTAGCTTAAGGCGCAGGGTTAGTGTCAGGTTCCCATTTAGATCTATGTCACCAGTGAGGTGTGGGTGAGGCTTCCAGTGTGAAGGATGAATGGTGATACTTAGGGTGAGAGTGGAGTAGTCTTCGCTTCCACTATTCCCTTACCCATACTCATAAAGTGTTCTGCCGCACTCAGACAGCTGCCATTTGGCATTGTTCGCAGTGCCCTGGCAGTCTGAGGAATGTGGCTAGATTACCGTGCATGAGCATGACCGATGTTCACGTTGGACTGAAGGACATGAACGGCTTTCTCCACCAGCCACGAGGGTCATTACCACATCCCAGATTAAAGCACATGTTACCTTGTATCTGGCTTACATTTTCCTTCATGCTGCGTGAAGTGGTTAGCTCCCACCTCAGCAAAATCACTCCCTCAGCAGAGACACCGAGCCCTCAAGTGGGAAACTGCTCACCTCACCAAGCTCATCTTGTCTCTAGGACACGGTCGTCACTCACTGTGATGTCATGGTACCTGCAGGCAACACTGCTGCAGTTGCAAAGTCCTCCACTAGAGTGCGTGAACTGCCCCACCCTGGAGAGCTCTATCGTCTGAGGGAGCGAAAATTATTTGTTCAGGAATATATGCGTTTATATATGGGTGTGTATATTTATATGTCTTTGTACATATATACGTGTATATGTATATGAAGAGCTCCACCATGGCATGTTCAAACGGGAGAAAACCCAGCACAAGGTCCACGAACGTCTCCTGCATCCATGCAGCCTCACAGGCCTGTAGTCCACCCAGATCTCAGCAGCGACCAGGATTTCAGTCAGGGGGATAGCACAGAGGCTTGTGTTGGGTCCTTGGTTAATATTCTATATTGGCTCAGTTATTGGTGGGAAATCTTGTGTGAAGCTCACACTTGGGGTGCTGAACGGTATTTGGGTTTGCTTGCAGAAGTTATAAGTATTTGGCATGGCCACCATGGCTTGGGAGGCAGAAGCCACTTTCGGGCTTTGGGAGAGTGTGTTAGGTTAATAATGACAGTGTACAGGCAACGGTTATGGATATTATTCAATGTAGTTTCAAGGTCATTGACAGGGTTGGGATCATGATTTAGTGCATTCAGCTTGGGTATTTTGCCTGTTGATTGTTTCACTTTTGTATTTGTTGTGTTGTTTGTGTGCTTGTGTACGGTGTGCTGTGTATTGAGGGAGTGTTGTGTGCTGTGTCTGTACCATGTAATACCTGTGCATTGTGATTTCGCTGTGTGGACAATGTGTGTAGTTTATATAGCACGCGTTTCACTTTATGTTGTGAATGTTGTGTGTGTATCTTGCGTGGTTGTGTGTGTTGCGTGCGGTGTTCTGTCTGTGACTGCTTCGTTTAGACTGTGTTGTGCATTGTGGTGTATTGTGTGTTTTGTGATGTGTGTGGAAGCTCGGTCTTAAGGTGTGTGCTCATTTATGCATGGTCTGTATGTTGTGAGTGTGCTCTGTGTGTTGTCATGTGGACGCTGTGTGCTTGGGGTCAGTCTTTCGGTGTGGTGTGTTATGGGTCCTTAGCAGTTAATTTTTTTTGTATGTGAAGTTGGTGTCTTGTGTTTCTTGTTTGTGCGGTTCTGTGTCGTGATTTTTGGTTTTGTGATGCGTGTGCGGTGTGTTCATTCTACGCGGTACTGCTCTGTTTTGTTTCTTGTGTGACTGATTGCTGCATTACTTTCTGTTCCTTTGTTGTCTGTTTATTGTACTGGTGTGTCTGGGTGGTGTGTCTGCCATTGTGCACATTGTGCGTTGTCTGTGTTGTGTGTTATGAGTGTCATTTGGGTTCTTGGCTGTTTGTGGTGCATGTTGTGCCGTTTCTGTGTGGCGTGTTGTGTGGGGGCTGTGTTGTGTGTGGTTAGATGTCTTGTGTGTGGTGTGTTTTGAGTGGATCCTTGTGTCTTGTGAGTGTTGCCTGTTTTGTGTCTGCAGTGTTGTGTGCTGTGATTCTGTGCTGCGACTTTGTTTGTTGGTGGGCTGGGTTTACTCTCCTTCGACTGTATCTAATGTGTGTTGCGCTGTGTGTGTTTTGTGTGCTGTGCTTGCCCTTTGTGTGTTGTTTCCAGTTGTAAGTAGTATACGTGTTCTGTGTGTTGACTGCAGTTACTTGTGCAGGGCACGCTGCTCTGCATTCTGTAGGTTCTTTCGAGTGTGTTCCTCGTGTTAGTGGTGGGGTGCTGTGCGATTTGCGTTTGTGTGCCTTATTGTGTCATGTGCAGTGTGTGACGTGCCTGTCCTTTGTGTTTTGTGTTGGGATATGTAATGTGTTCTGCACGGTGTGCATGGTGTGTGCGTTGTGTCGACTGTGACTTTTGTGTGTGGTTTGTGTTGTTTGTGTGCATCGTGGCTGTTGCGTACTGTATTTGTGTTTGTTCTATGTGTGGGATATGTGTTTCACACTGTGCTGGCTGTCTTTGGTGGTGTGAGAGGCGTGTGTTGTGTATCTGTGTTTTTTTGCTGTGTATAGTGTGTGAAATGTGCATTGCATATGTTCTGTGTTCTAGTGTTGTGTGTTTGTGTGTTGTGTGGGGGAAGGTATGTGTTTTGATGTGGGTTGTGTGCGGCTGCATGTGTGATTGTTTTTCTACGTGGTTGTGGGTGTGTGGATGTGTGAATTTGTGTGTGTGAGATATTTTGTGTGTGGTTGTGTGTGATGCGTTGTGTGTGTCGAGTGTGGCTGTGATTGTTCTGTGATTCTTCGGGTTGTGCACTGTGTGTGTGGTGTGTGTGTGTGTGTTGAGTGGTGTATTTTGCGGTCACGGTGGTGATGTGTGTATATTCGCTGGGTTAGAGGTGTGTATTTGCTGTTGTGTTATGTGGTGTTTCTGTGTGGCTTAGTGTGCATTCTGTGTTCTTTGCTGTGCGTGGTGTTGTGTTTTTTCTGCGTAGTGTGTGCAGTGTGCGTGCTGTAGTGTCACGCTTTTTGGGTGGTGCTGTGTGTATATTCGGTGTGGTTATCTTGAGTGAGCTTTATGGAGTTTTGTGTCGTTTCGTCTGAGTGCTGTGGGTGTTATTGTGGGTCAGGGGGTGGTTTCGAGTGGTTGTACTCTGGGTGAGATGTGTGTTGTGTATGTTGTGTGTTAGGGTTGTTTTCTGTAGGTTGTGTGTGCTGTTCCTTGTGTTGTGTTTCCGTGTGTTCTAATGTTTTACTGTGTCTCCTGTGTGTTTGTGGGCTGTGCGTGTTTGCGCATGTTGTGTGTTCAATGTGTGTGCTGTTTCCTTATATGTTTGGTGTGTGTGCGTTGTGTGTGGTGTATTGAATGTGTTTCCTTTGTGTCGTGTGTATTGCGTGGTGTTTCTGTGTTGTTATATTCTGTGTGTTGTGTCGCACGTGTGGTGGTGTCGTGTATGGGTGTGTTCTGTGTGGTTGTCTGTGTTGTGTGTGTGTGTGTTTATTAGTTCTTTAGGATTAAGTGATGTGTGGGAGATTGTTATAGTCTGAGAAATTTTAAGTGTCCGGATGAAGGATGGAGTTAGACTGAGGGGACCCAATTTTAATGGGGAAGCTGCTCTCCAAGGTAACGTTTGCAGGATATTTGCAGTGAGACAAAACGATAAAGGTAAAATTCTCTGGGCCATAGGAAACTAAACGCATTGCCTGTGGGTCAGGTTACAGTGATGAGGTGTGCTCGAGTATGGTTACATCTTCTCTTCGTGTTTTGTAAGAGGTGACATTCAGTGTGAACTTCTGTGTTTTTTAGAGCTTAGGTAGTTCATTATGAGGGATGATGCGATGTGCGTTTCAGGTAACAGTGAAGACGAATCGATGTTGAGGTCAGGGATAAGCGTAAAGCTTCGGGTTAGGGATCACATCAAATTATGTCTTAGCATGGAGTTAGCTTAAGGCGCAGGGTTAGTGTCAGGTTCCCATTTAGATCTATGTCACCAGTGAGGTGTGGGTGAGGCTTCCAGTGTGAAGGATGAATGGTGATACTTAGGGTGAGAGTGGAGTAGTCTTCGCTTCCACTATTCCCTTACCCATACTCATAAAGTGTTCTGCCGCACTCAGACAGCTGCCATTTGGCATTGTTCGCAGTGCCCTGGCAGTCTGAGGAATGTGGCTAGATTACCGTGCATGAGCATGACCGATGTTCACGTTGGACTGAAGGACATGAACGGCTTTCTCCACCAGCCACGAGGGTCATTACCACATCCCAGATTAAAGCACATGTTACCTTGTATCTGGCTTACATTTTCCTTCATGCTGCGTGAAGTGGTTAGCTCCCACCTCAGCAAAATCACTCCCTCAGCAGAGACACCGAGCCCTCAAGTGGGAAACTGCTCACCTCACCAAGCTCATCTTGTCTCTAGGACACGGTCGTCACTCACTGTGATGTCATGGTACCTGCAGGCAACACTGCTGCAGTTGCAAAGTCCTCCACTAGAGTGCGTGAACTGCCCCACCCTGGAGAGCTCTATCGTCTGAGGGAGCGAAAATTATTTGTTCAGGAATATATGCGTTTATATATGGGTGTGTATATTTATATGTCTTTGTACATATATACGTGTATATGTATATGAAGAGCTCCACCATGGCATGTTCAAACGGGAGAAAACCCAGCACAAGGTCCACGAACGTCTCCTGCATCCATGCAGCCTCACAGGCCTCTAGTCCACCCAGATCTCAGCAGCGACCAGGATTTCAGTCAGGGGGATAGCACAGAGGCTTGTGTTGGGTCCTTGGTTAATATTCTATATTGGCTCAGTTATTGGTGGGAAATCTTGTGTGAAGCTCACACTTGGGGTGCTGAACGGTATTTGGGTTTGCTTGCAGAAGTTATAAGTATTTGGCATGGCCACCATGGCTTGGGAGGCAGAAGCCACTTTCGGGCTTTGGGAGAGTGTGTTAGGTTAATAATGACAGTGTACAGGCAACGGTTATGGATATTATTCAATGTAGTTTCAAGGTCATTGACAGGGTTGGGATCATGATTTAGTGCATTCAGCTTGGGTATTTTGCCTGTTGATTGTTTCACTTTTGTATTTGTTGTGTTGTTTGTGTGCTTGTGTACGGTGTGCTGTGTATTGAGGGAGTGTTGTGTGCTGTGTCTGTACCATGTAATACCTGTGCATTGTGATTTCGCTGTGTGGACAATGTGTGTAGTTTATATAGCACGCGTTTCACTTTATGTTGTGAATGTTGTGTGTGTATCTTGCGTGGTTGTGTGTGTTGCGTGCGGTGTTCTGTCTGTGACTGCTTCGTTTAGACTGTGTTGTGCATTGTGGTGTATTGTGTGTTTTGTGATGTGTGTGGAAGCTCGGTCTTAAGGTGTGTGCTCATTTATGCATGGTCTGTATGTTGTGAGTGTGCTCTGTGTGTTGTCATGTGGACGCTGTGTGCTTGGGGTCAGTCTTTCGGTGTGGTGTGTTATGGGTCCTTAGCAGTTAATTTTTTTTGTATGTGAAGTTGGTGTCTTGTGTTTCTTGTTTGTGCGGTTCTGTGTCGTGATTTTTGGTTTTGTGATGCGTGTGCGGTGTGTTCATTCTACGCGGTACTGCTCTGTTTTGTTTCTTGTGTGACTGATTGCTGCATTACTTTCTGTTCCTTTGTTGTCTGTTTATTGTACTGGTGTGTCTGGGTGGTGTGTCTGCCATTGTGCACATTGTGCGTTGTCTGTGTTGTGTGTTATGAGTGTCATTTGGGTTCTTGGCTGTTTGTGGTGCATGTTGTGCCGTTTCTGTGTGGCGTGTTGTGTGGGGGCTGTGTTGTGTGTGGTTAGATGTCTTGTGTGTGGTGTGTTTTGAGTGGATCCTTGTGTCTTGTGAGTGTTGCCTGTTTTGTGTCTGCAGTGTTGTGTGCTGTGATTCTGTGCTGCGACTTTGTTTGTTGGTGTGCTGGGTTTACTCTCCTTCGACTGTATCTAATGTGTGTTGCGCTGTGTGTGTTTTGTGTGCTGTGCTTGCCCTTTGTGTGTTGTTTCCAGTTGTAAGTAGTATACGTGTTCTGTGTGTTGACTGCAGTTACTTGTGCAGGGCACGCTGCTCTGCATTCTGTAGGTTCTTTCGAGTGTGTTCCTCGTGTTAGTGGTGGGGTGCTGTGTGATTTGCGTTTGTGTGCCTTCCTGTGTCATGTGCAGTGTGTGATGTGCCTGTCCTTTGTGTTTCGTGCTGGGCTATGTAATGTGTTCCGCGCGGTGTGTACGGTGTGTGCGTTGTGTCGACTGTGACTTTTGTGTGTGGTTTGTGTGGTTTGTGTGTATCGTGGCTGTTGCGTACTGTATTTGTGTTTGTTCTATGTGTGGGATATGTGTTTCACACTGTGCTGGCTGTCTTTGGTGGTGTGAGAGGCGTGTGTTGTATATCTGTGTTTTTTTGCTGTGTATAGTGTGTGAAATGTGCATTGCATGTGTTCTGCGTTCTAGTGTTGTGTGTTTGTGTGTTGTGTGGGGGAAGGTATGTGTTTTGATGTGGGTTTTGTGTGTGTCTGCATGTGTGATTGTTTTTCTACGTGGTTGTGGGTGTGTGGATGTGTGAGGGTATGGATGTGTGAATTTGTGTGTGTGTGGTTGTGTGTGATGCGTTGTGTGTGTCGAGTGTTTCTGTGATTGGTCTGTGATTCTTCGGGTTGTGCACTGTGTGTGGTGTGTGTGTGTGTGTGTGTTGAGTGGTGTGTTTTGCAGTCATGGTGGTGATGTGTGTATATTCGCTGGGTTAGAGGTGTGTACTTGCTGTTGTGTTATGTGGTGTTTCTGTGTGGCTTAGTGTGTTTTCTGTGTTCTTTGCTCTGCGTGGTGTTGTGTTTTTTCTGTGTAGTGTGTGCAGTGTGCGTCCTGTAGTGTCATGCTTGTTGGGTGGTGCTGTGTGTATATTCTGTGTGGTTACCTTGAGTGAGCTTTATGGAGTTTTGTGTCGTTTCGTCTGTTCCTGTGGGTGTTATTGTGGGTCAGGGGGTGGTTTCGAGTGGTTGTACTCTGGGTGAGATGTGTGTTGTGTATGTTGTGTGTTAGGGTTGTTTTCTGTAGGTTGTGTGTGCTGTTCCTTGTGTTGTGTTTCCGTGTGTTCTAATGATTTACTGTGTCTCCTGTGTGTTTGTGGGCTGTGCGTGTTTGCGCATGTTGTGCGTTCAATGTGTGTGTTGTTTCCTTATATGTTTGGTGTGTGTGTGTTGTGTGTGGTGTATTGAATGTGTTCCCTTTGTGTCGTGTGTATTGCGTGCTGTTTCTGTGTTGTTATATTGTGTGTGTTGTGTCGCACGTGTGGTGTTGTCGTGTCATGGGTGTGTTCTGTGTGGTTGCCTGTGTTGTGTGTGTGTGTGTTTATTTGTTCTTTAGGATTAAGTGATATGTGGGAGATTGTTGGAGTCTGAGAAAATTAAGTGTCCGGATGAAGGATGGAGTTAGAATGAAGGGACCCAACTTTAATGGGGAAGCTGCTCTCCAAGGTAACGTTTGCAGGATATTTGCAGTGAGACAAAACGATTAAGTGAAATTCTCTGGGCCGTAGGAAACTAAACGCATTGCCTGTGGGTCAGGTTACAGTGAAGAGGTGTGCTCGAGTATGGTTACATCTTCTATTCGTGTTTTTTAAGAGGTGACACTCAGTGTGAACTTCGGTTATGTTTAGAGCTTAGGTAGTTCATTATGAGGGATGAGGCGATGTGCATTACAGGTAACAGTGTGAAGACGAAACGATGTTGAGGTCAGGGATAAGCGTAAAGCTTCGGGTTAGGGATCACATCAAATTACGTCCTAGCATGGAGTTAGCTTAAGGCGCAGGGTTAGTGTCAGGTTCCCATTTAGATGTATGTCACCAGGGAGGTGTGGGTGAGGCTTCCAGTGTGAAGGATGAATGGTGATACTTAGGGTGAGAGTGGAGTTGTCTTCGGTTCCACTATTCCCTTACCCATACTCAAAAGTGTTCTGCCGCACTCAGACAGCTGCCATTTGGCATTGTTCGCAGTGCCCTGGCAGTCTGAGGAATGTGGCTAGATTACCGTGCATGAGCATGACCGATATTCACGTTGGACTGAAGGACATGAACGGCTTTCTCCACCAGCCACGAGGGTCATTACCACATCCCAGATTAAAACACATGTTACCTTGTATCTGGCTTACATTATCCTTCATGCTGCGTGAGGTGATTGGCTCCCACCTCAGCCAAATCACTCCCCCAGCAGAGACACCGAGCCCTCAAGTGGGAAACTGCTCACCTCACCAAGCTCATCTTGTCTCTAGGACACGGTCGTCACTCACTGTGATGTCATGGTACCTGCAGGCAACACTGCTGCAGTTGCAAAGTCCTCCACTAGAGTGCGTGAACTGCCCCACCCTGGAGAGCTCTATCGTCTGAGGGAGCGAAAATTATTTGTTCAGGAATATATGCGTTTACATATGGGTGTGTATATTTATATGTCTTTGTACATATATACGTGTATATGTATATGAAGAGCTCCACCATGGCATGTTCAAACGGGAGAAAACCCAGCACAAGGTCCACGAACGTCTCCTGCATCCATGCAGCCTCACAGGCCTCTAGTCCACCCCAGATCTCAGCAGGGACCAGGATTTCAGTCAGGGGGATAGCACAGAGGCTTGTGTTGGGTCCTTGGTTAATATTCTATATTGGCTCAGTTATTGGTGGGAAATCTTGTGTGAAGCTCACACTTGGGGTGCTGAACGGTATTTGGGTTTGCTTGCAGAAGTTATAAGTATTTGGCATGGCCACCATGGCTTGGGAGGCAGAAGCCACTTTCGGGCTTTGGGAGAGTGTGTTAGGTTAATAATGACAGTGTACAGGCAACGGTTATGGATATTATTCAATGTAGTTTCAAGGTCATTGACAGGGTTGGGATCATGATTTAGTGCATTCAGCTTGGGTATTTTGCCTGTTGATTGTTTCACTTTTGTATTTGTTGTGTTGTTTGTGTGCTTGTGTACGGTGTGCTGTGTATTGAGGGAGTGTTGTGTGCTGTGTCTGTACCATGTAATACCTGTGCATTGTGATTTCGCTGTGTGGACAATGTGTGTAGTTTATATAGCACGCGTTTCACTTTATGTTGTGAATGTTGTGTGTGTATCTTGCGTGGTTGTGTGTGTTGCGTGCGGTGTTCTGTCTGTGACTGCTTCGTTTAGACTGTGTTGTGCATTGTGGTGTATTGTGTGTTTTGTGATGTGTGTGGAAGCTCGGTCTTAAGGTGTGTGCTCATTTATGCATGGTCTGTATGTTGTGAGTGTGCTCTGTGTGTTGTCATGTGGACGCTGTGTGCTTGGGGTCAGTCTTTTGGTGTGGTGTGTTATGTATGGGTCCTTAGCAGTTAATTTTTTTTGTATGTGAAGTTGGTGTCTTGTGTTTCTTGTTTGTGCGGTTCTGTGTCGTGATTTTTGGTTTTGTGATGCGTGTGCGGTGTGTTCATTCTACGCGGTACTGCTCTGTTTTGTTTCTTGTGTGACTGATTGCTGCATTACTTTCTGTTCCTTTGTTGTCTGTTTATTGTACTGGTGTGTCTGGGTGGTGTGTCTGCCATTGTGCACATTGTGCGTTGTCTGTGTTGTGTGTTATGAGTGTCATTTGGGTTCTTGGCTGTTTGTGGTGCATGTTGTGCCGTTTCTGTGTGGCGTGTTGTGTGGGGGCTGTGTTGTGTGTGGTTAGATGTCTTGTGTGTGGTGTGTTTTGAGTGGATCCTTGTGTCTTGTGAGTGTTGCCTGTTTTGTGTCTGCAGTGTTGTGTGCTGTGATTCTGTGCTGCGACTTTGTTTGTTGGTGTGCTGGGTTTACTCTCCTTCGACTGTATCTAATGTGTGTTGCGCTGTGTGTGTTTTGTGTGCTGTGCTTGCCCTTTGTGTGTTGTTTCCAGTTGTAAGTAGCATACGTGTTCTGTGTGTTAACTGCAGTTACTTGTGCTGAGCACCCTGCTCTGCATTCTGTAGGTTCTTTCGAGTGTGTTCCTCGTGTTAGTGGTGGGGTGCTGTGCGATTTGCGTTTGTGTGCCTTATTGTGTCATGTGCAGTGTGTGACGTGCCTGTCCTTTGTGTTTTGTGTTGGGATATGTAATGTGTTCTGCACGGTGTGCATGGTGTGTGCGTTGTGTCGACTGTGACTTTTGTGTGTGGTTTGTGTTGTTTGTGTGCATCGTGGCTGTTGCGTACTGTATTTGTGTTTGTTCTATGTGTGGGATATGTGTTTCACACTGTGCTGGCTGTCTTTGGTGGTGTGAGAGGCGTGTGTTGTGTATCTGTGTTTTTTTGCTGTGTATAGTGTGTGAAATGTGCATTGCATATGTTCTGTGTTCTAGTGTTGTGTGTTTGTGTGTTGTGTGGGGGAAGGTATGTGTTTTGATGTGGGTTGTGTGCGGCTGCATGTGTGATTGTTTTTCTACGTGGTTGTGGGTGTGTGGATGTGTGAATTTGTGTGTGTGAGATATTTTGTGTGTGGTTGTGTGTGATGCGTTGTGTGTGTCGAGTGTGGCTGTGATTGTTCTGTGATTCTTCGGGTTGTGCACTGTGTGTGTGGTGTGTGTGTGTGTGTTGAGTGGTGTATTTTGCGGTCACGGTGGTGATGTGTGTATATTCGCTGGGTTAGAGGTGTGTATTTGCTGTTGTGTTATGTGGTGTTTCTGTGTGGCTTAGTGTGCATTCTGTGTTCTTTGCTGTGCGTGGTGTTGTGTTTTTTCTGAGTAGTGTGTGCAGTGTGCGTGCTGTAGTGTCACGCTTTTTGGGTGGTGCTGTGTGTATATTCGGTGTGGTTATCTTGAGTGAGCTTTATGGAGTTTTGTGTCGTTTCGTCTGAGTGCTGTGGGTGTTATTGTGGGTCAGGGGGTGGTTTCGAGTGGTTGTACTCTGGGTGAGATGTGTGTTGTGTATGTTGTGTGTTAGGGTTGTTTTCTGTAGGTTGTGTGTGCTGTTCCTTGTGTTGTGTTTCCGTGTGTTCTAATGTTTTACTGTGTCTCCTGTGTGTTTGTGGGCTGTGCGTGTTTGCGCATGTTGTGTGTTCAATGTGTGTGCTGTTTCCTTATATGTTTGGTGTGTGTGCGTTGTGTGTGGTGTATTGAATGTGTTTCCTTTGTGTCGTGTGTATTGCGTGGTGTTTCTGTGTTGTTATATTCTGTGTGTTGTGTCGCACGTGTGGTGGTGTCGTGTATGGGTGTGTTCTGTGTGGTTGTCTGTGTTGTGTGTGTGTGTGTTTATTAGTTCTTTAGGATTAAGTGATGTGTGGGAGATTGTTATAGTCTGAGAAATTTTAAGTGTCCGGATGAAGGATGGAGTTAGACTGAGGGGACCCAATTTTAATGGGGAAGCTGCTCTCCAAGGTAACGTTTGCAGGATATTTGCAGTGAGACAAAACGATAAAGGTAAAATTCTCTGGGCCATAGGAAACTAAACGCATTGCCTGTGGGTCAGGTTACAGTGATGAGGTGTGCTCGAGTATGGTTACATCTTCTCTTCGTGTTTTGTAAGAGGTGACATTCAGTGTGAACTTCTGTGTTTTTTAGAGCTTAGGTAGTTCATTATGAGGGATGATGCGATGTGCGTTTCAGGTAACAGTGAAGACGAATCGATGTTGAGGTCAGGGATAAGCGTAAAGCTTCGGGTTAGGGATCACATCAAATTATGTCTTAGCATGGAGTTAGCTTAAGGCGCAGGGTTAGTGTCAGGTTCCCATTTAGATCTATGTCACCAGTGAGGTGTGGGTGAGGCTTCCAGTGTGAAGGATGAATGGTGATACTTAGGGTGAGAGTGGAGTAGTCTTCGCTTCCACTATTCCCTTACCCATACTCATAAAGTGTTCTGCCGCACTCAGACAGCTGCCATTTGGCATTGTTCGCAGTGCCCTGGCAGTCTGAGGAATGTGGCTAGATTACCGTGCATGAGCATGACCGATGTTCACGTTGGACTGAAGGACATGAACGGCTTTCTCCACCAGCCACGAGGGTCATTACCACATCCCAGATTAAAGCACATGTTACCTTGTATCTGGCTTACATTTTCCTTCATGCTGCGTGAAGTGGTTAGCTCCCACCTCAGCAAAATCACTCCCTCAGCAGAGACACCGAGCCCTCAAGTGGGAAACTGCTCACCTCACCAAGCTCATCTTGTCTCTAGGACACGGTCGTCACTCACTGTGATGTCATGGTACCTGCAGGCAACACTGCTGCAGTTGCAAAGTCCTCCACTAGAGTGCGTGAACTGCCCCACCCTGGAGAGCTCTATCGTCTGAGGGAGCGAAAATTATTTGTTCAGGAATATATGCGTTTATATATGGGTGTGTATATTTATATGTCTTTGTACATATATACGTGTATATGTATATGAAGAGCTCCACCATGGCATGTTCAAACGGGAGAAAACCCAGCACAAGGTCCACGAACGTCTCCTGCATCCATGCAGCCTCACAGGCCTGTAGTCCACCCAGATCTCAGCAGCGACCAGGATTTCAGTCAGGGGGATAGCACAGAGGCTTGTGTTGGGTCCTTGGTTAATATTCTATATTGGCTCAGTTATTGGTGGGAAATCTTGTGTGAAGCTCACACTTGGGGTGCTGAACGGTATTTGGGTTTGCTTGCAGAAGTTATAAGTATTTGGCATGGCCACCATGGCTTGGGAGGCAGAAGCCACTTTCGGGCTTTGGGAGAGTGTGTTAGGTTAATAATGACAGTGTACAGGCAACGGTTATGGATATTATTCAATGTAGTTTCAAGGTCATTGACAGGGTTGGGATCATGATTTAGTGCATTCAGCTTGGGTATTTTGCCTGTTGATTGTTTCACTTTTGTATTTGTTGTGTTGTTTGTGTGCTTGTGTACGGTGTGCTGTGTATTGAGGGAGTGTTGTGTGCTGTGTCTGTACCATGTAATACCTGTGCATTGTGATTTCGCTGTGTGGACAATGTGTGTAGTTTATATAGCACGCGTTTCACTTTATGTTGTGAATGTTGTGTGTGTATCTTGCGTGGTTGTGTGTGTTGCGTGCGGTGTTCTGTCTGTGACTGCTTCGTTTAGACTGTGTTGTGCATTGTGGTGTATTGTGTGTTTTGTGATGTGTGTGGAAGCTCGGTCTTAAGGTGTGTGCTCATTTATGCATGGTCTGTATGTTGTGAGTGTGCTCTGTGTGTTGTCATGTGGACGCTGTGTGCTTGGGGTCAGTCTTTCGGTGTGGTGTGTTATGGGTCCTTAGCAGTTAATTTTTTTTGTATGTGAAGTTGGTGTCTTGTGTTTCTTGTTTGTGCGGTTCTGTGTCGTGATTTTTGGTTTTGTGATGCGTGTGCGGTGTGTTCATTCTACGCGGTACTGCTCTGTTTTGTTTCTTGTGTGACTGATTGCTGCATTACTTTCTGTTCCTTTGTTGTCTGTTTATTGTACTGGTGTGTCTGGGTGGTGTGTCTGCCATTGTGCACATTGTGCGTTGTCTGTGTTGTGTGTTATGAGTGTCATTTGGGTTCTTGGCTGTTTGTGGTGCATGTTGTGCCGTTTCTGTGTGGCGTGTTGTGTGGGGGCTGTGTTGTGTGTGGTTAGATGTCTTGTGTGTGGTGTGTTTTGAGTGGATCCTTGTGTCTTGTGAGTGTTGCCTGTTTTGTGTCTGCAGTGTTGTGTGCTGTGATTCTGTGCTGCGACTTTGTTTGTTGGTGTGCTGGGTTTACTCTCCTTCGACTGTATCTAATGTGTGTTGCGCTGTGTGTGTTTTGTGTGCTGTGCTTGCCCTTTGTGTGTTGTTTCCAGTTGTAAGTAGTATACGTGTTCTGTGTGTTGACTGCAGTTACTTGTGCAGGGCACGCTGCTCTGCATTCTGTAGGTTCTTTCGAGTGTGTTCCTCGTGTTAGTGGTGGGGTGCTGTGTGATTTGCGTTTGTGTGCCTTCCTGTGTCATGTGCAGTGTGTGATGTGCCTGTCCTTTGTGTTTCGTGCTGGGCTATGTAATGTGTTCCGCGCGGTGTGTACGGTGTGTGCGTTGTGTCGACTGTGACTTTTGTGTGTGGTTTGTGTGGTTTGTGTGTATCGTGGCTGTTGCGTACTGTATTTGTGTTTGTTCTATGTGTGGGATATGTGTTTCACACTGTGCTGGCTGTCTTTGGTGGTGTGAGAGGCGTGTGTTGTATATCTGTGTTTTTTTGCTGTGTATAGTGTGTGAAATGTGCATTGCATGTGTTCTGCGTTCTAGTGTTGTGTGTTTGTGTGTTGTGTGGGGGAAGGTATGTGTTTTGATGTGGGTTTTGTGTGTGTCTGCATGTGTGATTGTTTTTCTACGTGGTTGTGGGTGTGTGGATGTGTGAGGGTATGGATGTGTGAATTTGTGTGTGTGTGGTTGTGTGTGATGCGTTGTGTGTGTCGAGTGTTTCTGTGATTGGTCTGTGATTCTTCGGGTTGTGCACTGTGTGTGGTGTGTGTGTGTGTGTGTGTTGAGTGGTGTGTTTTGCAGTCATGGTGGTGATGTGTGTATATTCGCTGGGTTAGAGGTGTGTACTTGCTGTTGTGTTATGTGGTGTTTCTGTGTGGCTTAGTGTGTTTTCTGTGTTCTTTGCTCTGCGTGGTGTTGTGTTTTTTCTGTGTAGTGTGTGCAGTGTGCGTCCTGTAGTGTCATGCTTGTTGGGTGGTGCTGTGTGTATATTCTGTGTGGTTACCTTGAGTGAGCTTTATGGAGTTTTGTGTCGTTTCGTCTGTTCCTGTGGGTGTTATTGTGGGTCAGGGGGTGGTTTCGAGTGGTTGTACTCTGGGTGAGATGTGTGTTGTGTATGTTGTGTGTTAGGGTTGTTTTCTGTAGGTTGTGTGTGCTGTTCCTTGTGTTGTGTTTCCGTGTGTTCTAATGATTTACTGTGTCTCCTGTGTGTTTGTGGGCTGTGCGTGTTTGCGCATGTTGTGCGTTCAATGTGTGTGTTGTTTCCTTATATGTTTGGTGTGTGTGCGTTGTGTGTGGTGTATTGAATGTGTTCCCTTTGTGTCGTGTGTATTGCGTGCTGTTTCTGTGTTGTTATATTGTGTGTGTTGTGTCGCACGTGTGGTGTTGTCGTGTCATGGGTGTGTTCTGTGTGGTTGCCTGTGTTGTGTGTGTGTGTGTTTATTTGTTCTTTAGGATTAAGTGATATGTGGGAGATTGTTGGAGTCTGAGAAAATTAAGTGTCCGGATGAAGGATGGAGTTAGAATGAAGGGACCCAACTTTAATGGGGAAGCTGCTCTCCAAGGTAACGTTTGCAGGATATTTGCAGTGAGACAAAACGATTAAGTGAAATTCTCTGGGCCGTAGGAAACTAAACGCATTGCCTGTGGGTCAGGTTACAGTGAAGAGGTGTGCTCGAGTATGGTTACATCTTCTATTCGTGTTTTTTAAGAGGTGACACTCAGTGTGAACTTCGGTTATGTTTAGAGCTTAGGTAGTTCATTATGAGGGATGAGGCGATGTGCATTACAGGTAACAGTGTGAAGACGAAACGATGTTGAGGTCAGGGATAAGCGTAAAGCTTCGGGTTAGGGATCACATCAAATTACGTCCTAGCATGGAGTTAGCTTAAGGCGCAGGGTTAGTGTCAGGTTCCCATTTAGATGTATGTCACCAGGGAGGTGTGGGTGAGGCTTCCAGTGTGAAGGATGAATGGTGATACTTAGGGTGAGAGTGGAGTTGTCTTCGGTTCCACTATTCCCTTACCCATACTCAAAAGTGTTCTGCCGCACTCAGACAGCTGCCATTTGGCATTGTTCGCAGTGCCCTGGCAGTCTGAGGAATGTGGCTAGATTACCGTGCATGAGCATGACCGATATTCACGTTGGACTGAAGGACATGAACGGCTTTCTCCACCAGCCACGAGGGTCATTACCACATCCCAGATTAAAACACATGTTACCCTGTATCTGGCTTACATTATCCTTCATGCTGCGTGAGGTGATTGGCTCCCACCTCAGCCAAATCACTCCCCCAGCAGAGACACCGAGCCCTCAAGTGGGAAACTGCTCACCTCACCAAGCTCATCTTGTCTCTAGGACACGGTCGTCACTCACTGTGATGTCATGGTACCTGCAGGCAACACTGCTGCAGTTGCAAAGTCCTCCACTAGAGTGCGTGAACTGCCCCACCCTGGAGAGCTCTATCGTCTGAGGGAGCGAAAATTATTTGTTCAGGAATATATGCGTTTATATATGGGTGTGTATATTTATATGTCTTTGTACATATATACGTGTATATGTATATGAAGAGCTCCACCATGGCATGTTCAAACGGGAGAAAACCCAGCACAAGGTCCACGAACGTCTCCTGCATCCATGCAGCCTCACAGGCCTCTAGTCCACCCCAGATCTCAGCAGGGACCAGGATTTCAGTCAGGGGGATAGCACAGAGGCTTGTGTTGGGTCCTTGGTTAATATTCTATATTGGCTCAGTTATTGGTGGGAAATCTTGTGTGAAGCTCACACTTGGGGTGCTGAACGGTATTTGGGTTTGCTTGCAGAAGTTATAAGTATTTGGCATGGCCACCATGGCTTGGGAGGCAGAAGCCACTTTCGGGCTTTGGGAGAGTGTGTTAGGTTAATAATGACAGTGTACAGGCAACGGTTATGGATATTATTCAATGTAGTTTCAAGGTCATTGACAGGGTTGGGATCATGATTTAGTGCATTCAGCTTTGGTATTTTGCCTGTTGATTGTTTCACTTTTGTATTTGTTGTGTTGTTTGTGTGCTTGTGTACGGTGTGCTGTGTATTGAGGGAGTGTTGTGTGCTGTGTCTGTACCATGTAATACCTGTGCATTGTGATTTCGCTGTGTGGACAATGTGTGTAGTTTATATAGCACGCGTTTCACTTTATGTTGTGAATGTTGTGTGTGTATCTTGCGTGGTTGTGTGTGTTGCGTGCGGTGTTCTGTCTGTGACTGCTTCGTTTAGACTGTGTTGTGCATTGTGGTGTATTGTGTGTTTTGTGATGTGTGTGGAAGCTCGGTCTTAAGGTGTGTGCTCATTTATGCATGGTCTGTATGTTGTGAGTGTGCTCTGTGTGTTGTCATGTGGACGCTGTGTGCTTGGGGTCAGTCTTTTGGTGTGGTGTGTTATGTATGGGTCCTTAGCAGTTCATTTTTTTTGTATGTGAAGTTGCTGTCTTGTGTTTCTTGCTTGTGTGGTTCTGTGTTGTGATTTTTGGTTTTGTGTTGTGTGTGCGGTGTGTTCATTCTACGCGGTACTGTTCTGTTTTGTTTCTTGTGTGATTGATTGCTGCGTTACGTTCTGTTCTTTTGTTGTCTGTTTGGTGTACTGGTGTGTCTGGGTGGTGTGTCTACCTTTGTGTGCATTGTGCGTTGTCTGTGTTGTGTGTTCTGAGTGTCATTTGGGTCCTTGGCTGTTTGTGGTGAATGTTGTGCCATTTCTGTGTGGCATGTTGTGGTGGGGGGTTGTTGTGTGTGGTTAGATATCTTGAGTGTGGTGTGTTTTGAGTGGATCCTTGTGTCTTGTGAGTGTTGCCTGTTTTGTGTCTGCAGTGTTGTGTGCTGTGATTCTGTGCTGTGACTTTGTTTGTTGGTGTGCTGGGTTTACATTCCTTCGACTGTATCCAATGTGTGTTGCGCTGTTTGTGTTTTGTGTGCTGTGCTTGCCCTTTGTGTGTTGTTTCCAGTTGTAAGTAGCATACGTGTTCTGTGTGTTAACTGCAGTTACTTGTGCTGAGCACCCTGCTCTGCATTCTGTAGGTTCTTTCGAGTGTGTTCCTCGTGTTAGTGGTGGGGTGCTGTGCGATTTGCGTTTGTGTGCCTTATTGTGTCATGTGCAGTGTGTGACGTGCCTGTCCTTTGTGTTTTGTGTTGGGATATGTAATGTGTTCTGCACGGTGTGCATGGTGTGTGCGTTGTGTCGACTGTGACTTTTGTGTGTGGTTTGTGTTGTTTGTGTGCATCGTGGCTGTTGCGTACTGTATTTGTGTTTGTTCTATGTGTGGGATATGTGTTTCACACTGTGCTGGCTGTCTTTGGTGGTGTGAGAGGCGTGTGTTGTGTATCTGTGTTTTTTTGCTGTGTATAGTGTGTGAAATGTGCATTGCATATGTTCTGTGTTCTAGTGTTGTGTGTTTGTGTGTTGTGTGGGGGAAGGTATGTGTTTTGATGTGGGTTGTGTGCGGCTGCATGTGTGATTGTTTTTCTACGTGGTTGTGGGTGTGTGGATGTGTGAATTTGTGTGTGTGAGATATTTTGTGTGTGGTTGTGTGTGATGCGTTGTGTGTGTCGAGTGTGGCTGTGATTGTTCTGTGATTCTTCGGGTTGTGCACTGTGTGTGTGGTGTGTGTGTGTGTGTTGAGTGGTGTATTTTGCGGTCACGGTGGTGATGTGTGTATATTCGCTGGGTTAGAGGTGTGTATTTGCTGTTGTGTTATGTGGTGTTTCTGTGTGGCTTAGTGTGCATTCTGTGTTCTTTGCTGTGCGTGGTGTTGTGTTTTTTCTGAGTAGTGTGTGCAGTGTGCGTGCTGTAGTGTCACGCTTTTTGGGTGGTGCTGTGTGTATATTCGGTGTGGTTATCTTGAGTGAGCTTTATGGAGTTTTGTGTCGTTTCGTCTGAGTGCTGTGGGTGTTATTGTGGGTCAGGGGGTGGTTTCGAGTGGTTGTACTCTGGGTGAGATGTGTGTTGTGTATGTTGTGTGTTAGGGTTGTTTTCTGTAGGTTGTGTGTGCTGTTCCTTGTGTTGTGTTTCCGTGTGTTCTAATGTTTTACTGTGTCTCCTGTGTGTTTGTGGGCTGTGCGTGTTTGCGCATGTTGTGTGTTCAATGTGTGTGCTGTTTCCTTATATGTTTGGTGTGTGTGCGTTGTGTGTGGTGTATTGAATGTGTTTCCTTTGTGTCGTGTGTATTGCGTGGTGTTTCTGTGTTGTTATATTCTGTGTGTTGTGTCGCACGTGTGGTGGTGTCGTGTATGGGTGTGTTCTGTGTGGTTGTCTGTGTTGTGTGTGTGTGTGTTTATTAGTTCTTTAGGATTAAGTGATGTGTGGGAGATTGTTATAGTCTGAGAAATTTTAAGTGTCCGGATGAAGGATGGAGTTAGACTGAGGGGACCCAATTTTAATGGGGAAGCTGCTCTCCAAGGTAACGTTTGCAGGATATTTGCAGTGAGACAAAACGATAAAGGTAAAATTCTCTGGGCCATAGGAAACTAAACGCATTGCCTGTGGGTCAGGTTACAGTGATGAGGTGTGCTCGAGTATGGTTACATCTTCTCTTCGTGTTTTGTAAGAGGTGACATTCAGTGTGAACTTCTGTGTTTTTTAGAGCTTAGGTAGTTCATTATGAGGGATGATGCGATGTGCGTTTCAGGTAACAGTGAAGACGAATCGATGTTGAGGTCAGGGATAAGCGTAAAGCTTCGGGTTAGGGATCACATCAAATTATGTCTTAGCATGGAGTTAGCTTAAGGCGCAGGGTTAGTGTCAGGTTCCCATTTAGATCTATGTCACCAGTGAGGTGTGGGTGAGGCTTCCAGTGTGAAGGATGAATGGTGATACTTAGGGTGAGAGTGGAGTAGTCTTCGCTTCCACTATTCCCTTACCCATACTCATAAAGTGTTCTGCCGCACTCAGACAGCTGCCATTTGGCATTGTTCGCAGTGCCCTGGCAGTCTGAGGAATGTGGCTAGATTACCGTGCATGAGCATGACCGATGTTCACGTTGGACTGAAGGACATGAACGGCTTTCTCCACCAGCCACGAGGGTCATTACCACATCCCAGATTAAAGCACATGTTACCTTGTATCTGGCTTACATTTTCCTTCATGCTGCGTGAAGTGGTTAGCTCCCACCTCAGCAAAATCACTCCCTCAGCAGAGACACCGAGCCCTCAAGTGGGAAACTGCTCACCTCACCAAGCTCATCTTGTCTCTAGGACACGGTCGTCACTCACTGTGATGTCATGGTACCTGCAGGCAACACTGCTGCAGTTGCAAAGTCCTCCACTAGAGTGCGTGAACTGCCCCACCCTGGAGAGCTCTATCGTCTGAGGGAGCGAAAATTATTTGTTCAGGAATATATGCGTTTATATATGGGTGTGTATATTTATATGTCTTTGTACATATATACGTGTATATGTATATGAAGAGCTCCACCATGGCATGTTCAAACGGGAGAAAACCCAGCACAAGGTCCACGAACGTCTCCTGCATCCATGCAGCCTCACAGGCCTGTAGTCCACCCAGATCTCAGCAGCGACCAGGATTTCAGTCAGGGGGATAGCACAGAGGCTTGTGTTGGGTCCTTGGTTAATATTCTATATTGGCTCAGTTATTGGTGGGAAATCTTGTGTGAAGCTCACACTTGGGGTGCTGAACGGTATTTGGGTTTGCTTGCAGAAGTTATAAGTATTTGGCATGGCCACCATGGCTTGGGAGGCAGAAGCCACTTTCGGGCTTTGGGAGAGTGTGTTAGGTTAATAATGACAGTGTACAGGCAACGGTTATGGATATTATTCAATGTAGTTTCAAGGTCATTGACAGGGTTGGGATCATGATTTAGTGCATTCAGCTTGGGTATTTTGCCTGTTGATTGTTTCACTTTTGTATTTGTTGTGTTGTTTGTGTGCTTGTGTACGGTGTGCTGTGTATTGAGGGAGTGTTGTGTGCTGTGTCTGTACCATGTAATACCTGTGCATTGTGATTTCGCTGTGTGGACAATGTGTGTAGTTTATATAGCACGCGTTTCACTTTATGTTGTGAATGTTGTGTGTGTATCTTGCGTGGTTGTGTGTGTTGCGTGCGGTGTTCTGTCTGTGACTGCTTCGTTTAGACTGTGTTGTGCATTGTGGTGTATTGTGTGTTTTGTGATGTGTGTGGAAGCTCGGTCTTAAGGTGTGTGCTCATTTATGCATGGTCTGTATGTTGTGAGTGTGCTCTGTGTGTTGTCATGTGGACGCTGTGTGCTTGGGGTCAGTCTTTCGGTGTGGTGTGTTATGGGTCCTTAGCAGTTAATTTTTTTTGTATGTGAAGTTGGTGTCTTGTGTTTCTTGTTTGTGCGGTTCTGTGTCGTGATTTTTGGTTTTGTGATGCGTGTGCGGTGTGTTCATTCTACGCGGTACTGCTCTGTTTTGTTTCTTGTGTGACTGATTGCTGCATTACTTTCTGTTCCTTTGTTGTCTGTTTATTGTACTGGTGTGTCTGGGTGGTGTGTCTGCCATTGTGCACATTGTGCGTTGTCTGTGTTGTGTGTTATGAGTGTCATTTGGGTTCTTGGCTGTTTGTGGTGCATGTTGTGCCGTTTCTGTGTGGCGTGTTGTGTGGGGGCTGTGTTGTGTGTGGTTAGATGTCTTGTGTGTGGTGTGTTTTGAGTGGATCCTTGTGTCTTGTGAGTGTTGCCTGTTTTGTGTCTGCAGTGTTGTGTGCTGTGATTCTGTGCTGCGACTTTGTTTGTTGGTGTGCTGGGTTTACTCTCCTTCGACTGTATCTAATGTGTGTTGCGCTGTGTGTGTTTTGTGTGCTGTGCTTGCCCTTTGTGTGTTGTTTCCAGTTGTAAGTAGTATACGTGTTCTGTGTGTTGACTGCAGTTACTTGTGCAGGGCACGCTGCTCTGCATTCTGTAGGTTCTTTCGAGTGTGTTCCTCGTGTTAGTGGTGGGGTGCTGTGTGATTTGCGTTTGTGTGCCTTCCTGTGTCATGTGCAGTGTGTGATGTGCCTGTCCTTTGTGTTTCGTGCTGGGCTATGTAATGTGTTCCGCGCGGTGTGTACGGTGTGTGCGTTGTGTCGACTGTGACTTTTGTGTGTGGTTTGTGTGGTTTGTGTGTATCGTGGCTGTTGCGTACTGTATTTGTGTTTGTTCTATGTGTGGGATATGTGTTTCACACTGTGCTGGCTGTCTTTGGTGGTGTGAGAGGCGTGTGTTGTATATCTGTGTTTTTTTGCTGTGTATAGTGTGTGAAATGTGCATTGCATGTGTTCTGCGTTCTAGTGTTGTGTGTTTGTGTGTTGTGTGGGGGAAGGTATGTGTTTTGATGTGGGTTTTGTGTGTGTCTGCATGTGTGATTGTTTTTCTACGTGGTTGTGGGTGTGTGGATGTGTGAGGGTATGGATGTGTGAATTTGTGTGTGTGTGGTTGTGTGTGATGCGTTGTGTGTGTCGAGTGTTTCTGTGATTGGTCTGTGATTCTTCGGGTTGTGCACTGTGTGTGGTGTGTGTGTGTGTGTGTGTTGAGTGGTGTGTTTTGCAGTCATGGTGGTGATGTGTGTATATTCGCTGGGTTAGAGGTGTGTACTTGCTGTTGTGTTATGTGGTGTTTCTGTGTGGCTTAGTGTGTTTTCTGTGTTCTTTGCTCTGCGTGGTGTTGTGTTTTTTCTGTGTAGTGTGTGCAGTGTGCGTCCTGTAGTGTCATGCTTGTTGGGTGGTGCTGTGTGTATATTCTGTGTGGTTACCTTGAGTGAGCTTTATGGAGTTTTGTGTCGTTTCGTCTGTTCCTGTGGGTGTTATTGTGGGTCAGGGGGTGGTTTCGAGTGGTTGTACTCTGGGTGAGATGTGTGTTGTGTATGTTGTGTGTTAGGGTTGTTTTCTGTAGGTTGTGTGTGCTGTTCCTTGTGTTGTGTTTCCGTGTGTTCTAATGATTTACTGTGTCTCCTGTGTGTTTGTGGGCTGTGCGTGTTTGCGCATGTTGTGCGTTCAATGTGTGTGTTGTTTCCTTATATGTTTGGTGTGTGTGCGTTGTGTGTGGTGTATTGAATGTGTTCCCTTTGTGTCGTGTGTATTGCGTGCTGTTTCTGTGTTGTTATATTGTGTGTGTTGTGTCGCACGTGTGGTGTTGTCGTGTCATGGGTGTGTTCTGTGTGGTTGCCTGTGTTGTGTGTGTGTGTGTTTATTTGTTCTTTAGGATTAAGTGATATGTGGGAGATTGTTGGAGTCTGAGAAAATTAAGTGTCCGGATGAAGGATGGAGTTAGAATGAAGGGACCCAACTTTAATGGGGAAGCTGCTCTCCAAGGTAACGTTTGCAGGATATTTGCAGTGAGACAAAACGATTAAGTGAAATTCTCTGGGCCGTAGGAAACTAAACGCATTGCCTGTGGGTCAGGTTACAGTGAAGAGGTGTGCTCGAGTATGGTTACATCTTCTATTCGTGTTTTTTAAGAGGTGACACTCAGTGTGAACTTCGGTTATGTTTAGAGCTTAGGTAGTTCATTATGAGGGATGAGGCGATGTGCATTACAGGTAACAGTGTGAAGACGAAACGATGTTGAGGTCAGGGATAAGCGTAAAGCTTCGGGTTAGGGATCACATCAAATTACGTCCTAGCATGGAGTTAGCTTAAGGCGCAGGGTTAGTGTCAGGTTCCCATTTAGATGTATGTCACCAGGGAGGTGTGGGTGAGGCTTCCAGTGTGAAGGATGAATGGTGATACTTAGGGTGAGAGTGGAGTTGTCTTCGGTTCCACTATTCCCTTACCCATACTCAAAAGTGTTCTGCCGCACTCAGACAGCTGCCATTTGGCATTGTTCGCAGTGCCCTGGCAGTCTGAGGAATGTGGCTAGATTACCGTGCATGAGCATGACCGATATTCACGTTGGACTGAAGGACATGAACGGCTTTCTCCACCAGCCACGAGGGTCATTACCACATCCCAGATTAAAACACATGTTACCTTGTATCTGGCTTACATTATCCTTCATGCTGCGTGAGGTGATTGGCTCCCACCTCAGCCAAATCACTCCCCCAGCAGAGACACCGAGCCCTCAAGTGGGAAACTGCTCACCTCACCAAGCTCATCTTGTCTCTAGGACACGGTCGTCACTCACTGTGATGTCATGGTACCTGCAGGCAACACTGCTGCAGTTGCAAAGTCCTCCACTAGAGTGCGTGAACTGCCCCACCCTGGAGAGCTCTATCGTCTGAGGGAGCGAAAATTATTTGTTCAGGAATATATGCGTTTATATATGGGTGTGTATATTTATATGTCTTTGTACATATATACGTGTATATGTATATGAAGAGCTCCACCATGGCATGTTCAAACGGGAGAAAACCCAGCACAAGGTCCACGAACGTCTCCTGCATCCATGCAGCCTCACAGGCCTCTAGTCCACCCCAGATCTCAGCAGGGACCAGGATTTCAGTCAGGGGGATAGCACAGAGGCTTGTGTTGGGTCCTTGGTTAATATTCTATATTGGCTCAGTTATTGGTGGGAAATCTTGTGTGAAGCTCACACTTGGGGTGCTGAACGGTATTTGGGTTTGCTTGCAGAAGTTATAAGTATTTGGCATGGCCACCATGGCTTGGGAGGCAGAAGCCACTTTCGGGCTTTGGGAGAGTGTGTTAGGTTAATAATGACAGTGTACAGGCAACGGTTATGGATATTATTCAATGTAGTTTCAAGGTCATTGACAGGGTTGGGATCATGATTTAGTGCATTCAGCTTTGGTATTTTGCCTGTTGATTGTTTCACTTTTGTATTTGTTGTGTTGTTTGTGTGCTTGTGTACGGTGTGCTGTGTATTGAGGGAGTGTTGTGTGCTGTGTCTGTACCATGTAATACCTGTGCATTGTGATTTCGCTGTGTGGACAATGTGTGTAGTTTATATAGCACGCGTTTCACTTTATGTTGTGAATGTTGTGTGTGTATCTTGCGTGGTTGTGTGTGTTGCGTGCGGTGTTCTGTCTGTGACTGCTTCGTTTAGACTGTGTTGTGCATTGTGGTGTATTGTGTGTTTTGTGATGTGTGTGGAAGCTCGGTCTTAAGGTGTGTGCTCATTTATGCATGGTCTGTATGTTGTGAGTGTGCTCTGTGTGTTGTCATGTGGACGCTGTGTGCTTGGGGTCAGTCTTTTGGTGTGGTGTGTTATGTATGGGTCCTTAGCAGTTCATTTTTTTTGTATGTGAAGTTGCTGTCTTGTGTTTCTTGCTTGTGTGGTTCTGTGTTGTGATTTTTGGTTTTGTGTTGTGTGTGCGGTGTGTTCATTCTACGCGGTACTGTTCTGTTTTGTTTCTTGTGTGATTGATTGCTGCGTTACGTTCTGTTCTTTTGTTGTCTGTTTGGTGTACTGGTGTGTCTGGGTGGTGTGTCTACCTTTGTGTGCATTGTGCGTTGTCTGTGTTGTGTGTTCTGAGTGTCATTTGGGTCCTTGGCTGTTTGTGGTGAATGTTGTGCCATTTCTGTGTGGCATGTTGTGGTGGGGGGTTGTTGTGTGTGGTTAGATATCTTGAGTGTGGTGTGTTTTGAGTGGATCCTTGTGTCTTGTGAGTGTTGCCTGTTTTGTGTCTGCAGTGTTGTGTGCTGTGATTCTGTGCTGTGACTTTGTTTGTTGGTGTGCTGGGTTTACATTCCTTCGACTGTATCCAATGTGTGTTGCGCTGTTTGTGTTTTGTGTGCTGTGCTTGCCCTTTGTGTGTTGTTTCCAGTTGTAAGTAGCATACGTGTTCTGTGTGTTAACTGCAGTTACTTGTGCTGAGCACCCTGCTCTGCATTCTGTAGGTTCTTTCGAGTGTGTTCCTCGTGTTAGTGGTGGGGTGCTGTGCGATTTGCGTTTGTGTGCCTTATTGTGTCATGTGCAGTGTGTGACGTGCCTGTCCTTTGTGTTTTGTGTTGGGATATGTAATGTGTTCTGCACGGTGTGCATGGTGTGTGCGTTGTGTCGACTGTGACTTTTGTGTGTGGTTTGTGTTGTTTGTGTGCATCGTGGCTGTTGCGTACTGTATTTGTG
This sequence comes from Manis pentadactyla, assembly GCF_030020395.1. NCBI lineage: Eukaryota > Metazoa > Chordata > Mammalia > Pholidota > Manidae > Manis > Manis pentadactyla. The sequence goes on from NC_080025.1 coordinate 36,078,576, forward strand.
TTTGTTCTATGTGTGGGATATGTGTTTCACACTGTGCTGGCTGTCTTTGGTGGTGTGAGAGGCGTGTGTTGTGTATCTGTGTTTTTTTGCTGTGTATAGTGTGTGAAATGTGCATTGCATATGTTCTGTGTTCTAGTGTTGTGTGTTTGTGTGTTGTGTGGGGGAAGGTATGTGTTTTGATGTGGGTTGTGTGCGGCTGCATGTGTGATTGTTTTTCTACGTGGTTGTGGGTGTGTGGATGTGTGAATTTGTGTGTGTGAGATATTTTGTGTGTGGTTGTGTGTGATGCGTTGTGTGTGTCGAGTGTGGCTGTGATTGTTCTGTGATTCTTCGGGTTGTGCACTGTGTGTGTGGTGTGTGTGTGTGTGTTGAGTGGTGTATTTTGCGGTCACGGTGGTGATGTGTGTATATTCGCTGGGTTAGAGGTGTGTATTTGCTGTTGTGTTATGTGGTGTTTCTGTGTGGCTTAGTGTGCATTCTGTGTTCTTTGCTGTGCGTGGTGTTGTGTTTTTTCTGCGTAGTGTGTGCAGTGTGCGTGCTGTAGTGTCACGCTTTTTGGGTGGTGCTGTGTGTATATTCGGTGTGGTTATCTTGAGTGAGCTTTATGGAGTTTTGTGTCGTTTCGTCTGAGTGCTGTGGGTGTTATTGTGGGTCAGGGGGTGGTTTCGAGTGGTTGTACTCTGGGTGAGATGTGTGTTGTGTATGTTGTGTGTTAGGGTTGTTTTCTGTAGGTTGTGTGTGCTGTTCCTTGTGTTGTGTTTCCGTGTGTTCTAATGTTTTACTGTGTCTCCTGTGTGTTTGTGGGCTGTGCGTGTTTGCGCATGTTGTGTGTTCAATGTGTGTGCTGTTTCCTTATATGTTTGGTGTGTGTGCGTTGTGTGTGGTGTATTGAATGTGTTTCCTTTGTGTCGTGTGTATTGCGTGGTGTTTCTGTGTTGTTATATTCTGTGTGTTGTGTCGCACGTGTGGTGGTGTCGTGTATGGGTGTGTTCTGTGTGGTTGTCTGTGTTGTGTGTGTGTGTGTTTATTAGTTCTTTAGGATTAAGTGATGTGTGGGAGATTGTTATAGTCTGAGAAATTTTAAGTGTCCGGATGAAGGATGGAGTTAGACTGAGGGGACCCAATTTTAATGGGGAAGCTGCTCTCCAAGGTAACGTTTGCAGGATATTTGCAGTGAGACAAAACGATAAAGGTAAAATTCTCTGGGCCATAGGAAACTAAACGCATTGCCTGTGGGTCAGGTTACAGTGATGAGGTGTGCTCGAGTATGGTTACATCTTCTCTTCGTGTTTTGTAAGAGGTGACATTCAGTGTGAACTTCTGTGTTTTTTAGAGCTTAGGTAGTTCATTATGAGGGATGATGCGATGTGCGTTTCAGGTAACAGTGAAGACGAATCGATGTTGAGGTCAGGGATAAGCGTAAAGCTTCGGGTTAGGGATCACATCAAATTATGTCTTAGCATGGAGTTAGCTTAAGGCGCAGGGTTAGTGTCAGGTTCCCATTTAGATCTATGTCACCAGTGAGGTGTGGGTGAGGCTTCCAGTGTGAAGGATGAATGGTGATACTTAGGGTGAGAGTGGAGTAGTCTTCGCTTCCACTATTCCCTTACCCATACTCATAAAGTGTTCTGCCGCACTCAGACAGCTGCCATTTGGCATTGTTCGCAGTGCCCTGGCAGTCTGAGGAATGTGGCTAGATTACCGTGCATGAGCATGACCGATGTTCACGTTGGACTGAAGGACATGAACGGCTTTCTCCACCAGCCACGAGGGTCATTACCACATCCCAGATTAAAGCACATGTTACCTTGTATCTGGCTTACATTTTCCTTCATGCTGCGTGAAGTGGTTAGCTCCCACCTCAGCAAAATCACTCCCTCAGCAGAGACACCGAGCCCTCAAGTGGGAAACTGCTCACCTCACCAAGCTCATCTTGTCTCTAGGACACGGTCGTCACTCACTGTGATGTCATGGTACCTGCAGGCAACACTGCTGCAGTTGCAAAGTCCTCCACTAGAGTGCGTGAACTGCCCCACCCTGGAGAGCTCTATCGTCTGAGGGAGCGAAAATTATTTGTTCAGGAATATATGCGTTTATATATGGGTGTGTATATTTATATGTCTTTGTACATATATACGTGTATATGTATATGAAGAGCTCCACCATGGCATGTTCAAACGGGAGAAAACCCAGCACAAGGTCCACGAACGTCTCCTGCATCCATGCAGCCTCACAGGCCTGTAGTCCACCCAGATCTCAGCAGCGACCAGGATTTCAGTCAGGGGGATAGCACAGAGGCTTGTGTTGGGTCCTTGGTTAATATTCTATATTGGCTCAGTTATTGGTGGGAAATCTTGTGTGAAGCTCACACTTGGGGTGCTGAACGGTATTTGGGTTTGCTTGCAGAAGTTATAAGTATTTGGCATGGCCACCATGGCTTGGGAGGCAGAAGCCACTTTCGGGCTTTGGGAGAGTGTGTTAGGTTAATAATGACAGTGTACAGGCAACGGTTATGGATATTATTCAATGTAGTTTCAAGGTCATTGACAGGGTTGGGATCATGATTTAGTGCATTCAGCTTGGGTATTTTGCCTGTTGATTGTTTCACTTTTGTATTTGTTGTGTTGTTTGTGTGCTTGTGTACGGTGTGCTGTGTATTGAGGGAGTGTTGTGTGCTGTGTCTGTACCATGTAATACCTGTGCATTGTGATTTCGCTGTGTGGACAATGTGTGTAGTTTATATAGCACGCGTTTCACTTTATGTTGTGAATGTTGTGTGTGTATCTTGCGTGGTTGTGTGTGTTGCGTGCGGTGTTCTGTCTGTGACTGCTTCGTTTAGACTGTGTTGTGCATTGTGGTGTATTGTGTGTTTTGTGATGTGTGTGGAAGCTCGGTCTTAAGGTGTGTGCTCATTTATGCATGGTCTGTATGTTGTGAGTGTGCTCTGTGTGTTGTCATGTGGACGCTGTGTGCTTGGGGTCAGTCTTTCGGTGTGGTGTGTTATGGGTCCTTAGCAGTTAATTTTTTTTGTATGTGAAGTTGGTGTCTTGTGTTTCTTGTTTGTGCGGTTCTGTGTCGTGATTTTTGGTTTTGTGATGCGTGTGCGGTGTGTTCATTCTACGCGGTACTGCTCTGTTTTGTTTCTTGTGTGACTGATTGCTGCATTACTTTCTGTTCCTTTGTTGTCTGTTTATTGTACTGGTGTGTCTGGGTGGTGTGTCTGCCATTGTGCACATTGTGCGTTGTCTGTGTTGTGTGTTATGAGTGTCATTTGGGTTCTTGGCTGTTTGTGGTGCATGTTGTGCCGTTTCTGTGTGGCGTGTTGTGTGGGGGCTGTGTTGTGTGTGGTTAGATGTCTTGTGTGTGGTGTGTTTTGAGTGGATCCTTGTGTCTTGTGAGTGTTGCCTGTTTTGTGTCTGCAGTGTTGTGTGCTGTGATTCTGTGCTGCGACTTTGTTTGTTGGTGTGCTGGGTTTACTCTCCTTCGACTGTATCTAATGTGTGTTGCGCTGTGTGTGTTTTGTGTGCTGTGCTTGCCCTTTGTGTGTTGTTTCCAGTTGTAAGTAGTATACGTGTTCTGTGTGTTGACTGCAGTTACTTGTGCAGGGCACGCTGCTCTGCATTCTGTAGGTTCTTTCGAGTGTGTTCCTCGTGTTAGTGGTGGGGTGCTGTGTGATTTGCGTTTGTGTGCCTTCCTGTGTCATGTGCAGTGTGTGATGTGCCTGTCCTTTGTGTTTCGTGCTGGGCTATGTAATGTGTTCCGCGCGGTGTGTACGGTGTGTGCGTTGTGTCGACTGTGACTTTTGTGTGTGGTTTGTGTGGTTTGTGTGTATCGTGGCTGTTGCGTACTGTATTTGTGTTTGTTCTATGTGTGGGATATGTGTTTCACACTGTGCTGGCTGTCTTTGGTGGTGTGAGAGGCGTGTGTTGTATATCTGTGTTTTTTTGCTGTGTATAGTGTGTGAAATGTGCATTGCATGTGTTCTGCGTTCTAGTGTTGTGTGTTTGTGTGTTGTGTGGGGGAAGGTATGTGTTTTGATGTGGGTTTTGTGTGTGTCTGCATGTGTGATTGTTTTTCTACGTGGTTGTGGGTGTGTGGATGTGTGAGGGTATGGATGTGTGAATTTGTGTGTGTGTGGTTGTGTGTGATGCGTTGTGTGTGTCGAGTGTTTCTGTGATTGGTCTGTGATTCTTCGGGTTGTGCACTGTGTGTGGTGTGTGTGTGTGTGTGTGTTGAGTGGTGTGTTTTGCAGTCATGGTGGTGATGTGTGTATATTCGCTGGGTTAGAGGTGTGTACTTGCTGTTGTGTTATGTGGTGTTTCTGTGTGGCTTAGTGTGTTTTCTGTGTTCTTTGCTCTGCGTGGTGTTGTGTTTTTTCTGTGTAGTGTGTGCAGTGTGCGTCCTGTAGTGTCATGCTTGTTGGGTGGTGCTGTGTGTATATTCTGTGTGGTTACCTTGAGTGAGCTTTATGGAGTTTTGTGTCGTTTCGTCTGTTCCTGTGGGTGTTATTGTGGGTCAGGGGGTGGTTTCGAGTGGTTGTACTCTGGGTGAGATGTGTGTTGTGTATGTTGTGTGTTAGGGTTGTTTTCTGTAGGTTGTGTGTGCTGTTCCTTGTGTTGTGTTTCCGTGTGTTCTAATGATTTACTGTGTCTCCTGTGTGTTTGTGGGCTGTGCGTGTTTGCGCATGTTGTGCGTTCAATGTGTGTGTTGTTTCCTTATATGTTTGGTGTGTGTGCGTTGTGTGTGGTGTATTGAATGTGTTCCCTTTGTGTCGTGTGTATTGCGTGCTGTTTCTGTGTTGTTATATTGTGTGTGTTGTGTCGCACGTGTGGTGTTGTCGTGTCATGGGTGTGTTCTGTGTGGTTGCCTGTGTTGTGTGTGTGTGTGTTTATTTGTTCTTTAGGATTAAGTGATATGTGGGAGATTGTTGGAGTCTGAGAAAATTAAGTGTCCGGATGAAGGATGGAGTTAGAATGAAGGGACCCAACTTTAATGGGGAAGCTGCTCTCCAAGGTAACGTTTGCAGGATATTTGCAGTGAGACAAAACGATTAAGTGAAATTCTCTGGGCCGTAGGAAACTAAACGCATTGCCTGTGGGTCAGGTTACAGTGAAGAGGTGTGCTCGAGTATGGTTACATCTTCTATTCGTGTTTTTTAAGAGGTGACACTCAGTGTGAACTTCGGTTATGTTTAGAGCTTAGGTAGTTCATTATGAGGGATGAGGCGATGTGCATTACAGGTAACAGTGTGAAGACGAAACGATGTTGAGGTCAGGGATAAGCGTAAAGCTTCGGGTTAGGGATCACATCAAATTACGTCCTAGCATGGAGTTAGCTTAAGGCGCAGGGTTAGTGTCAGGTTCCCATTTAGATGTATGTCACCAGGGAGGTGTGGGTGAGGCTTCCAGTGTGAAGGATGAATGGTGATACTTAGGGTGAGAGTGGAGTTGTCTTCGGTTCCACTATTCCCTTACCCATACTCAAAAGTGTTCTGCCGCACTCAGACAGCTGCCATTTGGCATTGTTCGCAGTGCCCTGGCAGTCTGAGGAATGTGGCTAGATTACCGTGCATGAGCATGACCGATATTCACGTTGGACTGAAGGACATGAACGGCTTTCTCCACCAGCCACGAGGGTCATTACCACATCCCAGATTAAAACACATGTTACCTTGTATCTGGCTTACATTATCCTTCATGCTGCGTGAGGTGATTGGCTCCCACCTCAGCCAAATCACTCCCCCAGCAGAGACACCGAGCCCTCAAGTGGGAAACTGCTCACCTCACCAAGCTCATCTTGTCTCTAGGACACGGTCGTCACTCACTGTGATGTCATGGTACCTGCAGGCAACACTGCTGCAGTTGCAAAGTCCTCCACTAGAGTGCGTGAACTGCCCCACCCTGGAGAGCTCTATCGTCTGAGGGAGCGAAAATTATTTGTTCAGGAATATATGCGTTTATATATGGGTGTGTATATTTATATGTCTTTGTACATATATACGTGTATATGTATATGAAGAGCTCCACCATGGCATGTTCAAACGGGAGAAAACCCAGCACAAGGTCCACGAACGTCTCCTGCATCCATGCAGCCTCACAGGCCTCTAGTCCACCCCAGATCTCAGCAGGGACCAGGATTTCAGTCAGGGGGATAGCACAGAGGCTTGTGTTGGGTCCTTGGTTAATATTCTATATTGGCTCAGTTATTGGTGGGAAATCTTGTGTGAAGCTCACACTTGGGGTGCTGAACGGTATTTGGGTTTGCTTGCAGAAGTTATAAGTATTTGGCATGGCCACCATGGCTTGGGAGGCAGAAGCCACTTTCGGGCTTTGGGAGAGTGTGTTAGGTTAATAATGACAGTGTACAGGCAACGGTTATGGATATTATTCAATGTAGTTTCAAGGTCATTGACAGGGTTGGGATCATGATTTAGTGCATTCAGCTTTGGTATTTTGCCTGTTGATTGTTTCACTTTTGTATTTGTTGTGTTGTTTGTGTGCTTGTGTACGGTGTGCTGTGTATTGAGGGAGTGTTGTGTGCTGTGTCTGTACCATGTAATACCTGTGCATTGTGATTTCGCTGTGTGGACAATGTGTGTAGTTTATATAGCACGCGTTTCACTTTATGTTGTGAATGTTGTGTGTGTATCTTGCGTGGTTGTGTGTGTTGCGTGCGGTGTTCTGTCTGTGACTGCTTCGTTTAGACTGTGTTGTGCATTGTGGTGTATTGTGTGTTTTGTGATGTGTGTGGAAGCTCGGTCTTAAGGTGTGTGCTCATTTATGCATGGTCTGTATGTTGTGAGTGTGCTCTGTGTGTTGTCATGTGGACGCTGTGTGCTTGGGGTCAGTCTTTTGGTGTGGTGTGTTATGTATGGGTCCTTAGCAGTTCATTTTTTTTGTATGTGAAGTTGCTGTCTTGTGTTTCTTGCTTGTGTGGTTCTGTGTTGTGATTTTTGGTTTTGTGTTGTGTGTGCGGTGTGTTCATTCTACGCGGTACTGTTCTGTTTTGTTTCTTGTGTGATTGATTGCTGCGTTACGTTCTGTTCTTTTGTTGTCTGTTTGGTGTACTGGTGTGTCTGGGTGGTGTGTCTACCTTTGTGTGCATTGTGCGTTGTCTGTGTTGTGTGTTCTGAGTGTCATTTGGGTCCTTGGCTGTTTGTGGTGAATGTTGTGCCATTTCTGTGTGGCATGTTGTGGTGGGGGGTTGTTGTGTGTGGTTAGATATCTTGAGTGTGGTGTGTTTTGAGTGGATCCTTGTGTCTTGTGAGTGTTGCCTGTTTTGTGTCTGCAGTGTTGTGTGCTGTGATTCTGTGCTGTGACTTTGTTTGTTGGTGTGCTGGGTTTACATTCCTTCGACTGTATCCAATGTGTGTTGCGCTGTTTGTGTTTTGTGTGCTGTGCTTGCCCTTTGTGTGTTGTTTCCAGTTGTAAGTAGCATACGTGTTCTGTGTGTTAACTGCAGTTACTTGTGCTGAGCACCCTGCTCTGCATTCTGTAGGTTCTTTCGAGTGTGTTCCTCGTGTTAGTGGTGGGGTGCTGTGCGATTTGCGTTTGTGTGCCTTATTGTGTCATGTGCAGTGTGTGACGTGCCTGTCCTTTGTGTTTTGTGTTGGGATATGTAATGTGTTCTGCACGGTGTGCATGGTGTGTGCGTTGTGTCGACTGTGACTTTTGTGTGTGGTTTGTGTTGTTTGTGTGCATCGTGGCTGTTGCGTACTGTATTTGTGTTTGTTCTATGTGTGGGATATGTGTTTCACACTGTGCTGGCTGTCTTTGGTGGTGTGAGAGGCGTGTGTTGTGTATCTGTGTTTTTTTGCTGTGTATAGTGTGTGAAATGTGCATTGCATATGTTCTGTGTTCTAGTGTTGTGTGTTTGTGTGTTGTGTGGGGGAAGGTATGTGTTTTGATGTGGGTTGTGTGCGGCTGCATGTGTGATTGTTTTTCTACGTGGTTGTGGGTGTGTGGATGTGTGAATTTGTGTGTGTGAGATATTTTGTGTGTGGTTGTGTGTGATGCGTTGTGTGTGTCGAGTGTGGCTGTGATTGTTCTGTGATTCTTCGGGTTGTGCACTGTGTGTGTGGTGTGTGTGTGTGTGTTGAGTGGTGTATTTTGCGGTCACGGTGGTGATGTGTGTATATTCGCTGGGTTAGAGGTGTGTATTTGCTGTTGTGTTATGTGGTGTTTCTGTGTGGCTTAGTGTGCATTCTGTGTTCTTTGCTGTGCGTGGTGTTGTGTTTTTTCTGCGTAGTGTGTGCAGTGTGCGTGCTGTAGTGTCACGCTTTTTGGGTGGTGCTGTGTGTATATTCGGTGTGGTTATCTTGAGTGAGCTTTATGGAGTTTTGTGTCGTTTCGTCTGAGTGCTGTGGGTGTTATTGTGGGTCAGGGGGTGGTTTCGAGTGGTTGTACTCTGGGTGAGATGTGTGTTGTGTATGTTGTGTGTTAGGGTTGTTTTCTGTAGGTTGTGTGTGCTGTTCCTTGTGTTGTGTTTCCGTGTGTTCTAATGTTTTACTGTGTCTCCTGTGTGTTTGTGGGCTGTCCGTGTTTGCGCATGTTGTGTGTTCAATGTGTGTGCTGTTTCCTTATATGTTTGGTGTGTGTGCGTTGTGTGTGGTGTATTGAATGTGTTTCCTTTGTGTCGTGTGTATTGCGTGGTGTTTCTGTGTTGTTATATTCTGTGTGTTGTGTCGCACGTGTGGTGGTGTCGTGTATGGGTGTGTTCTGTGTGGTTGTCTGTGTTGTGTGTGTGTGTGTTTATTAGTTCTTTAGGATTAAGTGATGTGTGGGAGATTGTTATAGTCTGAGAAATTTTAAGTGTCCGGATGAAGGATGGAGTTAGACTGAGGGGACCCAATTTTAATGGGGAAGCTGCTCTCCAAGGTAACGTTTGCAGGATATTTGCAGTGAGACAAAACGATAAAGGTAAAATTCTCTGGGCCATAGGAAACTAAACGCATTGCCTGTGGGTCAGGTTACAGTGATGAGGTGTGCTCGAGTATGGTTACATCTTCTCTTCGTGTTTTGTAAGAGGTGACATTCAGTGTGAACTTCTGTGTTTTTTAGAGCTTAGGTAGTTCATTATGAGGGATGATGCGATGTGCGTTTCAGGTAACAGTGAAGACGAATCGATGTTGAGGTCAGGGATAAGCGTAAAGCTTCGGGTTAGGGATCACATCAAATTATGTCTTAGCATGGAGTTAGCTTAAGGCGCAGGGTTAGTGTCAGGTTCCCATTTAGATCTATGTCACCAGTGAGGTGTGGGTGAGGCTTCCAGTGTGAAGGATGAATGGTGATACTTAGGGTGAGAGTGGAGTAGTCTTCGCTTCCACTATTCCCTTACCCATACTCATAAAGTGTTCTGCCGCACTCAGACAGCTGCCATTTGGCATTGTTCGCAGTGCCCTGGCAGTCTGAGGAATGTGGCTAGATTACCGTGCATGAGCATGACCGATGTTCACGTTGGACTGAAGGACATGAACGGCTTTCTCCACCAGCCACGAGGGTCATTACCACATCCCAGATTAAAGCACATGTTACCTTGTATCTGGCTTACATTTTCCTTCATGCTGCGTGAAGTGGTTAGCTCCCACCTCAGCAAAATCACTCCCTCAGCAGAGACACCGAGCCCTCAAGTGGGAAACTGCTCACCTCACCAAGCTCATCTTGTCTCTAGGACACGGTCGTCACTCACTGTGATGTCATGGTACCTGCAGGCAACACTGCTGCAGTTGCAAAGTCCTCCACTAGAGTGCGTGAACTGCCCCACCCTGGAGAGCTCTATCGTCTGAGGGAGCGAAAATTATTTGTTCAGGAATATATGCGTTTATATATGGGTGTGTATATTTATATGTCTTTGTACATATATACGTGTATATGTATATGAAGAGCTCCACCATGGCATGTTCAAACGGGAGAAAACCCAGCACAAGGTCCACGAACGTCTCCTGCATCCATGCAGCCTCACAGGCCTGTAGTCCACCCAGATCTCAGCAGCGACCAGGATTTCAGTCAGGGGGATAGCACAGAGGCTTGTGTTGGGTCCTTGGTTAATATTCTATATTGGCTCAGTTATTGGTGGGAAATCTTGTGTGAAGCTCACACTTGGGGTGCTGAACGGTATTTGGGTTTGCTTGCAGAAGTTATAAGTATTTGGCATGGCCACCATGGCTTGGGAGGCAGAAGCCACTTTCGGGCTTTGGGAGAGTGTGTTAGGTTAATAATGACAGTGTACAGGCAACGGTTATGGATATTATTCAATGTAGTTTCAAGGTCATTGACAGGGTTGGGATCATGATTTAGTGCATTCAGCTTGGGTATTTTGCCTGTTGATTGTTTCACTTTTGTATTTGTTGTGTTGTTTGTGTGCTTGTGTACGGTGTGCTGTGTATTGAGGGAGTGTTGTGTGCTGTGTCTGTACCATGTAATACCTGTGCATTGTGATTTCGCTGTGTGGACAATGTGTGTAGTTTATATAGCACGCGTTTCACTTTATGTTGTGAATGTTGTGTGTGTATCTTGCGTGGTTGTGTGTGTTGCGTGCGGTGTTCTGTCTGTGACTGCTTCGTTTAGACTGTGTTGTGCATTGTGGTGTATTGTGTGTTTTGTGATGTGTGTGGAAGCTCGGTCTTAAGGTGTGTGCTCATTTATGCATGGTCTGTATGTTGTGAGTGTGCTCTGTGTGTTGTCATGTGGACGCTGTGTGCTTGGGGTCAGTCTTTCGGTGTGGTGTGTTATGGGTCCTTAGCAGTTAATTTTTTTTGTATGTGAAGTTGGTGTCTTGTGTTTCTTGTTTGTGCGGTTCTGTGTCGTGATTTTTGGTTTTGTGATGCGTGTGCGGTGTGTTCATTCTACGCGGTACTGCTCTGTTTTGTTTCTTGTGTGACTGATTGCTGCATTACTTTCTGTTCCTTTGTTGTCTGTTTATTGTACTGGTGTGTCTGGGTGGTGTGTCTGCCATTGTGCACATTGTGCGTTGTCTGTGTTGTGTGTTATGAGTGTCATTTGGGTTCTTGGCTGTTTGTGGTGCATGTTGTGCCGTTTCTGTGTGGCGTGTTGTGTGGGGGCTGTGTTGTGTGTGGTTAGATGTCTTGTGTGTGGTGTGTTTTGAGTGGATCCTTGTGTCTTGTGAGTGTTGCCTGTTTTGTGTCTGCAGTGTTGTGTGCTGTGATTCTGTGCTGCGACTTTGTTTGTTGGTGTGCTGGGTTTACTCTCCTTCGACTGTATCTAATGTGTGTTGCGCTGTGTGTGTTTTGTGTGCTGTGCTTGCCCTTTGTGTGTTGTTTCCAGTTGTAAGTAGTATACGTGTTCTGTGTGTTGACTGCAGTTACTTGTGCAGGGCACGCTGCTCTGCATTCTGTAGGTTCTTTCGAGTGTGTTCCTCGTGTTAGTGGTGGGGTGCTGTGTGATTTGCGTTTGTGTGCCTTCCTGTGTCATGTGCAGTGTGTGATGTGCCTGTCCTTTGTGTTTCGTGCTGGGCTATGTAATGTGTTCCGCGCGGTGTGTACGGTGTGTGCGTTGTGTCGACTGTGACTTTTGTGTGTGGTTTGTGTGGTTTGTGTGTATCGTGGCTGTTGCGTACTGTATTTGTGTTTGTTCTATGTGTGGGATATGTGTTTCACACTGTGCTGGCTGTCTTTGGTGGTGTGAGAGGCGTGTGTTGTATATCTGTGTTTTTTTGCTGTGTATAGTGTGTGAAATGTGCATTGCATGTGTTCTGCGTTCTAGTGTTGTGTGTTTGTGTGTTGTGTGGGGGAAGGTATGTGTTTTGATGTGGGTTTTGTGTGTGTCTGCATGTGTGATTGTTTTTCTACGTGGTTGTGGGTGTGTGGATGTGTGAGGGTATGGATGTGTGAATTTGTGTGTGTGTGGTTGTGTGTGATGCGTTGTGTGTGTCGAGTGTTTCTGTGATTGGTCTGTGATTCTTCGGGTTGTGCACTGTGTGTGGTGTGTGTGTGTGTGTGTGTTGAGTGGTGTGTTTTGCAGTCATGGTGGTGATGTGTGTATATTCGCTGGGTTAGAGGTGTGTACTTGCTGTTGTGTTATGTGGTGTTTCTGTGTGGCTTAGTGTGTTTTCTGTGTTCTTTGCTCTGCGTGGTGTTGTGTTTTTTCTGTGTAGTGTGTGCAGTGTGCGTCCTGTAGTGTCATGCTTGTTGGGTGGTGCTGTGTGTATATTCTGTGTGGTTACCTTGAGTGAGCTTTATGGAGTTTTGTGTCGTTTCGTCTGTTCCTGTGGGTGTTATTGTGGGTCAGGGGGTGGTTTCGAGTGGTTGTACTCTGGGTGAGATGTGTGTTGTGTATGTTGTGTGTTAGGGTTGTTTTCTGTAGGTTGTGTGTGCTGTTCCTTGTGTTGTGTTTCCGTGTGTTCTAATGATTTACTGTGTCTCCTGTGTGTTTGTGGGCTGTGCGTGTTTGCGCATGTTGTGCGTTCAATGTGTGTGTTGTTTCCTTATATGTTTGGTGTGTGTGCGTTGTGTGTGGTGTATTGAATGTGTTCCCTTTGTGTCGTGTGTATTGCGTGCTGTTTCTGTGTTGTTATATTGTGTGTGTTGTGTCGCACGTGTGGTGTTGTCGTGTCATGGGTGTGTTCTGTGTGGTTGCCTGTGTTGTGTGTGTGTGTGTTTATTTGTTCTTTAGGATTAAGTGATATGTGGGAGATTGTTGGAGTCTGAGAAAATTAAGTGTCCGGATGAAGGATGGAGTTAGAATGAAGGGACCCAACTTTAATGGGGAAGCTGCTCTCCAAGGTAACGTTTGCAGGATATTTGCAGTGAGACAAAACGATTAAGTGAAATTCTCTGGGCCGTAGGAAACTAAACGCATTGCCTGTGGGTCAGGTTACAGTGAAGAGGTGTGCTCGAGTATGGTTACATCTTCTATTCGTGTTTTTTAAGAGGTGACACTCAGTGTGAACTTCGGTTATGTTTAGAGCTTAGGTAGTTCATTATGAGGGATGAGGCGATGTGCATTACAGGTAACAGTGTGAAGACGAAACGATGTTGAGGTCAGGGATAAGCGTAAAGCTTCGGGTTAGGGATCACATCAAATTACGTCCTAGCATGGAGTTAGCTTAAGGCGCAGGGTTAGTGTCAGGTTCCCATTTAGATGTATGTCACCAGGGAGGTGTGGGTGAGGCTTCCAGTGTGAAGGATGAATGGTGATACTTAGGGTGAGAGTGGAGTTGTCTTCGGTTCCACTATTCCCTTACCCATACTCAAAAGTGTTCTGCCGCACTCAGACAGCTGCCATTTGGCATTGTTCGCAGTGCCCTGGCAGTCTGAGGAATGTGGCTAGATTACCGTGCATGAGCATGACCGATATTCACGTTGGACTGAAGGACATGAACGGCTTTCTCCACCAGCCACGAGGGTCATTACCACATCCCAGATTAAAACACATGTTACCTTGTATCTGGCTTACATTATCCTTCATGCTGCGTGAGGTGATTGGCTCCCACCTCAGCCAAATCACTCCCCCAGCAGAGACACCGAGCCCTCAAGTGGGAAACTGCTCACCTCACCAAGCTCATCTTGTCTCTAGGACACGGTCGTCACTCACTGTGATGTCATGGTACCTGCAGGCAACACTGCTGCAGTTGCAAAGTCCTCCACTAGAGTGCGTGAACTGCCCCACCCTGGAGAGCTCTATCGTCTGAGGGAGCGAAAATTATTTGTTCAGGAATATATGCGTTTACATATGGGTGTGTATATTTATATGTCTTTGTACATATATACGTGTATATGTATATGAAGAGCTCCACCATGGCATGTTCAAACGGGAGAAAACCCAGCACAAGGTCCACGAACGTCTCCTGCATCCATGCAGCCTCACAGGCCTCTAGTCCACCCCAGATCTCAGCAGGGACCAGGATTTCAGTCAGGGGGATAGCACAGAGGCTTGTGTTGGGTCCTTGGTTAATATTCTATATTGGCTCAGTTATTGGTGGGAAATCTTGTGTGAAGCTCACACTTGGGGTGCTGAACGGTATTTGGGTTTGCTTGCAGAAGTTATAAGTATTTGGCATGGCCACCATGGCTTGGGAGGCAGAAGCCACTTTCGGGCTTTGGGAGAGTGTGTTAGGTTAATAGTGACAGTGTACAGGCAACGGTTATGGATATTATTCAATGTAGTTTCAAGGTCATTGACAGGGTTGGGATCATGATTTAGTGCATTCAGCTTGGGTATTTTGCCTGTTGATTGTTTCACTTTTGTATTTGTTGTGTTGTTTGTGTGCTTGTGTACGGTGTGCTGTGTATTGAGGGAGTGTTGTGTGCTGTGTCTGTACCATGTAATACCTGTGCATTGTGATTTCGCTGTGTGGACAATGTGTGTAGTTTATATAGCACGCGTTTCACTTTATGTTGTGAATGTTGTGTGTGTATCTTGCGTGGTTGTGTGTGTTGCGTGCGGTGTTCTGTCTGTGACTGCTTCGTTTAGACTGTGTTGTGCATTGTGGTGTATTGTGTGTTTTGTGATGTGTGTGGAAGCTCGGTCTTAAGGTGTGTGCTCATTTATGCATGGTCTGTATGTTGTGAGTGTGCTCTGTGTGTTGTCATGTGGACGCTGTGTGCTTGGGGTCAGTCTTTTGGTGTGGTGTGTTATGTATGGGTCCTTAGCAGTTAATTTTTTTTGTATGTGAAGTTGGTGTCTTGTGTTTCTTGTTTGTGCGGTTCTGTGTCGTGATTTTTGGTTTTGTGATGCGTGTGCGGTGTGTTCATTCTACGCGGTACTGCTCTGTTTTGTTTCTTGTGTGACTGATTGCTGCATTACTTTCTGTTCCTTTGTTGTCTGTTTATTGTACTGGTGTGTCTGGGTGGTGTGTCTGCCATTGTGCACATTGTGCGTTGTCTGTGTTGTGTGTTATGAGTGTCATTTGGGTTCTTGGCTGTTTGTGGTGCATGTTGTGCCGTTTCTGTGTGGCGTGTTGTGTGGGGGCTGTGTTGTGTGTGGTTAGATGTCTTGTGTGTGGTGTGTTTTGAGTGGATCCTTGTGTCTTGTGAGTGTTGCCTGTTTTGTGTCTGCAGTGTTGTGTGCTGTGATTCTGTGCTGCGACTTTGTTTGTTGGTGTGCTGGGTTTACTCTCCTTCGACTGTATCTAATGTGTGTTGCGCTGTGTGTGTTTTGTGTGCTGTGCTTGCCCTTTGTGTGTTGTTTCCAGTTGTAAGTAGCATACGTGTTCTGTGTGTTAACTGCAGTTACTTGTGCTGAGCACCCTGCTCTGCATTCTGTAGGTTCTTTCGAGTGTGTTCCTCGTGTTAGTGGTGGGGTGCTGTGCGATTTGCGTTTGTGTGCCTTATTGTGTCATGTGCAGTGTGTGACGTGCCTGTCCTTTGTGTTTTGTGTTGGGATATGTAATGTGTTCTGCACGGTGTGCATGGTGTGTGCGTTGTGTCGACTGTGACTTTTGTGTGTGGTTTGTGTTGTTTGTGTGCATCGTGGCTGTTGCGTACTGTATTTGTGTTTGTTCTATGTGTGGGATATGTGTTTCACACTGTGCTGGCTGTCTTTGGTGGTGTGAGAGGCGTGTGTTGTGTATCTGTGTTTTTTTGCTGTGTATAGTGTGTGAAATGTGCATTGCATATGTTCTGTGTTCTAGTGTTGTGTGTTTGTGTGTTGTGTGGGGGAAGGTATGTGTTTTGATGTGGGTTGTGTGCGGCTGCATGTGTGATTGTTTTTCTACGTGGTTGTGGGTGTGTGGATGTGTGAATTTGTGTGTGTGAGATATTTTGTGTGTGGTTGTGTGTGATGCGTTGTGTGTGTCGAGTGTGGCTGTGATTGTTCTGTGATTCTTCGGGTTGTGCACTGTGTGTGTGGTGTGTGTGTGTGTGTTGAGTGGTGTATTTTGCGGTCACGGTGGTGATGTGTGTATATTCGCTGGGTTAGAGGTGTGTATTTGCTGTTGTGTTATGTGGTGTTTCTGTGTGGCTTAGTGTGCATTCTGTGTTCTTTGCTGTGCGTGGTGTTGTGTTTTTTCTGAGTAGTGTGTGCAGTGTGCGTGCTGTAGTGTCACGCTTTTTGGGTGGTGCTGTGTGTATATTCGGTGTGGTTATCTTGAGTGAGCTTTATGGAGTTTTGTGTCGTTTCGTCTGAGTGCTGTGGGTGTTATTGTGGGTCAGGGGGTGGTTTCGAGTGGTTGTACTCTGGGTGAGATGTGTGTTGTGTATGTTGTGTGTTAGGGTTGTTTTCTGTAGGTTGTGTGTGCTGTTCCTTGTGTTGTGTTTCCGTGTGTTCTAATGTTTTACTGTGTCTCCTGTGTGTTTGTGGGCTGTGCGTGTTTGCGCATGTTGTGTGTTCAATGTGTGTGCTGTTTCCTTATATGTTTGGTGTGTGTGCGTTGTGTGTGGTGTATTGAATGTGTTTCCTTTGTGTCGTGTGTATTGCGTGGTGTTTCTGTGTTGTTATATTCTGTGTGTTGTGTCGCACGTGTGGTGGTGTCGTGTATGGGTGTGTTCTGTGTGGTTGTCTGTGTTGTGTGTGTGTGTGTTTATTAGTTCTTTAGGATTAAGTGATGTGTGGGAGATTGTTATAGTCTGAGAAATTTTAAGTGTCCGGATGAAGGATGGAGTTAGACTGAGGGGACCCAATTTTAATGGGGAAGCTGCTCTCCAAGGTAACGTTTGCAGGATATTTGCAGTGAGACAAAACGATAAAGGTAAAATTCTCTGGGCCATAGGAAACTAAACGCATTGCCTGTGGGTCAGGTTACAGTGATGAGGTGTGCTCGAGTATGGTTACATCTTCTCTTCGTGTTTTGTAAGAGGTGACATTCAGTGTGAACTTCTGTGTTTTTTAGAGCTTAGGTAGTTCATTATGAGGGATGATGCGATGTGCGTTTCAGGTAACAGTGAAGACGAATCGATGTTGAGGTCAGGGATAAGCGTAAAGCTTCGGGTTAGGGATCACATCAAATTATGTCTTAGCATGGAGTTAGCTTAAGGCGCAGGGTTAGTGTCAGGTTCCCATTTAGATCTATGTCACCAGTGAGGTGTGGGTGAGGCTTCCAGTGTGAAGGATGAATGGTGATACTTAGGGTGAGAGTGGAGTAGTCTTCGCTTCCACTATTCCCTTACCCATACTCATAAAGTGTTCTGCCGCACTCAGACAGCTGCCATTTGGCATTGTTCGCAGTGCCCTGGCAGTCTGAGGAATGTGGCTAGATTACCGTGCATGAGCATGACCGATGTTCACGTTGGACTGAAGGACATGAACGGCTTTCTCCACCAGCCACGAGGGTCATTACCACATCCCAGATTAAAGCACATGTTACCTTGTATCTGGCTTACATTTTCCTTCATGCTGCGTGAAGTGGTTAGCTCCCACCTCAGCAAAATCACTCCCTCAGCAGAGACACCGAGCCCTCAAGTGGGAAACTGCTCACCTCACCAAGCTCATCTTGTCTCTAGGACACGGTCGTCACTCACTGTGATGTCATGGTACCTGCAGGCAACACTGCTGCAGTTGCAAAGTCCTCCACTAGAGTGCGTGAACTGCCCCACCCTGGAGAGCTCTATCGTCTGAGGGAGCGAAAATTATTTGTTCAGGAATATATGCGTTTATATATGGGTGTGTATATTTATATGTCTTTGTACATATATACGTGTATATGTATATGAAGAGCTCCACCATGGCATGTTCAAACGGGAGAAAACCCAGCACAAGGTCCACGAACGTCTCCTGCATCCATGCAGCCTCACAGGCCTGTAGTCCACCCAGATCTCAGCAGCGACCAGGATTTCAGTCAGGGGGATAGCACAGAGGCTTGTGTTGGGTCCTTGGTTAATATTCTATATTGGCTCAGTTATTGGTGGGAAATCTTGTGTGAAGCTCACACTTGGGGTGCTGAACGGTATTTGGGTTTGCTTGCAGAAGTTATAAGTATTTGGCATGGCCACCATGGCTTGGGAGGCAGAAGCCACTTTCGGGCTTTGGGAGAGTGTGTTAGGTTAATAATGACAGTGTACAGGCAACGGTTATGGATATTATTCAATGTAGTTTCAAGGTCATTGACAGGGTTGGGATCATGATTTAGTGCATTCAGCTTGGGTATTTTGCCTGTTGATTGTTTCACTTTTGTATTTGTTGTGTTGTTTGTGTGCTTGTGTACGGTGTGCTGTGTATTGAGGGAGTGTTGTGTGCTGTGTCTGTACCATGTAATACCTGTGCATTGTGATTTCGCTGTGTGGACAATGTGTGTAGTTTATATAGCACGCGTTTCACTTTATGTTGTGAATGTTGTGTGTGTATCTTGCGTGGTTGTGTGTGTTGCGTGCGGTGTTCTGTCTGTGACTGCTTCGTTTAGACTGTGTTGTGCATTGTGGTGTATTGTGTGTTTTGTGATGTGTGTGGAAGCTCGGTCTTAAGGTGTGTGCTCATTTATGCATGGTCTGTATGTTGTGAGTGTGCTCTGTGTGTTGTCATGTGGACGCTGTGTGCTTGGGGTCAGTCTTTCGGTGTGGTGTGTTATGGGTCCTTAGCAGTTAATTTTTTTTGTATGTGAAGTTGGTGTCTTGTGTTTCTTGTTTGTGCGGTTCTGTGTCGTGATTTTTGGTTTTGTGATGCGTGTGCGGTGTGTTCATTCTACGCGGTACTGCTCTGTTTTGTTTCTTGTGTGACTGATTGCTGCATTACTTTCTGTTCCTTTGTTGTCTGTTTATTGTACTGGTGTGTCTGGGTGGTGTGTCTGCCATTGTGCACATTGTGCGTTGTCTGTGTTGTGTGTTATGAGTGTCATTTGGGTTCTTGGCTGTTTGTGGTGCATGTTGTGCCGTTTCTGTGTGGCGTGTTGTGTGGGGGCTGTGTTGTGTGTGGTTAGATGTCTTGTGTGTGGTGTGTTTTGAGTGGATCCTTGTGTCTTGTGAGTGTTGCCTGTTTTGTGTCTGCAGTGTTGTGTGCTGTGATTCTGTGCTGCGACTTTGTTTGTTGGTGTGCTGGGTTTACTCTCCTTCGACTGTATCTAATGTGTGTTGCGCTGTGTGTGTTTTGTGTGCTGTGCTTGCCCTTTGTGTGTTGTTTCCAGTTGTAAGTAGTATACGTGTTCTGTGTGTTGACTGCAGTTACTTGTGCAGGGCACGCTGCTCTGCATTCTGTAGGTTCTTTCGAGTGTGTTCCTCGTGTTAGTGGTGGGGTGCTGTGTGATTTGCGTTTGTGTGCCTTCCTGTGTCATGTGCAGTGTGTGATGTGCCTGTCCTTTGTGTTTCGTGCTGGGCTATGTAATGTGTTCCGCGCGGTGTGTACGGTGTGTGCGTTGTGTCGACTGTGACTTTTGTGTGTGGTTTGTGTGGTTTGTGTGTATCGTGGCTGTTGCGTACTGTATTTGTGTTTGTTCTATGTGTGGGATATGTGTTTCACACTGTGCTGGCTGTCTTTGGTGGTGTGAGAGGCGTGTGTTGTATATCTGTGTTTTTTTGCTGTGTATAGTGTGTGAAATGTGCATTGCATGTGTTCTGCGTTCTAGTGTTGTGTGTTTGTGTGTTGTGTGGGGGAAGGTATGTGTTTTGATGTGGGTTTTGTGTGTGTCTGCATGTGTGATTGTTTTTCTACGTGGTTGTGGGTGTGTGGATGTGTGAGGGTATGGATGTGTGAATTTGTGTGTGTGTGGTTGTGTGTGATGCGTTGTGTGTGTCGAGTGTTTCTGTGATTGGTCTGTGATTCTTCGGGTTGTGCACTGTGTGTGGTGTGTGTGTGTGTGTGTGTTGAGTGGTGTGTTTTGCAGTCATGGTGGTGATGTGTGTATATTCGCTGGGTTAGAGGTGTGTACTTGCTGTTGTGTTATGTGGTGTTTCTGTGTGGCTTAGTGTGTTTTCTGTGTTCTTTGCTCTGCGTGGTGTTGTGTTTTTTCTGTGTAGTGTGTGCAGTGTGCGTCCTGTAGTGTCATGCTTGTTGGGTGGTGCTGTGTGTATATTCTGTGTGGTTACCTTGAGTGAGCTTTATGGAGTTTTGTGTCGTTTCGTCTGTTCCTGTGGGTGTTATTGTGGGTCAGGGGGTGGTTTCGAGTGGTTGTACTCTGGGTGAGATGTGTGTTGTGTATGTTGTGTGTTAGGGTTGTTTTCTGTAGGTTGTGTGTGCTGTTCCTTGTGTTGTGTTTCCGTGTGTTCTAATGATTTACTGTGTCTCCTGTGTGTTTGTGGGCTGTGCGTGTTTGCGCATGTTGTGCGTTCAATGTGTGTGTTGTTTCCTTATATGTTTGGTGTGTGTGTGTTGTGTGTGGTGTATTGAATGTGTTCCCTTTGTGTCGTGTGTATTGCGTGCTGTTTCTGTGTTGTTATATTGTGTGTGTTGTGTCACACGTGTGGTGTTGTCGTGTCATGGGTGTGTTCTGTGTGGTTGCCTGTGTTGTGTGTGTGTGTGTTTATTTGTTCTTTAGGATTAAGTGATATGTGGGAGATTGTTGGAGTCTGAGAAAATTAAGTGTCCGGATGAAGGATGGAGTTAGAATGAAGGGACCCAACTTTAATGGGGAAGCTGCTCTCCAAGGTAACGTTTGCAGGATATTTGCAGTGAGACAAAACGATTAAGTGAAATTCTCTGGGCCGTAGGAAACTAAACGCATTGCCTGTGGGTCAGGTTACAGTGAAGAGGTGTGCTCGAGTATGGTTACATCTTCTATTCGTGTTTTTTAAGAGGTGACACTCAGTGTGAACTTCGGTTATGTTTAGAGCTTAGGTAGTTCATTATGAGGGATGAGGCGATGTGCATTACAGGTAACAGTGTGAAGACGAAACGATGTTGAGGTCAGGGATAAGCGTAAAGCTTCGGGTTAGGGATCACATCAAATTACGTCCTAGCATGGAGTTAGCTTAAGGCGCAGGGTTAGTGTCAGGTTCCCATTTAGATGTATGTCACCAGGGAGGTGTGGGTGAGGCTTCCAGTGTGAAGGATGAATGGTGATACTTAGGGTGAGAGTGGAGTTGTCTTCGGTTCCACTATTCCCTTACCCATACTCAAAAGTGTTCTGCCGCACTCAGACAGCTGCCATTTGGCATTGTTCGCAGTGCCCTGGCAGTCTGAGGAATGTGGCTAGATTACCGTGCATGAGCATGACCGATATTCACGTTGGACTGAAGGACATGAACGGCTTTCTCCACCAGCCACGAGGGTCATTACCACATCCCAGATTAAAACACATGTTACCTTGTATCTGGCTTACATTATCCTTCATGCTGCGTGAGGTGATTGGCTCCCACCTCAGCCAAATCACTCCCCCAGCAGAGACACCGAGCCCTCAAGTGGGAAACTGCTCACCTCACCAAGCTCATCTTGTCTCTAGGACACGGTCGTCACTCACTGTGATGTCATGGTACCTGCAGGCAACACTGCTGCAGTTGCAAAGTCCTCCACTAGAGTGCGTGAACTGCCCCACCCTGGAGAGCTCTATCGTCTGAGGGAGCGAAAATTATTTGTTCAGGAATATATGCGTTTACATATGGGTGTGTATATTTATATGTCTTTGTACATATATACGTGTATATGTATATGAAGAGCTCCACCATGGCATGTTCAAACGGGAGAAAACCCAGCACAAGGTCCACGAACGTCTCCTGCATCCATGCAGCCTCACAGGCCTCTAGTCCACCCCAGATCTCAGCAGGGACCAGGATTTCAGTCAGGGGGATAGCACAGAGGCTTGTGTTGGGTCCTTGGTTAATATTCTATATTGGCTCAGTTATTGGTGGGAAATCTTGTGTGAAGCTCACACTTGGGGTGCTGAACGGTATTTGGGTTTGCTTGCAGAAGTTATAAGTATTTGGCATGGCCACCATGGCTTGGGAGGCAGAAGCCACTTTCGGGCTTTGGGAGAGTGTGTTAGGTTAATAATGACAGTGTACAGGCAACGGTTATGGATATTATTCAATGTAGTTTCAAGGTCATTGACAGGGTTGGGATCATGATTTAGTGCATTCAGCTTGGGTATTTTGCCTGTTGATTGTTTCACTTTTGTATTTGTTGTGTTGTTTGTGTGCTTGTGTACGGTGTGCTGTGTATTGAGGGAGTGTTGTGTGCTGTGTCTGTACCATGTAATACCTGTGCATTGTGATTTCGCTGTGTGGACAATGTGTGTAGTTTATATAGCACGCGTTTCACTTTATGTTGTGAATGTTGTGTGTGTATCTTGCGTGGTTGTGTGTGTTGCGTGCGGTGTTCTGTCTGTGACTGCTTCGTTTAGACTGTGTTGTGCATTGTGGTGTATTGTGTGTTTTGTGATGTGTGTGGAAGCTCGGTCTTAAGGTGTGTGCTCATTTATGCATGGTCTGTATGTTGTGAGTGTGCTCTGTGTGTTGTCATGTGGACGCTGTGTGCTTGGGGTCAGTCTTTTGGTGTGGTGTGTTATGTATGGGTCCTTAGCAGTTAATTTTTTTTGTATGTGAAGTTGGTGTCTTGTGTTTCTTGTTTGTGCGGTTCTGTGTCGTGATTTTTGGTTTTGTGATGCGTGTGCGGTGTGTTCATTCTACGCGGTACTGCTCTGTTTTGTTTCTTGTGTGACTGATTGCTGCATTACTTTCTGTTCCTTTGTTGTCTGTTTATTGTACTGGTGTGTCTGGGTGGTGTGTCTGCCATTGTGCACATTGTGCGTTGTCTGTGTTGTGTGTTATGAGTGTCATTTGGGTTCTTGGCTGTTTGTGGTGCATGTTGTGCCGTTTCTGTGTGGCGTGTTGTGTGGGGGCTGTGTTGTGTGTGGTTAGATGTCTTGTGTGTGGTGTGTTTTGAGTGGATCCTTGTGTCTTGTGAGTGTTGCCTGTTTTGTGTCTGCAGTGTTGTGTGCTGTGATTCTGTGCTGCGACTTTGTTTGTTGGTGTGCTGGGTTTACTCTCCTTCGACTGTATCTAATGTGTGTTGCGCTGTGTGTGTTTTGTGTGCTGTGCTTGCCCTTTGTGTGTTGTTTCCAGTTGTAAGTAGCATACGTGTTCTGTGTGTTAACTGCAGTTACTTGTGCTGAGCACCCTGCTCTGCATTCTGTAGGTTCTTTCGAGTGTGTTCCTCGTGTTAGTGGTGGGGTGCTGTGCGATTTGCGTTTGTGTGCCTTATTGTGTCATGTGCAGTGTGTGACGTGCCTGTCCTTTGTGTTTTGTGTTGGGATATGTAATGTGTTCTGCACGGTGTGCATGGTGTGTGCGTTGTGTCGACTGTGACTTTTGTGTGTGGTTTGTGTTGTTTGTGTGCATCGTGGCTGTTGCGTACTGTATTTGTGTTTGTTCTATGTGTGGGATATGTGTTTCACACTGTGCTGGCTGTCTTTGGTGGTGTGAGAGGCGTGTGTTGTGTATCTGTGTTTTTTTGCTGTGTATAGTGTGTGAAATGTGCATTGCATATGTTCTGTGTTCTAGTGTTGTGTGTTTGTGTGTTGTGTGGGGGAAGGTATGTGTTTTGATGTGGGTTGTGTGCGGCTGCATGTGTGATTGTTTTTCTACGTGGTTGTGGGTGTGTGGATGTGTGAATTTGTGTGTGTGAGATATTTTGTGTGTGGTTGTGTGTGATGCGTTGTGTGTGTCGAGTGTGGCTGTGATTGTTCTGTGATTCTTCGGGTTGTGCACTGTGTGTGTGGTGTGTGTGTGTGTGTTGAGTGGTGTATTTTGCGGTCACGGTGGTGATGTGTGTATATTCGCTGGGTTAGAGGTGTGTATTTGCTGTTGTGTTATGTGGTGTTTCTGTGTGGCTTAGTGTGCATTCTGTGTTCTTTGCTGTGCGTGGTGTTGTGTTTTTTCTGAGTAGTGTGTGCAGTGTGCGTGCTGTAGTGTCACGCTTTTTGGGTGGTGCTGTGTGTATATTCGGTGTGGTTATCTTGAGTGAGCTTTATGGAGTTTTGTGTCGTTTCGTCTGAGTGCTGTGGGTGTTATTGTGGGTCAGGGGGTGGTTTCGAGTGGTTGTACTCTGGGTGAGATGTGTGTTGTGTATGTTGTGTGTTAGGGTTGTTTTCTGTAGGTTGTGTGTGCTGTTCCTTGTGTTGTGTTTCCGTGTGTTCTAATGTTTTACTGTGTCTCCTGTGTGTTTGTGGGCTGTGCGTGTTTGCGCATGTTGTGTGTTCAATGTGTGTGCTGTTTCCTTATATGTTTGGTGTGTGTGCGTTGTGTGTGGTGTATTGAATGTGTTTCCTTTGTGTCGTGTGTATTGCGTGGTGTTTCTGTGTTGTTATATTCTGTGTGTTGTGTCGCACGTGTGGTGGTGTCGTGTATGGGTGTGTTCTGTGTGGTTGTCTGTGTTGTGTGTGTGTGTGTTTATTAGTTCTTTAGGATTAAGTGATGTGTGGGAGATTGTTATAGTCTGAGAAATTTTAAGTGTCCGGATGAAGGATGGAGTTAGACTGAGGGGACCCAATTTTAATGGGGAAGCTGCTCTCCAAGGTAACGTTTGCAGGATATTTGCAGTGAGACAAAACGATAAAGGTAAAATTCTCTGGGCCATAGGAAACTAAACGCATTGCCTGTGGGTCAGGTTACAGTGATGAGGTGTGCTCGAGTATGGTTACATCTTCTCTTCGTGTTTTGTAAGAGGTGACATTCAGTGTGAACTTCTGTGTTTTTTAGAGCTTAGGTAGTTCATTATGAGGGATGATGCGATGTGCGTTTCAGGTAACAGTGAAGACGAATCGATGTTGAGGTCAGGGATAAGCGTAAAGCTTCGGGTTAGGGATCACATCAAATTATGTCTTAGCATGGAGTTAGCTTAAGGCGCAGGGTTAGTGTCAGGTTCCCATTTAGATCTATGTCACCAGTGAGGTGTGGGTGAGGCTTCCAGTGTGAAGGATGAATGGTGATACTTAGGGTGAGAGTGGAGTAGTCTTCGCTTCCACTATTCCCTTACCCATACTCATAAAGTGTTCTGCCGCACTCAGACAGCTGCCATTTGGCATTGTTCGCAGTGCCCTGGCAGTCTGAGGAATGTGGCTAGATTACCGTGCATGAGCATGACCGATGTTCACGTTGGACTGAAGGACATGAACGGCTTTCTCCACCAGCCACGAGGGTCATTACCACATCCCAGATTAAAGCACATGTTACCTTGTATCTGGCTTACATTTTCCTTCATGCTGCGTGAAGTGGTTAGCTCCCACCTCAGCAAAATCACTCCCTCAGCAGAGACACCGAGCCCTCAAGTGGGAAACTGCTCACCTCACCAAGCTCATCTTGTCTCTAGGACACGGTCGTCACTCACTGTGATGTCATGGTACCTGCAGGCAACACTGCTGCAGTTGCAAAGTCCTCCACTAGAGTGCGTGAACTGCCCCACCCTGGAGAGCTCTATCGTCTGAGGGAGCGAAAATTATTTGTTCAGGAATATATGCGTTTATATATGGGTGTGTATATTTATATGTCTTTGTACATATATACGTGTATATGTATATGAAGAGCTCCACCATGGCATGTTCAAACGGGAGAAAACCCAGCACAAGGTCCACGAACGTCTCCTGCATCCATGCAGCCTCACAGGCCTGTAGTCCACCCAGATCTCAGCAGCGACCAGGATTTCAGTCAGGGGGATAGCACAGAGGCTTGTGTTGGGTCCTTGGTTAATATTCTATATTGGCTCAGTTATTGGTGGGAAATCTTGTGTGAAGCTCACACTTGGGGTGCTGAACGGTATTTGGGTTTGCTTGCAGAAGTTATAAGTATTTGGCATGGCCACCATGGCTTGGGAGGCAGAAGCCACTTTCGGGCTTTGGGAGAGTGTGTTAGGTTAATAATGACAGTGTACAGGCAACGGTTATGGATATTATTCAATGTAGTTTCAAGGTCATTGACAGGGTTGGGATCATGATTTAGTGCATTCAGCTTGGGTATTTTGCCTGTTGATTGTTTCACTTTTGTATTTGTTGTGTTGTTTGTGTGCTTGTGTACGGTGTGCTGTGTATTGAGGGAGTGTTGTGTGCTGTGTCTGTACCATGTAATACCTGTGCATTGTGATTTCGCTGTGTGGACAATGTGTGTAGTTTATATAGCACGCGTTTCACTTTATGTTGTGAATGTTGTGTGTGTATCTTGCGTGGTTGTGTGTGTTGCGTGCGGTGTTCTGTCTGTGACTGCTTCGTTTAGACTGTGTTGTGCATTGTGGTGTATTGTGTGTTTTGTGATGTGTGTGGAAGCTCGGTCTTAAGGTGTGTGCTCATTTATGCATGGTCTGTATGTTGTGAGTGTGCTCTGTGTGTTGTCATGTGGACGCTGTGTGCTTGGGGTCAGTCTTTCGGTGTGGTGTGTTATGGGTCCTTAGCAGTTAATTTTTTTTGTATGTGAAGTTGGTGTCTTGTGTTTCTTGTTTGTGCGGTTCTGTGTCGTGATTTTTGGTTTTGTGATGCGTGTGCGGTGTGTTCATTCTACGCGGTACTGCTCTGTTTTGTTTCTTGTGTGACTGATTGCTGCATTACTTTCTGTTCCTTTGTTGTCTGTTTATTGTACTGGTGTGTCTGGGTGGTGTGTCTGCCATTGTGCACATTGTGCGTTGTCTGTGTTGTGTGTTATGAGTGTCATTTGGGTTCTTGGCTGTTTGTGGTGCATGTTGTGCCGTTTCTGTGTGGCGTGTTGTGTGGGGGCTGTGTTGTGTGTGGTTAGATGTCTTGTGTGTGGTGTGTTTTGAGTGGATCCTTGTGTCTTGTGAGTGTTGCCTGTTTTGTGTCTGCAGTGTTGTGTGCTGTGATTCTGTGCTGCGACTTTGTTTGTTGGTGTGCTGGGTTTACTCTCCTTCGACTGTATCTAATGTGTGTTGCGCTGTGTGTGTTTTGTGTGCTGTGCTTGCCCTTTGTGTGTTGTTTCCAGTTGTAAGTAGTATACGTGTTCTGTGTGTTGACTGCAGTTACTTGTGCAGGGCACGCTGCTCTGCATTCTGTAGGTTCTTTCGAGTGTGTTCCTCGTGTTAGTGGTGGGGTGCTGTGTGATTTGCGTTTGTGTGCCTTCCTGTGTCATGTGCAGTGTGTGATGTGCCTGTCCTTTGTGTTTCGTGCTGGGCTATGTAATGTGTTCCGCGCGGTGTGTACGGTGTGTGCGTTGTGTCGACTGTGACTTTTGTGTGTGGTTTGTGTGGTTTGTGTGTATCGTGGCTGTTGCGTACTGTATTTGTGTTTGTTCTATGTGTGGGATATGTGTTTCACACTGTGCTGGCTGTCTTTGGTGGTGTGAGAGGCGTGTGTTGTATATCTGTGTTTTTTTGCTGTGTATAGTGTGTGAAATGTGCATTGCATGTGTTCTGCGTTCTAGTGTTGTGTGTTTGTGTGTTGTGTGGGGGAAGGTATGTGTTTTGATGTGGGTTTTGTGTGTGTCTGCATGTGTGATTGTTTTTCTACGTGGTTGTGGGTGTGTGGATGTGTGAGGGTATGGATGTGTGAATTTGTGTGTGTGTGGTTGTGTGTGATGCGTTGTGTGTGTCGAGTGTTTCTGTGATTGGTCTGTGATTCTTCGGGTTGTGCACTGTGTGTGGTGTGTGTGTGTGTGTGTGTTGAGTGGTGTGTTTTGCAGTCATGGTGGTGATGTGTGTATATTCGCTGGGTTAGAGGTGTGTACTTGCTGTTGTGTTATGTGGTGTTTCTGTGTGGCTTAGTGTGTTTTCTGTGTTCTTTGCTCTGCGTGGTGTTGTGTTTTTTCTGTGTAGTGTGTGCAGTGTGCGTCCTGTAGTGTCATGCTTGTTGGGTGGTGCTGTGTGTATATTCTGTGTGGTTACCTTGAGTGAGCTTTATGGAGTTTTGTGTCGTTTCGTCTGTTCCTGTGGGTGTTATTGTGGGTCAGGGGGTGGTTTCGAGTGGTTGTACTCTGGGTGAGATGTGTGTTGTGTATGTTGTGTGTTAGGGTTGTTTTCTGTAGGTTGTGTGTGCTGTTCCTTGTGTTGTGTTTCCGTGTGTTCTAATGATTTACTGTGTCTCCTGTGTGTTTGTGGGCTGTGCGTGTTTGCGCATGTTGTGCGTTCAATGTGTGTGTTGTTTCCTTATATGTTTGGTGTGTGTGCGTTGTGTGTGGTGTATTGAATGTGTTCCCTTTGTGTCGTGTGTATTGCGTGCTGTTTCTGTGTTGTTATATTGTGTGTGTTGTGTTGCACGTGTGGTGTTGTCGTGTCATGGGTGTGTTCTGTGTGGTTGCCTGTGTTGTGTGTGTGTGTGTTTATTTGTTCTTTAGGATTAAGTGATATGTGGGAGATTGTTGGAGTCTGAGAAAATTAAGTGTCCGGATGAAGGATGGAGTTAGAATGAAGGGACCCAACTTTAATGGGGAAGCTGCTCTCCAAGGTAACGTTTGCAGGATATTTGCAGTGAGACAAAACGATTAAGTGAAATTCTCTGGGCCGTAGGAAACTAAACGCATTGCCTGTGGGTCAGGTTACAGTGAAGAGGTGTGCTCGAGTATGGTTACATCTTCTATTCGTGTTTTTTAAGAGGTGACACTCAGTGTGAACTTCGGTTATGTTTAGAGCTTAGGTAGTTCATTATGAGGGATGAGGCGATGTGCATTACAGGTAACAGTGTGAAGACGAAACGATGTTGAGGTCAGGGATAAGCGTAAAGCTTCGGGTTAGGGATCACATCAAATTACGTCCTAGCATGGAGTTAGCTTAAGGCGCAGGGTTAGTGTCAGGTTCCCATTTAGATGTATGTCACCAGGGAGGTGTGGGTGAGGCTTCCAGTGTGAAGGATGAATGGTGATACTTAGGGTGAGAGTGGAGTTGTCTTCGGTTCCACTATTCCCTTACCCATACTCAAAAGTGTTCTGCCGCACTCAGACAGCTGCCATTTGGCATTGTTCGCAGTGCCCTGGCAGTCTGAGGAATGTGGCTAGATTACCGTGCATGAGCATGACCGATATTCACGTTGGACTGAAGGACATGAACGGCTTTCTCCACCAGCCACGAGGGTCATTACCACATCCCAGATTAAAACACATGTTACCTTGTATCTGGCTTACATTATCCTTCATGCTGCGTGAGGTGATTGGCTCCCACCTCAGCCAAATCACTCCCCCAGCAGAGACACCGAGCCCTCAAGTGGGAAACTGCTCACCTCACCAAGCTCATCTTGTCTCTAGGACACGGTCGTCACTCACTGTGATGTCATGGTACCTGCAGGCAACACTGCTGCAGTTGCAAAGTCCTCCACTAGAGTGCGTGAACTGCCCCACCCTGGAGAGCTCTATCGTCTGAGGGAGCGAAAATTATTTGTTCAGGAATATATGCGTTTACATATGGGTGTGTATATTTATATGTCTTTGTACATATATACGTGTATATGTATATGAAGAGCTCCACCATGGCATGTTCAAACGGGAGAAAACCCAGCACAAGGTCCACGAACGTCTCCTGCATCCATGCAGCCTCACAGGCCTCTAGTCCACCCCAGATCTCAGCAGGGACCAGGATTTCAGTCAGGGGGATAGCACAGAGGCTTGTGTTGGGTCCTTGGTTAATATTCTATATTGGCTCAGTTATTGGTGGGAAATCTTGTGTGAAGCTCACACTTGGGGTGCTGAACGGTATTTGGGTTTGCTTGCAGAAGTTATAAGTATTTGGCATGGCCACCATGGCTTGGGAGGCAGAAGCCACTTTCGGGCTTTGGGAGAGTGTGTTAGGTTAATAATGACAGTGTACAGGCAACGGTTATGGATATTATTCAATGTAGTTTCAAGGTCATTGACAGGGTTGGGATCATGATTTAGTGCATTCAGCTTGGGTATTTTGCCTGTTGATTGTTTCACTTTTGTATTTGTTGTGTTGTTTGTGTGCTTGTGTACGGTGTGCTGTGTATTGAGGGAGTGTTGTGTGCTGTGTCTGTACCATGTAATACCTGTGCATTGTGATTTCGCTGTGTGGACAATGTGTGTAGTTTATATAGCACGCGTTTCACTTTATGTTGTGAATGTTGTGTGTGTATCTTGCGTGGTTGTGTGTGTTGCGTGCGGTGTTCTGTCTGTGACTGCTTCGTTTAGACTGTGTTGTGCATTGTGGTGTATTGTGTGTTTTGTGATGTGTGTGGAAGCTCGGTCTTAAGGTGTGTGCTCATTTATGCATGGTCTGTATGTTGTGAGTGTGCTCTGTGTGTTGTCATGTGGACGCTGTGTGCTTGGGGTCAGTCTTTTGGTGTGGTGTGTTATGTATGGGTCCTTAGCAGTTCATTTTTTTTGTATGTGAAGTTGCTGTCTTGTGTTTCTTGCTTGTGTGGTTCTGTGTTGTGATTTTTGGTTTTGTGTTGTGTGTGCGGTGTGTTCATTCTACGCGGTACTGTTCTGTTTTGTTTCTTGTGTGATTGATTGCTGCGTTACGTTCTGTTCTTTTGTTGTCTGTTTGGTGTACTGGTGTGTCTGGGTGGTGTGTCTACCTTTGTGTGCATTGTGCGTTGTCTGTGTTGTGTGTTCTGAGTGTCATTTGGGTCCTTGGCTGTTTGTGGTGAATGTTGTGCCATTTCTGTGTGGCATGTTGTGGTGGGGGGTTGTTGTGTGTGGTTAGATATCTTGAGTGTGGTGTGTTTTGAGTGGATCCTTGTGTCTTGTGAGTGTTGCCTGTTTTGTGTCTGCAGTGTTGTGTGCTGTGATTCTGTGCTGTGACTTTGTTTGTTGGTGTGCTGGGTTTACATTCCTTCGACTGTATCCAATGTGTGTTGCGCTGTTTGTGTTTTGTGTGCTGTGCTTGCCCTTTGTGTGTTGTTTCCAGTTGTAAGTAGCATACGTGTTCTGTGTGTTAACTGCAGTTACTTGTGCTGAGCACCCTGCTCTGCATTCTGTAGGTTCTTTCGAGTGTGTTCCTCGTGTTAGTGGTGGGGTGCTGTGCGATTTGCGTTTGTGTGCCTTATTGTGTCATGTGCAGTGTGTGACGTGCCTGTCCTTTGTGTTTTGTGTTGGGATATGTAATGTGTTCTGCACGGTGTGCATGGTGTGTGCGTTGTGTCGACTGTGACTTTTGTGTGTGGTTTGTGTTGTTTGTGTGCATCGTGGCTGTTGCGTACTGTATTTGTGTTTGTTCTATGTGTGGGATATGTGTTTCACACTGTGCTGGCTGTCTTTGGTGGTGTGAGAGGCGTGTGTTGTGTATCTGTGTTTTTTTGCTGTGTATAGTGTGTGAAATGTGCATTGCATATGTTCTGTGTTCTAGTGTTGTGTGTTTGTGTGTTGTGTGGGGGAAGGTATGTGTTTTGATGTGGGTTGTGTGCGGCTGCATGTGTGATTGTTTTTCTACGTGGTTGTGGGTGTGTGGATGTGTGAATTTGTGTGTGTGAGATATTTTGTGTGTGGTTGTGTGTGATGCGTTGTGTGTGTCGAGTGTGGCTGTGATTGTTCTGTGATTCTTCGGGTTGTGCACTGTGTGTGTGGTGTGTGTGTGTGTGTTGAGTGGTGTATTTTGCGGTCACGGTGGTGATGTGTGTATATTCGCTGGGTTAGAGGTGTGTATTTGCTGTTGTGTTATGTGGTGTTTCTGTGTGGCTTAGTGTGCATTCTGTGTTCTTTGCTGTGCGTGGTGTTGTGTTTTTTCTGCGTAGTGTGTGCAGTGTGCGTGCTGTAGTGTCACGCTTTTTGGGTGGTGCTGTGTGTATATTCGGTGTGGTTATCTTGAGTGAGCTTTATGGAGTTTTGTGTCGTTTCGTCTGAGTGCTGTGGGTGTTATTGTGGGTCAGGGGGTGGTTTCGAGTGGTTGTACTCTGGGTGAGATGTGTGTTGTGTATGTTGTGTGTTAGGGTTGTTTTCTGTAGGTTGTGTGTGCTGTTCCTTGTGTTGTGTTTCCGTGTGTTCTAATGTTTTACTGTGTCTCCTGTGTGTTTGTGGGCTGTCCGTGTTTGCGCATGTTGTGTGTTCAATGTGTGTGCTGTTTCCTTATATGTTTGGTGTGTGTGCGTTGTGTGTGGTGTATTGAATGTGTTTCCTTTGTGTCGTGTGTATTGCGTGGTGTTTCTGTGTTGTTATATTCTGTGTGTTGTGTCGCACGTGTGGTGGTGTCGTGTATGGGTGTGTTCTGTGTGGTTGTCTGTGTTGTGTGTGTGTGTGTTTATTAGTTCTTTAGGATTAAGTGATGTGTGGGAGATTGTTATAGTCTGAGAAATTTTAAGTGTCCGGATGAAGGATGGAGTTAGACTGAGGGGACCCAATTTTAATGGGGAAGCTGCTCTCCAAGGTAACGTTTGCAGGATATTTGCAGTGAGACAAAACGATAAAGGTAAAATTCTCTGGGCCATAGGAAACTAAACGCATTGCCTGTGGGTCAGGTTACAGTGATGAGGTGTGCTCGAGTATGGTTACATCTTCTCTTCGTGTTTTGTAAGAGGTGACATTCAGTGTGAACTTCTGTGTTTTTTAGAGCTTAGGTAGTTCATTATGAGGGATGATGCGATGTGCGTTTCAGGTAACAGTGAAGACGAATCGATGTTGAGGTCAGGGATAAGCGTAAAGCTTCGGGTTAGGGATCACATCAAATTATGTCTTAGCATGGAGTTAGCTTAAGGCGCAGGGTAAGTGTCAGGTTCCCATTTAGATCTATGTCACCAGTGAGGTGTGGGTGAGGCTTCCAGTGTGAAGGATGAATGGTGATACTTAGGGTGAGAGTGGAGTAGTCTTCGCTTCCACTATTCCCTTACCCATACTCATAAAGTGTTCTGCCGCACTCAGACAGCTGCCATTTGGCATTGTTCGCAGTGCCCTGGCAGTCTGAGGAATGTGGCTAGATTACCGTGCATGAGCATGACCGATGTTCACGTTGGACTGAAGGACATGAACGGCTTTCTCCACCAGCCACGAGGGTCATTACCACATCCCAGATTAAAGCACATGTTACCTTGTATCTGGCTTACATTTTCCTTCATGCTGCGTGAAGTGGTTAGCTCCCACCTCAGCAAAATCACTCCCTCAGCAGAGACACCGAGCCCTCAAGTGGGAAACTGCTCACCTCACCAAGCTCATCTTGTCTCTAGGACACGGTCGTCACTCACTGTGATGTCATGGTACCTGCAGGCAACACTGCTGCAGTTGCAAAGTCCTCCACTAGAGTGCGTGAACTGCCCCACCCTGGAGAGCTCTATCGTCTGAGGGAGCGAAAATTATTTGTTCAGGAATATATGCGTTTATATATGGGTGTGTATATTTATATGTCTTTGTACATATATACGTGTATATGTATATGAAGAGCTCCACCATGGCATGTTCAAACGGGAGAAAACCCAGCACAAGGTCCACGAACGTCTCCTGCATCCATGCAGCCTCACAGGCCTGTAGTCCACCCAGATCTCAGCAGCGACCAGGATTTCAGTCAGGGGGATAGCACAGAGGCTTGTGTTGGGTCCTTGGTTAATATTCTATATTGGCTCAGTTATTGGTGGGAAATCTTGTGTGAAGCTCACACTTGGGGTGCTGAACGGTATTTGGGTTTGCTTGCAGAAGTTATAAGTATTTGGCATGGCCACCATGGCTTGGGAGGCAGAAGCCACTTTCGGGCTTTGGGAGAGTGTGTTAGGTTAATAATGACAGTGTACAGGCAACGGTTATGGATATTATTCAATGTAGTTTCAAGGTCATTGACAGGGTTGGGATCATGATTTAGTGCATTCAGCTTGGGTATTTTGCCTGTTGATTGTTTCACTTTTGTATTTGTTGTGTTGTTTGTGTGCTTGTGTACGGTGTGCTGTGTATTGAGGGAGTGTTGTGTGCTGTGTCTGTACCATGTAATACCTGTGCATTGTGATTTCGCTGTGTGGACAATGTGTGTAGTTTATATAGCACGCGTTTCACTTTATGTTGTGAATGTTGTGTGTGTATCTTGCGTGGTTGTGTGTGTTGCGTGCGGTGTTCTGTCTGTGACTGCTTCGTTTAGACTGTGTTGTGCATTGTGGTGTATTGTGTGTTTTGTGATGTGTGTGGAAGCTCGGTCTTAAGGTGTGTGCTCATTTATGCATGGTCTGTATGTTGTGAGTGTGCTCTGTGTGTTGTCATGTGGACGCTGTGTGCTTGGGGTCAGTCTTTCGGTGTGGTGTGTTATGGGTCCTTAGCAGTTAATTTTTTTTGTATGTGAAGTTGGTGTCTTGTGTTTCTTGTTTGTGCGGTTCTGTGTCGTGATTTTTGGTTTTGTGATGCGTGTGCGGTGTGTTCATTCTACGCGGTACTGCTCTGTTTTGTTTCTTGTGTGACTGATTGCTGCATTACTTTCTGTTCCTTTGTTGTCTGTTTATTGTACTGGTGTGTCTGGGTGGTGTGTCTGCCATTGTGCACATTGTGCGTTGTCTGTGTTGTGTGTTATGAGTGTCATTTGGGTTCTTGGCTGTTTGTGGTGCATGTTGTGCCGTTTCTGTGTGGCGTGTTGTGTGGGGGCTGTGTTGTGTGTGGTTAGATGTCTTGTGTGTGGTGTGTTTTGAGTGGATCCTTGTGTCTTGTGAGTGTTGCCTGTTTTGTGTCTGCAGTGTTGTGTGCTGTGATTCTGTGCTGCGACTTTGTTTGTTGGTGTGCTGGGTTTACTCTCCTTCGACTGTATCTAATGTGTGTTGCGCTGTGTGTGTTTTGTGTGCTGTGCTTGCCCTTTGTGTGTTGTTTCCAGTTGTAAGTAGTATACGTGTTCTGTGTGTTGACTGCAGTTACTTGTGCAGGGCACGCTGCTCTGCATTCTGTAGGTTCTTTCGAGTGTGTTCCTCGTGTTAGTGGTGGGGTGCTGTGTGATTTGCGTTTGTGTGCCTTCCTGTGTCATGTGCAGTGTGTGATGTGCCTGTCCTTTGTGTTTCGTGCTGGGCTATGTAATGTGTTCCGCGCGGTGTGTACGGTGTGTGCGTTGTGTCGACTGTGACTTTTGTGTGTGGTTTGTGTGGTTTGTGTGTATCGTGGCTGTTGCGTACTGTATTTGTGTTTGTTCTATGTGTGGGATATGTGTTTCACACTGTGCTGGCTGTCTTTGGTGGTGTGAGAGGCGTGTGTTGTATATCTGTGTTTTTTTGCTGTGTATAGTGTGTGAAATGTGCATTGCATGTGTTCTGCGTTCTAGTGTTGTGTGTTTGTGTGTTGTGTGGGGGAAGGTATGTGTTTTGATGTGGGTTTTGTGTGTGTCTGCATGTGTGATTGTTTTTCTACGTGGTTGTGGGTGTGTGGATGTGTGAGGGTATGGATGTGTGAATTTGTGTGTGTGTGGTTGTGTGTGATGCGTTGTGTGTGTCGAGTGTTTCTGTGATTGGTCTGTGATTCTTCGGGTTGTGCACTGTGTGTGGTGTGTGTGTGTGTGTGTGTTGAGTGGTGTGTTTTGCAGTCATGGTGGTGATGTGTGTATATTCGCTGGGTTAGAGGTGTGTACTTGCTGTTGTGTTATGTGGTGTTTCTGTGTGGCTTAGTGTGTTTTCTGTGTTCTTTGCTCTGCGTGGTGTTGTGTTTTTTCTGTGTAGTGTGTGCAGTGTGCGTCCTGTAGTGTCATGCTTGTTGGGTGGTGCTGTGTGTATATTCTGTGTGGTTACCTTGAGTGAGCTTTATGGAGTTTTGTGTCGTTTCGTCTGTTCCTGTGGGTGTTATTGTGGGTCAGGGGGTGGTTTCGAGTGGTTGTACTCTGGGTGAGATGTGTGTTGTGTATGTTGTGTGTTAGGGTTGTTTTCTGTAGGTTGTGTGTGCTGTTCCTTGTGTTGTGTTTCCGTGTGTTCTAATGATTTACTGTGTCTCCTGTGTGTTTGTGGGCTGTGCGTGTTTGCGCATGTTGTGCGTTCAATGTGTGTGTTGTTTCCTTATATGTTTGGTGTGTGTGTGTTGTGTGTGGTGTATTGAATGTGTTCCCTTTGTGTCGTGTGTATTGCGTGCTGTTTCTGTGTTGTTATATTGTGTGTGTTGTGTCGCACGTGTGGTGTTGTCGTGTCATGGGTGTGTTCTGTGTGGTTGCCTGTGTTGTGTGTGTGTGTGTTTATTTGTTCTTTAGGATTAAGTGATATGTGGGAGATTGTTGGAGTCTGAGAAAATTAAGTGTCCGGATGAAGGATGGAGTTAGAATGAAGGGACCCAACTTTAATGGGGAAGCTGCTCTCCAAGGTAACGTTTGCAGGATATTTGCAGTGAGACAAAACGATTAAGTGAAATTCTCTGGGCCGTAGGAAACTAAACGCATTGCCTGTGGGTCAGGTTACAGTGAAGAGGTGTGCTCGAGTATGGTTACATCTTCTATTCGTGTTTTTTAAGAGGTGACACTCAGTGTGAACTTCGGTTATGTTTAGAGCTTAGGTAGTTCATTATGAGGGATGAGGCGATGTGCATTACAGGTAACAGTGTGAAGACGAAACGATGTTGAGGTCAGGGATAAGCGTAAAGCTTCGGGTTAGGGATCACATCAAATTACGTCCTAGCATGGAGTTAGCTTAAGGCGCAGGGTTAGTGTCAGGTTCCCATTTAGATGTATGTCACCAGGGAGGTGTGGGTGAGGCTTCCAGTGTGAAGGATGAATGGTGATACTTAGGGTGAGAGTGGAGTTGTCTTCGGTTCCACTATTCCCTTACCCATACTCAAAAGTGTTCTGCCGCACTCAGACAGCTGCCATTTGGCATTGTTCGCAGTGCCCTGGCAGTCTGAGGAATGTGGCTAGATTACCGTGCATGAGCATGACCGATATTCACGT
Organism: Manis pentadactyla; assembly: GCF_030020395.1. NCBI lineage: Eukaryota > Metazoa > Chordata > Mammalia > Pholidota > Manidae > Manis > Manis pentadactyla. Next base: position 36,115,073 of record NC_080025.1, read on the forward strand.
TGGACTGAAGGACATGAACGGCTTTCTCCACCAGCCACGAGGGTCATTACCACATCCCAGATTAAAACACATGTTACCTTGTATCTGGCTTACATTATCCTTCATGCTGCGTGAGGTGATTGGCTCCCACCTCAGCCAAATCACTCCCCCAGCAGAGACACCGAGCCCTCAAGTGGGAAACTGCTCACCTCACCAAGCTCATCTTGTCTCTAGGACACGGTCGTCACTCACTGTGATGTCATGGTACCTGCAGGCAACACTGCTGCAGTTGCAAAGTCCTCCACTAGAGTGCGTGAACTGCCCCACCCTGGAGAGCTCTATCGTCTGAGGGAGCGAAAATTATTTGTTCAGGAATATATGCGTTTATATATGGGTGTGTATATTTATATGTCTTTGTACATATATACGTGTATATGTATATGAAGAGCTCCACCATGGCATGTTCAAACGGGAGAAAACCCAGCACAAGGTCCACGAACGTCTCCTGCATCCATGCAGCCTCACAGGCCTCTAGTCCACCCCAGATCTCAGCAGGGACCAGGATTTCAGTCAGGGGGATAGCACAGAGGCTTGTGTTGGGTCCTTGGTTAATATTCTATATTGGCTCAGTTATTGGTGGGAAATCTTGTGTGAAGCTCACACTTGGGGTGCTGAACGGTATTTGGGTTTGCTTGCAGAAGTTATAAGTATTTGGCATGGCCACCATGGCTTGGGAGGCAGAAGCCACTTTCGGGCTTTGGGAGAGTGTGTTAGGTTAATAATGACAGTGTACAGGCAACGGTTATGGATATTATTCAATGTAGTTTCAAGGTCATTGACAGGGTTGGGATCATGATTTAGTGCATTCAGCTTGGGTATTTTGCCTGTTGATTGTTTCACTTTTGTATTTGTTGTGTTGTTTGTGTGCTTGTGTACGGTGTGCTGTGTATTGAGGGAGTGTTGTGTGCTGTGTCTGTACCATGTAATACCTGTGCATTGTGATTTCGCTGTGTGGACAATGTGTGTAGTTTATATAGCACGCGTTTCACTTTATGTTGTGAATGTTGTGTGTGTATCTTGCGTGGTTGTGTGTGTTGCGTGCGGTGTTCTGTCTGTGACTGCTTCGTTTAGACTGTGTTGTGCATTGTGGTGTATTGTGTGTTTTGTGATGTGTGTGGAAGCTCGGTCTTAAGGTGTGTGCTCATTTATGCATGGTCTGTATGTTGTGAGTGTGCTCTGTGTGTTGTCATGTGGACGCTGTGTGCTTGGGGTCAGTCTTTTGGTGTGGTGTGTTATGTATGGGTCCTTAGCAGTTCATTTTTTTTGTATGTGAAGTTGCTGTCTTGTGTTTCTTGCTTGTGTGGTTCTGTGTTGTGATTTTTGGTTTTGTGTTGTGTGTGCGGTGTGTTCATTCTACGCGGTACTGTTCTGTTTTGTTTCTTGTGTGATTGATTGCTGCGTTACGTTCTGTTCTTTTGTTGTCTGTTTGGTGTACTGGTGTGTCTGGGTGGTGTGTCTACCTTTGTGTGCATTGTGCGTTGTCTGTGTTGTGTGTTCTGAGTGTCATTTGGGTCCTTGGCTGTTTGTGGTGAATGTTGTGCCATTTCTATGTGGCATGTTGTGGTGGGGGGTTGTTGTGTGTGGTTAGATATCTTGAGTGTGGTGTGTTTTGAGTGGATCCTTGTGTCTTGTGAGTGTTGCCTGTTTTGTGTCTGCAGTGTTGTGTGCTGTGATTCTGTGCTGTGACTTTGTTTGTTGGTGTGCTGGGTTTACATTCCTTCGACTGTATCCAATGTGTGTTGCGCTGTTTGTGTTTTGTGTGCTGTGCTTGCCCTTTGTGTGTTGTTTCCAGTTGTAAGTAGCATACGTGTTCTGTGTGTTAACTGCAGTTACTTGTGCTGAGCACCCTGCTCTGCATTCTGTAGGTTCTTTCGAGTGTGTTCCTCGTGTTAGTGGTGGGGTGCTGTGCGATTTGCGTTTGTGTGCCTTATTGTGTCATGTGCAGTGTGTGACGTGCCTGTCCTTTGTGTTTTGTGTTGGGATATGTAATGTGTTCTGCACGGTGTGCATGGTGTGTGCGTTGTGTCGACTGTGACTTTTGTGTGTGGTTTGTGTTGTTTGTGTGCATCGTGGCTGTTGCGTACTGTATTTGTGTTTGTTCTATGTGTGGGATATGTGTTTCACACTGTGCTGGCTGTCTTTGGTGGTGTGAGAGGCGTGTGTTGTGTATCTGTGTTTTTTTGCTGTGTATAGTGTGTGAAATGTGCATTGCATATGTTCTGTGTTCTAGTGTTGTGTGTTTGTGTGTTGTGTGGGGGAAGGTATGTGTTTTGATGTGGGTTGTGTGCGGCTGCATGTGTGATTGTTTTTCTACGTGGTTGTGGGTGTGTGGATGTGTGAATTTGTGTGTGTGAGATATTTTGTGTGTGGTTGTGTGTGATGCGTTGTGTGTGTCGAGTGTGGCTGTGATTGTTCTGTGATTCTTCGGGTTGTGCACTGTGTGTGTGGTGTGTGTGTGTGTGTTGAGTGGTGTATTTTGCGGTCACGGTGGTGATGTGTGTATATTCGCTGGGTTAGAGGTGTGTATTTGCTGTTGTGTTATGTGGTGTTTCTGTGTGGCTTAGTGTGCATTCTGTGTTCTTTGCTGTGCGTGGTGTTGTGTTTTTTCTGCGTAGTGTGTGCAGTGTGCGTGCTGTAGTGTCACGCTTTTTGGGTGGTGCTGTGTGTATATTCGGTGTGGTTATCTTGAGTGAGCTTTATGGAGTTTTGTGTCGTTTCGTCTGAGTGCTGTGGGTGTTATTGTGGGTCAGGGGGTGGTTTCGAGTGGTTGTACTCTGGGTGAGATGTGTGTTGTGTATGTTGTGTGTTAGGGTTGTTTTCTGTAGGTTGTGTGTGCTGTTCCTTGTGTTGTGTTTCCGTGTGTTCTAATGTTTTACTGTGTCTCCTGTGTGTTTGTGGGCTGTGCGTGTTTGCGCATGTTGTGTGTTCAATGTGTGTGCTGTTTCCTTATATGTTTGGTGTGTGTGCGTTGTGTGTGGTGTATTGAATGTGTTTCCTTTGTGTCGTGTGTATTGCGTGGTGTTTCTGTGTTGTTATATTCTGTGTGTTGTGTCGCACGTGTGGTGGTGTCGTGTATGGGTGTGTTCTGTGTGGTTGTCTGTGTTGTGTGTGTGTGTGTTTATTAGTTCTTTAGGATTAAGTGATGTGTGGGAGATTGTTATAGTCTGAGAAATTTTAAGTGTCCGGATGAAGGATGGAGTTAGACTGAGGGGACCCAATTTTAATGGGGAAGCTGCTCTCCAAGGTAACGTTTGCAGGATATTTGCAGTGAGACAAAACGATAAAGGTAAAATTCTCTGGGCCATAGGAAACTAAACGCATTGCCTGTGGGTCAGGTTACAGTGATGAGGTGTGCTCGAGTATGGTTACATCTTCTCTTCGTGTTTTGTAAGAGGTGACATTCAGTGTGAACTTCTGTGTTTTTTAGAGCTTAGGTAGTTCATTATGAGGGATGATGCGATGTGCGTTTCAGGTAACAGTGAAGACGAATCGATGTTGAGGTCAGGGATAAGCGTAAAGCTTCGGGTTAGGGATCACATCAAATTATGTCTTAGCATGGAGTTAGCTTAAGGCGCAGGGTTAGTGTCAGGTTCCCATTTAGATCTATGTCACCAGTGAGGTGTGGGTGAGGCTTCCAGTGTGAAGGATGAATGGTGATACTTAGGGTGAGAGTGGAGTAGTCTTCGCTTCCACTATTCCCTTACCCATACTCATAAAGTGTTCTGCCGCACTCAGACAGCTGCCATTTGGCATTGTTCGCAGTGCCCTGGCAGTCTGAGGAATGTGGCTAGATTACCGTGCATGAGCATGACCGATGTTCACGTTGGACTGAAGGACATGAACGGCTTTCTCCACCAGCCACGAGGGTCATTACCACATCCCAGATTAAAGCACATGTTACCTTGTATCTGGCTTACATTTTCCTTCATGCTGCGTGAAGTGGTTAGCTCCCACCTCAGCAAAATCAATCCCTCAGCAGAGACACCGAGCCCTCAAGTGGGAAACTGCTCACCTCACCAAGCTCATCTTGTCTCTAGGACACGGTCGTCACTCACTGTGATGTCATGGTACCTGCAGGCAACACTGCTGCAGTTGCAAAGTCCTCCACTAGAGTGCGTGAACTGCCCCACCCTGGAGAGCTCTATCGTCTGAGGGAGCGAAAATTATTTGTTCAGGAATATATGCGTTTATATATGGGTGTGTATATTTATATGTCTTTGTACATATATACGTGTATATGTATATGAAGAGCTCCACCATGGCATGTTCAAACGGGAGAAAACCCAGCACAAGGTCCACGAACGTCTCCTGCATCCATGCAGCCTCACAGGCCTGTAGTCCACCCAGATCTCAGCAGCGACCAGGATTTCAGTCAGGGGGATAGCACAGAGGCTTGTGTTGGGTCCTTGGTTAATATTCTATATTGGCTCAGTTATTGGTGGGAAATCTTGTGTGAAGCTCACACTTGGGGTGCTGAACGGTATTTGGGTTTGCTTGCAGAAGTTATAAGTATTTGGCATGGCCACCATGGCTTGGGAGGCAGAAGCCACTTTCGGGCTTTGGGAGAGTGTGTTAGGTTAATAATGACAGTGTACAGGCAACGGTTATGGATATTATTCAATGTAGTTTCAAGGTCATTGACAGGGTTGGGATCATGATTTAGTGCATTCAGCTTGGGTATTTTGCCTGTTGATTGTTTCACTTTTGTATTTGTTGTGTTGTTTGTGTGCTTGTGTACGGTGTGCTGTGTATTGAGGGAGTGTTGTGTGCTGTGTCTGTACCATGTAATACCTGTGCATTGTGATTTCGCTGTGTGGACAATGTGTGTAGTTTATATAGCACGCGTTTCACTTTATGTTGTGAATGTTGTGTGTGTATCTTGCGTGGTTGTGTGTGTTGCGTGCGGTGTTCTGTCTGTGACTGCTTCGTTTAGACTGTGTTGTGCATTGTGGTGTATTGTGTGTTTTGTGATGTGTGTGGAAGCTCGGTCTTAAGGTGTGTGCTCATTTATGCATGGTCTGTATGTTGTGAGTGTGCTCTGTGTGTTGTCATGTGGACGCTGTGTGCTTGGGGTCAGTCTTTCGGTGTGGTGTGTTATGGGTCCTTAGCAGTTAATTTTTTTTGTATGTGAAGTTGGTGTCTTGTGTTTCTTGTTTGTGCGGTTCTGTGTCGTGATTTTTGGTTTTGTGATGCGTGTGCGGTGTGTTCATTCTACGCGGTACTGCTCTGTTTTGTTTCTTGTGTGACTGATTGCTGCATTACTTTCTGTTCCTTTGTTGTCTGTTTATTGTACTGGTGTGTCTGGGTGGTGTGTCTGCCATTGTGCACATTGTGCGTTGTCTGTGTTGTGTGTTATGAGTGTCATTTGGGTTCTTGGCTGTTTGTGGTGCATGTTGTGCCGTTTCTGTGTGGCGTGTTGTGTGGGGGCTGTGTTGTGTGTGGTTAGATGTCTTGTGTGTGGTGTGTTTTGAGTGGATCCTTGTGTCTTGTGAGTGTTGCCTGTTTTGTGTCTGCAGTGTTGTGTGCTGTGATTCTGTGCTGCGACTTTGTTTGTTGGTGTGCTGGGTTTACTCTCCTTCGACTGTATCTAATGTGTGTTGCGCTGTGTGTGTTTTGTGTGCTGTGCTTGCCCTTTGTGTGTTGTTTCCAGTTGTAAGTAGTATACGTGTTCTGTGTGTTGACTGCAGTTACTTGTGCAGGGCACGCTGCTCTGCATTCTGTAGGTTCTTTCGAGTGTGTTCCTCGTGTTAGTGGTGGGGTGCTGTGTGATTTGCGTTTGTGTGCCTTCCTGTGTCATGTGCAGTGTGTGATGTGCCTGTCCTTTGTGTTTCGTGCTGGGCTATGTAATGTGTTCCGCGCGGTGTGTACGGTGTGTGCGTTGTGTCGACTGTGACTTTTGTGTGTGGTTTGTGTGGTTTGTGTGTATCGTGGCTGTTGCGTACTGTATTTGTGTTTGTTCTATGTGTGGGATATGTGTTTCACACTGTGCTGGCTGTCTTTGGTGGTGTGAGAGGCGTGTGTTGTATATCTGTGTTTTTTTGCTGTGTATAGTGTGTGAAATGTGCATTGCATGTGTTCTGCGTTCTAGTGTTGTGTGTTTGTGTGTTGTGTGGGGGAAGGTATGTGTTTTGATGTGGGTTTTGTGTGTGTCTGCATGTGTGATTGTTTTTCTACGTGGTTGTGGGTGTGTGGATGTGTGAGGGTATGGATGTGTGAATTTGTGTGTGTGTGGTTGTGTGTGATGCGTTGTGTGTGTCGAGTGTTTCTGTGATTGGTCTGTGATTCTTCGGGTTGTGCACTGTGTGTGGTGTGTGTGTGTGTGTGTGTTGAGTGGTGTGTTTTGCAGTCATGGTGGTGATGTGTGTATATTCGCTGGGTTAGAGGTGTGTACTTGCTGTTGTGTTATGTGGTGTTTCTGTGTGGCTTAGTGTGTTTTCTGTGTTCTTTGCTCTGCGTGGTGTTGTGTTTTTTCTGTGTAGTGTGTGCAGTGTGCGTCCTGTAGTGTCATGCTTGTTGGGTGGTGCTGTGTGTATATTCTGTGTGGTTACCTTGAGTGAGCTTTATGGAGTTTTGTGTCGTTTCGTCTGTTCCTGTGGGTGTTATTGTGGGTCAGGGGGTGGTTTCGAGTGGTTGTACTCTGGGTGAGATGTGTGTTGTGTATGTTGTGTGTTAGGGTTGTTTTCTGTAGGTTGTGTGTGCTGTTCCTTGTGTTGTGTTTCCGTGTGTTCTAATGATTTACTGTGTCTCCTGTGTGTTTGTGGGCTGTGCGTGTTTGCGCATGTTGTGCGTTCAATGTGTGTGTTGTTTCCTTATATGTTTGGTGTGTGTGTGTTGTGTGTGGTGTATTGAATGTGTTCCCTTTGTGTCGTGTGTATTGCGTGCTGTTTCTGTGTTGTTATATTGTGTGTGTTGTGTCGCACGTGTGGTGTTGTCGTGTCATGGGTGTGTTCTGTGTGGTTGCCTGTGTTGTGTGTGTGTGTGTTTATTTGTTCTTTAGGATTAAGTGATATGTGGGAGATTGTTGGAGTCTGAGAAAATTAAGTGTCCGGATGAAGGATGGAGTTAGAATGAAGGGACCCAACTTTAATGGGGAAGCTGCTCTCCAAGGTAACGTTTGCAGGATATTTGCAGTGAGACAAAACGATTAAGTGAAATTCTCTGGGCCGTAGGAAACTAAACGCATTGCCTGTGGGTCAGGTTACAGTGAAGAGGTGTGCTCGAGTATGGTTACATCTTCTATTCGTGTTTTTTAAGAGGTGACACTCAGTGTGAACTTCGGTTATGTTTAGAGCTTAGGTAGTTCATTATGAGGGATGAGGCGATGTGCATTACAGGTAACAGTGTGAAGACGAAACGATGTTGAGGTCAGGGATAAGCGTAAAGCTTCGGGTTAGGGATCACATCAAATTACGTCCTAGCATGGAGTTAGCTTAAGGCGCAGGGTTAGTGTCAGGTTCCCATTTAGATGTATGTCACCAGGGAGGTGTGGGTGAGGCTTCCAGTGTGAAGGATGAATGGTGATACTTAGGGTGAGAGTGGAGTTGTCTTCGGTTCCACTATTCCCTTACCCATACTCAAAAGTGTTCTGCCGCACTCAGACAGCTGCCATTTGGCATTGTTCGCAGTGCCCTGGCAGTCTGAGGAATGTGGCTAGATTACCGTGCATGAGCATGACCGATATTCACGTTGGACTGAAGGACATGAACGGCTTTCTCCACCAGCCACGAGGGTCATTACCACATCCCAGATTAAAACACATGTTACCTTGTATCTGGCTTACATTATCCTTCATGCTGCGTGAGGTGATTGGCTCCCACCTCAGCCAAATCACTCCCCCAGCAGAGACACCGAGCCCTCAAGTGGGAAACTGCTCACCTCACCAAGCTCATCTTGTCTCTAGGACACGGTCGTCACTCACTGTGATGTCATGGTACCTGCAGGCAACACTGCTGCAGTTGCAAAGTCCTCCACTAGAGTGCGTGAACTGCCCCACCCTGGAGAGCTCTATCGTCTGAGGGAGCGAAAATTATTTGTTCAGGAATATATGCGTTTATATATGGGTGTGTATATTTATATGTCTTTGTACATATATACGTGTATATGTATATGAAGAGCTCCACCATGGCATGTTCAAACGGGAGAAAACCCAGCACAAGGTCCACGAACGTCTCCTGCATCCATGCAGCCTCACAGGCCTGTAGTCCACCCAGATCTCAGCAGCGACCAGGATTTCAGTCAGGGGGATAGCACAGAGGCTTGTGTTGGGTCCTTGGTTAATATTCTATATTGGCTCAGTTATTGGTGGGAAATCTTGTGTGAAGCTCACACTTGGGGTGCTGAACGGTATTTGGGTTTGCTTGCAGAAGTTATAAGTATTTGGCATGGCCACCATGGCTTGGGAGGCAGAAGCCACTTTCGGGCTTTGGGAGAGTGTGTTAGGTTAATAATGACAGTGTACAGGCAACGGTTATGGATATTATTCAATGTAGTTTCAAGGTCATTGACAGGGTTGGGATCATGATTTAGTGCATTCAGCTTGGGTATTTTGCCTGTTGATTGTTTCACTTTTGTATTTGTTGTGTTGTTTGTGTGCTTGTGTACGGTGTGCTGTGTATTGAGGGAGTGTTGTGTGCTGTGTCTGTACCATGTAATACCTGTGCATTGTGATTTCGCTGTGTGGACAATGTGTGTAGTTTATATAGCACGCGTTTCACTTTATGTTGTGAATGTTGTGTGTGTATCTTGCGTGGTTGTGTGTGTTGCGTGCGGTGTTCTGTCTGTGACTGCTTCGTTTAGACTGTGTTGTGCATTGTGGTGTATTGTGTGTTTTGTGATGTGTGTGGAAGCTCGGTCTTAAGGTGTGTGCTCATTTATGCATGGTCTGTATGTTGTGAGTGTGCTCTGTGTGTTGTCATGTGGACGCTGTGTGCTTGGGGTCAGTCTTTCGGTGTGGTGTGTTATGTATGGGTCCTTAGCAGTTCATTTTTTTTGTATGTGAAGTTGCTGTCTTGTGTTTCTTGCTTGTGTGGTTCTGTGTCGTGATTTTTGGTTTTGTGATGCGTGTGCGGTGTGTTCATTCTACGCGGTACTGCTCTGTTTTGTTTCTTGTGTGACTGATTGCTGCATTACTTTCTGTTCCTTTGTTGTCTGTTTATTGTACTGGTGTGTCTGGGTGGTGTGTCTGCCATTGTGCACATTGTGCGTTGTCTGTGTTGTGTGTTATGAGTGTCATTTGGGTTCTTGGCTGTTTGTGGTGCATGTTGTGCCGTTTCTGTGTGGCGTGTTGTGTGGGGGCTGTGTTGTGTGTGGTTAGATGTCTTGTGTGTGGTGTGTTTTGAGTGGATCCTTGTGTCTTGTGAGTGTTGCCTGTTTTGTGTCTGCAGTGTTGTGTGCTGTGATTCTGTGCTGCGACTTTGTTTGTTGGTGTGCTGGGTTTACTCTCCTTCGACTGTATCTAATGTGTGTTGCGCTGTGTGTGTTTTGTGTGCTGTGCTTGCCCTTTGTGTGTTGTTTCCAGTTGTAAGTAGTATACGTGTTCTGTGTGTTGACTGCAGTTACTTGTGCAGGGCACGCTGCTCTGCATTCTGTAGGTTCTTTCGAGTGTGTTCCTCGTGTTAGTGGTGGGGTGCTGTGTGATTTGCGTTTGTGTGCCTTCCTGTGTCATGTGCAGTGTGTGATGTGCCTGTCCTTTGTGTTTCGTGCTGGGCTATGTAATGTGTTCTGCGCGGTGTGTACGGTGTGTGCGTTGTGTCGACTGTGACTTTTGTGTGTGGTTTGTGTGGTTTGTGTGTATCGTGGCTGTTGCGTACTGTATTTGTGTTTGTTCTATGTGTGGGATATGTGTTTCACACTGTGCTGGCTGTCTTTGGTGGTGTGAGAGGCGTGTGTTGTATATCTGTGTTTTTTTGCTGTGTATAGTGTGTGAAATGTGCATTGCATGTGTTCTGCGTTCTAGTGTTGTGTGTTTGTGTGTTGTGTGGGGGAAGGTATGTGTTTTGATGTGGGTTTTGTGTGTGTCTGCATGTGTGATTGTTTTTCTACGTGGTTGTGGGTGTGTGGATGTGTGAGGGTATGGATGTGTGAATTTGTGTGTGTGTGGTTGTGTGTGATGCGTTGTGTGTGTCGAGTGTTTCTGTGATTGGTCTGTGATTCTTCGGGTTGTGCACTGTGTGTGGTGTGTGTGTGTGTGTGTGTTGAGTGGTGTGTTTTGCAGTCATGGTGGTGATGTGTGTATATTCGCTGGGTTAGAGGTGTGTACTTGCTGTTGTGTTATGTGGTGTTTCTGTGTGGCTTAGTGTGTTTTCTGTGTTCTTTGCTCTGCGTGGTGTTGTGTTTTTTCTGTGTAGTGTGTGCAGTGTGCGTCCTGTAGTGTCATGCTTGTTGGGTGGTGCTGTGTGTATATTCTGTGTGGTTACCTTGAGTGAGCTTTATGGAGTTTTGTGTCGTTTCGTCTGTTCCTGTGGGTGTTATTGTGGGTCAGGGGGTGGTTTCGAGTGGTTGTACTCTGGGTGAGATGTGTGTTGTGTATGTTGTGTGTTAGGGTTGTTTTCTGTAGGTTGTGTGTGCTGTTCCTTGTGTTGTGTTTCCGTGTGTTCTAATGATTTACTGTGTCTCCTGTGTGTTTGTGGGCTGTGCGTGTTTGCACATGTTGTGCGATCAATGTGTGTGTTGTTTCCTTATATGTTTGGTGTGTGTGTGTTGTGTGTGGTGTATTGAATGTGTTCCCTTTGTGTCGTGTGTATTGCGTGCTGTTTCTGTGTTGTTATATTGTGTGTGTTGTGTCGCACGTGTGGTGTTGTCGTGTCATGGGTGTGTTCTGTGTGGTTGCCTGTGTTGTGTGTGTGTGTGTTTATTTGTTCTTTAGGATTAAGTGATATGTGGGAGATTGTTGGAGTCTGAGAAAATTAAGTGTCCGGATGAAGGATGGAGTTAGAATGAAGGGACCCAACTTTAATGGGGAAGCTGCTCTCCAAGGTAACGTTTGCAGGATATTTGCAGTGAGACAAAACGATTAAGTGAAATTCTCTGGGCCGTAGGAAACTAAACGCATTGCCTGTGGGTCAGGTTACAGTGAAGAGGTGTGCTCGAGTATGGTTACATCTTCTATTCGTGTTTTTTAAGAGGTGACACTCAGTGTGAACTTCGGTTATGTTTAGAGCTTAGGTAGTTCATTATGAGGGATGAGGCGATGTGCATTACAGGTAACAGTGTGAAGACGAAACGATGTTGAGGTCAGGGATAAGCGTAAAGCTTCGGGTTAGGGATCACATCAAATTACGTCCTAGCATGGAGTTAGCTTAAGGCGCAGGGTTAGTGTCAGGTTCCCATTTAGATGTATGTCACCAGGGAGGTGTGGGTGAGGCTTCCAGTGTGAAGGATGAATGGTGATACTTAGGGTGAGAGTGGAGTTGTCTTCGGTTCCACTATTCCCTTACCCATACTCAAAAGTGTTCTGCCGCACTCAGACAGCTGCCATTTGGCATTGTTCGCAGTGCCCTGGCAGTCTGAGGAATGTGGCTAGATTACCGTGCATGAGCATGACCGATATTCACGTTGGACTGAAGGACATGAACGGCTTTCTCCACCAGCCACGAGGGTCATTACCACATCCCAGATTAAAACACATGTTACCTTGTATCTGGCTTACATTATCCTTCATGCTGCGTGAGGTGATTGGCTCCCACCTCAGCCAAATCACTCCCCCAGCAGAGACACCGAGCCCTCAAGTGGGAAACTGCTCACCTCACCAAGCTCATCTTGTCTCTAGGACACGGTCGTCACTCACTGTGATGTCATGGTACCTGCAGGCAACACTGCTGCAGTTGCAAAGTCCTCCACTAGAGTGCGTGAACTGCCCCACCCTGGAGAGCTCTATCGTCTGAGGGAGCGAAAATTATTTGTTCAGGAATATATGCGTTTACATATGGGTGTGTATATTTATATGTCTTTGTACATATATACGTGTATATGTATATGAAGAGCTCCACCATGGCATGTTCAAACGGGAGAAAACCCAGCACAAGGTCCACGAACGTCTCCTGCATCCATGCAGCCTCACAGGCCTCTAGTCCACCCCAGATCTCAGCAGGGACCAGGATTTCAGTCAGGGGGATAGCACAGAGGCTTGTGTTGGGTCCTTGGTTAATATTCTATATTGGCTCAGTTATTGGTGGGAAATCTTGTGTGAAGCTCACACTTGGGGTGCTGAACGGTATTTGGGTTTGCTTGCAGAAGTTATAAGTATTTGGCATGGCCACCATGGCTTGGGAGGCAGAAGCCACTTTCGGGCTTTGGGAGAGTGTGTTAGGTTAATAATGACAGTGTACAGGCAACGGTTATGGATATTATTCAATGTAGTTTCAAGGTCATTGACAGGGTTGGGATCATGATTTAGTGCATTCAGCTTGGGTATTTTGCCTGTTGATTGTTTCACTTTTGTATTTGTTGTGTTGTTTGTGTGCTTGTGTACGGTGTGCTGTGTATTGAGGGAGTGTTGTGTGCTGTGTCTGTACCATGTAATACCTGTGCATTGTGATTTCGCTGTGTGGACAATGTGTGTAGTTTATATAGCACGCGTTTCACTTTATGTTGTGAATGTTGTGTGTGTATCTTGCGTGGTTGTGTGTGTTGCGTGCGGTGTTCTGTCTGTGACTGCTTCGTTTAGACTGTGTTGTGCATTGTGGTGTATTGTGTGTTTTGTGATGTGTGTGGAAGCTCGGTCTTAAGGTGTGTGCTCATTTATGCATGGTCTGTATGTTGTGAGTGTGCTCTGTGTGTTGTCATGTGGACGCTGTGTGCTTGGGGTCAGTCTTTTGGTGTGGTGTGTTATGTATGGGTCCTTAGCAGTTCATTTTTTTTGTATGTGAAGTTGCTGTCTTGTGTTTCTTGCTTGTGTGGTTCTGTGTTGTGATTTTTGGTTTTGTGTTGTGTGTGCGGTGTGTTCATTCTACGCGGTACTGTTCTGTTTTGTTTCTTGTGTGATTGATTGCTGCGTTACGTTCTGTTCTTTTGTTGTCTGTTTGGTGTACTGGTGTGTCTGGGTGGTGTGTCTACCTTTGTGTGCATTGTGCGTTGTCTGTGTTGTGTGTTCTGAGTGTCATTTGGGTCCTTGGCTGTTTGTGGTGAATGTTGTGCCATTTCTATGTGGCATGTTGTGGTGGGGGGTTGTTGTGTGTGGTTAGATATCTTGAGTGTGGTGTGTTTTGAGTGGATCCTTGTGTCTTGTGAGTGTTGCCTGTTTTGTGTCTGCAGTGTTGTGTGCTGTGATTCTGTGCTGTGACTTTGTTTGTTGGTGTGCTGGGTTTACATTCCTTCGACTGTATCCAATGTGTGTTGCGCTGTTTGTGTTTTGTGTGCTGTGCTTGCCCTTTGTGTGTTGTTTCCAGTTGTAAGTAGCATACGTGTTCTGTGTGTTAACTGCAGTTACTTGTGCTGAGCACCCTGCTCTGCATTCTGTAGGTTCTTTCGAGTGTGTTCCTCGTGTTAGTGGTGGGGTGCTGTGCGATTTGCGTTTGTGTGCCTTATTGTGTCATGTGCAGTGTGTGACGTGCCTGTCCTTTGTGTTTTGTGTTGGGATATGTAATGTGTTCTGCACGGTGTGCATGGTGTGTGCGTTGTGTCGACTGTGACTTTTGTGTGTGGTTTGTGTTGTTTGTGTGCATCGTGGCTGTTGCGTACTGTATTTGTGTTTGTTCTATGTGTGGGATATGTGTTTCACACTGTGCTGGCTGTCTTTGGTGGTGTGAGAGGCGTGTGTTGTGTATCTGTGTTTTTTTGCTGTGTATAGTGTGTGAAATGTGCATTGCATATGTTCTGTGTTCTAGTGTTGTGTGTTTGTGTGTTGTGTGGGGGAAGGTATGTGTTTTGATGTGGGTTGTGTGCGGCTGCATGTGTGATTGTTTTTCTACGTGGTTGTGGGTGTGTGGATGTGTGAATTTGTGTGTGTGAGATATTTTGTGTGTGGTTGTGTGTGATGCGTTGTGTGTGTCGAGTGTGGCTGTGATTGTTCTGTGATTCTTTGGGTTGTGCACTGTGTGTGTGGTGTGTGTGTGTGTGTTGAGTGGTGTATTTTGCGGTCACGGTGGTGATGTGTGTATATTCGCTGGGTTAGAGGTGTGTATTTGCTGTTGTGTTATGTGGTGTTTCTGTGTGGCTTAGTGTGCATTCTGTGTTCTTTGCTGTGCGTGGTGTTGTGTTTTTTCTGCGTAGTGTGTGCAGTGTGCGTGCTGTAGTGTCACGCTTTTTGGGTGGTGCTGTGTGTATATTCGGTGTGGTTATCTTGAGTGAGCTTTATGGAGTTTTGTGTCGTTTCGTCTGAGTGCTGTGGGTGTTATTGTGGGTCAGGGGGTGGTTTCGAGTGGTTGTACTCTGGGTGAGATGTGTGTTGTGTATGTTGTGTGTTAGGGTTGTTTTCTGTAGGTTGTGTGTGCTGTTCCTTGTGTTGTGTTTCCGTGTGTTCTAATGTTTTACTGTGTCTCCTGTGTGTTTGTGGTCTGTGCGTGTTTGCCCATGTTGTGTGTTCAATGTGTGTGCTGTTTCCTTATATGTTTGGTGTGTGTGCGTTGTGTGTGGTGTATTGAATGTGTTTCCTTTGTGTCGTGTGTATTGCGTGGTGTTTCTGTGTTGTTATATTCTGTGTGTTGTGTCGCACGTGTGGTGGTGTCGTGTATGGGTGTGTTCTGTGTGGTTGTCTGTGTTGTGTGTGTGTGTGTTTATTAGTTCTTTAGGATTAAGTGATGTGTGGGAGATTGTTATAGTCTGAGAAATTTTAAGTGTCCGGATGAAGGATGGAGTTAGACTGAGGGGACCCAATTTTAATGGGGAAGCTGCTCTCCAAGGTAACGTTTGCAGGATATTTGCAGTGAGACAAAACGATAAAGGTAAAATTCTCTGGGCCATAGGAAACTAAACGCATTGCCTGTGGGTCAGGTTACAGTGATGAGGTGTGCTCGAGTATGGTTACATCTTCTCTTCGTGTTTTGTAAGAGGTGACATTCAGTGTGAACTTCTGTGTTTTTTAGAGCTTAGGTAGTTCATTATGAGGGATGATGCGATGTGCGTTTCAGGTAACAGTGAAGACGAATCGATGTTGAGGTCAGGGATAAGCGTAAAGCTTCGGGTTAGGGATCACATCAAATTATGTCTTAGCATGGAGTTAGCTTAAGGCGCAGGGTTAGTGTCAGGTTCCCATTTAGATCTATGTCACCAGTGAGGTGTGGGTGAGGCTTCCAGTGTGAAGGATGAATGGTGATACTTAGGGTGAGAGTGGAGTAGTCTTCGCTTCCACTATTCCCTTACCCATACTCATAAAGTGTTCTGCCGCACTCAGACAGCTGCCATTTGGCATTGTTCGCAGTGCCCTGGCAGTCTGAGGAATGTGGCTAGATTACCGTGCATGAGCATGACCGATGTTCACGTTGGACTGAAGGACATGAACGGCTTTCTCCACCAGCCACGAGGGTCATTACCACATCCCAGATTAAAGCACATGTTACCTTGTATCTGGCTTACATTTTCCTTCATGCTGCGTGAAGTGGTTAGCTCCCACCTCAGCAAAATCACTCCCTCAGCAGAGACACCGAGCCCTCAAGTGGGAAACTGCTCACCTCACCAAGCTCATCTTGTCTCTAGGACACGGTCGTCACTCACTGTGATGTCATGGTACCTGCAGGCAACACTGCTGCAGTTGCAAAGTCCTCCACTAGAGTGCGTGAACTGCCCCACCCTGGAGAGCTCTATCGTCTGAGGGAGCGAAAATTATTTGTTCAGGAATATATGCGTTTATATATGGGTGTGTATATTTATATGTCTTTGTACATATATACGTGTATATGTATATGAAGAGCTCCACCATGGCATGTTCAAACGGGAGAAAACCCAGCACAAGGTCCACGAACGTCTCCTGCATCCATGCAGCCTCACAGGCCTGTAGTCCACCCAGATCTCAGCAGCGACCAGGATTTCAGTCAGGGGGATAGCACAGAGGCTTGTGTTGGGTCCTTGGTTAATATTCTATATTGGCTCAGTTATTGGTGGGAAATCTTGTGTGAAGCTCACACTTGGGGTGCTGAACGGTATTTGGGTTTGCTTGCAGAAGTTATAAGTATTTGGCATGGCCACCATGGCTTGGGAGGCAGAAGCCACTTTCGGGCTTTGGGAGAGTGTGTTAGGTTAATAATGACAGTGTACAGGCAACGGTTATGGATATTATTCAATGTAGTTTCAAGGTCATTGACAGGGTTGGGATCATGATTTAGTGCATTCAGCTTGGGTATTTTGCCTGTTGATTGTTTCACTTTTGTATTTGTTGTGTTGTTTGTGTGCTTGTGTACGGTGTGCTGTGTATTGAGGGAGTGTTGTGTGCTGTGTCTGTACCATGTAATACCTGTGCATTGTGATTTCGCTGTGTGGACAATGTGTGTAGTTTATATAGCACGCGTTTCACTTTATGTTGTGAATGTTGTGTGTGTATCTTGCGTGGTTGTGTGTGTTGCGTGCGGTGTTCTGTCTGTGACTGCTTCGTTTAGACTGTGTTGTGCATTGTGGTGTATTGTGTGTTTTGTGATGTGTGTGGAAGCTCGGTCTTAAGGTGTGTGCTCATTTATGCATGGTCTGTATGTTGTGAGTGTGCTCTGTGTGTTGTCATGTGGACGCTGTGTGCTTGGGGTCAGTCTTTCGGTGTGGTGTGTTATGGGTCCTTAGCAGTTAATTTTTTTTGTATGTGAAGTTGGTGTCTTGTGTTTCTTGTTTGTGCGGTTCTGTGTCGTGATTTTTGGTTTTGTGATGCGTGTGCGGTGTGTTCATTCTACGCGGTACTGCTCTGTTTTGTTTCTTGTGTGACTGATTGCTGCATTACTTTCTGTTCCTTTGTTGTCTGTTTATTGTACTGGTGTGTCTGGGTGGTGTGTCTGCCATTGTGCACATTGTGCGTTGTCTGTGTTGTGTGTTATGAGTGTCATTTGGGTTCTTGGCTGTTTGTGGTGCATGTTGTGCCGTTTCTGTGTGGCGTGTTGTGTGGGGGCTGTGTTGTGTGTGGTTAGATGTCTTGTGTGTGGTGTGTTTTGAGTGGATCCTTGTGTCTTGTGAGTGTTGCCTGTTTTGTGTCTGCAGTGTTGTGTGCTGTGATTCTGTGCTGCGACTTTGTTTGTTGGTGTGCTGGGTTTACTCTCCTTCGACTGTATCTAATGTGTGTTGCGCTGTGTGTGTTTTGTGTGCTGTGCTTGCCCTTTGTGTGTTGTTTCCAGTTGTAAGTAGTATACGTGTTCTGTGTGTTGACTGCAGTTACTTGTGCAGGGCACGCTGCTCTGCATTCTGTAGGTTCTTTCGAGTGTGTTCCTCGTGTTAGTGGTGGGGTGCTGTGTGATTTGCGTTTGTGTGCCTTCCTGTGTCATGTGCAGTGTGTGATGTGCCTGTCCTTTGTGTTTCGTGCTGGGCTATGTAATGTGTTCCGCGCGGTGTGTACGGTGTGTGCGTTGTGTCGACTGTGACTTTTGTGTGTGGTTTGTGTGGTTTGTGTGTATCGTGGCTGTTGCGTACTGTATTTGTGTTTGTTCTATGTGTGGGATATGTGTTTCACACTGTGCTGGCTGTCTTTGGTGGTGTGAGAGGCGTGTGTTGTATATCTGTGTTTTTTTGCTGTGTATAGTGTGTGAAATGTGCATTGCATGTGTTCTGCGTTCTAGTGTTGTGTGTTTGTGTGTTGTGTGGGGGAAGGTATGTGTTTTGATGTGGGTTTTGTGTGTGTCTGCATGTGTGATTGTTTTTCTACGTGGTTGTGGGTGTGTGGATGTGTGAGGGTATGGATGTGTGAATTTGTGTGTGTGTGGTTGTGTGTGATGCGTTGTGTGTGTCGAGTGTTTCTGTGATTGGTCTGTGATTCTTCGGGTTGTGCACTGTGTGTGGTGTGTGTGTGTGTGTGTGTTGAGTGGTGTGTTTTGCAGTCATGGTGGTGATGTGTGTATATTCGCTGGGTTAGAGGTGTGTACTTGCTGTTGTGTTATGTGGTGTTTCTGTGTGGCTTAGTGTGTTTTCTGTGTTCTTTGCTCTGCGTGGTGTTGTGTTTTTTCTGTGTAGTGTGTGCAGTGTGCGTCCTGTAGTGTCATGCTTGTTGGGTGGTGCTGTGTGTATATTCTGTGTGGTTACCTTGAGTGAGCTTTATGGAGTTTTGTGTCGTTTCGTCTGTTCCTGTGGGTGTTATTGTGGGTCAGGGGGTGGTTTCGAGTGGTTGTACTCTGGGTGAGATGTGTGTTGTGTATGTTGTGTGTTAGGGTTGTTTTCTGTAGGTTGTGTGTGCTGTTCCTTGTGTTGTGTTTCCGTGTGTTCTAATGATTTACTGTGTCTCCTGTGTGTTTGTGGGCTGTGCGTGTTTGCGCATGTTGTGCGTTCAATGTGTGTGTTGTTTCCTTATATGTTTGGTGTGTGTGTGTTGTGTGTGGTGTATTGAATGTGTTCCCTTTGTGTCGTGTGTATTGCGTGCTGTTTCTGTGTTGTTATATTGTGTGTGTTGTGTCGCACGTGTGGTGTTGTCGTGTCATGGGTGTGTTCTGTGTGGTTGCCTGTGTTGTGTGTGTGTGTGTTTATTTGTTCTTTAGGATTAAGTGATATGTGGGAGATTGTTGGAGTCTGAGAAAATTAAGTGTCCGGATGAAGGATGGAGTTAGAATGAAGGGACCCAACTTTAATGGGGAAGCTGCTCTCCAAGGTAACGTTTGCAGGATATTTGCAGTGAGACAAAACGATTAAGTGAAATTCTCTGGGCCGTAGGAAACTAAACGCATTGCCTGTGGGTCAGGTTACAGTGAAGAGGTGTGCTCGAGTATGGTTACATCTTCTATTCGTGTTTTTTAAGAGGTGACACTCAGTGTGAACTTCGGTTATGTTTAGAGCTTAGGTAGTTCATTATGAGGGATGAGGCGATGTGCATTACAGGTAACAGTGTGAAGACGAAACGATGTTGAGGTCAGGGATAAGCGTAAAGCTTCGGGTTAGGGATCACATCAAATTACGTCCTAGCATGGAGTTAGCTTAAGGCGCAGGGTTAGTGTCAGGTTCCCATTTAGATGTATGTCACCAGGGAGGTGTGGGTGAGGCTTCCAGTGTGAAGGATGAATGGTGATACTTAGGGTGAGAGTGGAGTTGTCTTCGGTTCCACTATTCCCTTACCCATACTCAAAAGTGTTCTGCCGC
This sequence comes from Manis pentadactyla, assembly GCF_030020395.1. Lineage (NCBI taxonomy): Eukaryota > Metazoa > Chordata > Mammalia > Pholidota > Manidae > Manis > Manis pentadactyla. Next base: position 36,134,297 of record NC_080025.1, read on the forward strand.
ACTCAGACAGCTGCCATTTGGCATTGTTCGCAGTGCCCTGGCAGTCTGAGGAATGTGGCTAGATTACCGTGCATGAGCATGACCGATATTCACGTTGGACTGAAGGACATGAACGGCTTTCTCCACCAGCCACGAGGGTCATTACCACATCCCAGATTAAAACACATGTTACCTTGTATCTGGCTTACATTATCCTTCATGCTGCGTGAGGTGATTGGCTCCCACCTCAGCCAAATCACTCCCCCAGCAGAGACACCGAGCCCTCAAGTGGGAAACTGCTCACCTCACCAAGCTCATCTTGTCTCTAGGACACGGTCGTCACTCACTGTGATGTCATGGTACCTGCAGGCAACACTGCTGCAGTTGCAAAGTCCTCCACTAGAGTGCGTGAACTGCCCCACCCTGGAGAGCTCTATCGTCTGAGGGAGCGAAAATTATTTGTTCAGGAATATATGCGTTTACATATGGGTGTGTATATTTATATGTCTTTGTACATATATACGTGTATATGTATATGAAGAGCTCCACCATGGCATGTTCAAACGGGAGAAAACCCAGCACAAGGTCCACGAACGTCTCCTGCATCCATGCAGCCTCACAGGCCTCTAGTCCACCCCAGATCTCAGCAGGGACCAGGATTTCAGTCAGGGGGATAGCACAGAGGCTTGTGTTGGGTCCTTGGTTAATATTCTATATTGGCTCAGTTATTGGTGGGAAATCTTGTGTGAAGCTCACACTTGGGGTGCTGAACGGTATTTGGGTTTGCTTGCAGAAGTTATAAGTATTTGGCATGGCCACCATGGCTTGGGAGGCAGAAGCCACTTTCGGGCTTTGGGAGAGTGTGTTAGGTTAATAATGACAGTGTACAGGCAACGGTTATGGATATTATTCAATGTAGTTTCAAGGTCATTGACAGGGTTGGGATCATGATTTAGTGCATTCAGCTTGGGTATTTTGCCTGTTGATTGTTTCACTTTTGTATTTGTTGTGTTGTTTGTGTGCTTGTGTACGGTGTGCTGTGTATTGAGGGAGTGTTGTGTGCTGTGTCTGTACCATGTAATACCTGTGCATTGTGATTTCGCTGTGTGGACAATGTGTGTAGTTTATATAGCACGCGTTTCACTTTATGTTGTGAATGTTGTGTGTGTATCTTGCGTGGTTGTGTGTGTTGCGTGCGGTGTTCTGTCTGTGACTGCTTCGTTTAGACTGTGTTGTGCATTGTGGTGTATTGTGTGTTTTGTGATGTGTGTGGAAGCTCGGTCTTAAGGTGTGTGCTCATTTATGCATGGTCTGTATGTTGTGAGTGTGCTCTGTGTGTTGTCATGTGGACGCTGTGTGCTTGGGGTCAGTCTTTTGGTGTGGTGTGTTATGTATGGGTCCTTAGCAGTTCATTTTTTTTGTATGTGAAGTTGCTGTCTTGTGTTTCTTGCTTGTGTGGTTCTGTGTTGTGATTTTTGGTTTTGTGTTGTGTGTGCGGTGTGTTCATTCTACGCGGTACTGTTCTGTTTTGTTTCTTGTGTGATTGATTGCTGCGTTACGTTCTGTTCTTTTGTTGTCTGTTTGGTGTACTGGTGTGTCTGGGTGGTGTGTCTACCTTTGTGTGCATTGTGCGTTGTCTGTGTTGTGTGTTCTGAGTGTCATTTGGGTCCTTGGCTGTTTGTGGTGAATGTTGTGCCATTTCTATGTGGCATGTTGTGGTGGGGGGTTGTTGTGTGTGGTTAGATATCTTGAGTGTGGTGTGTTTTGAGTGGATCCTTGTGTCTTGTGAGTGTTGCCTGTTTTGTGTCTGCAGTGTTGTGTGCTGTGATTCTGTGCTGTGACTTTGTTTGTTGGTGTGCTGGGTTTACATTCCTTCGACTGTATCCAATGTGTGTTGCGCTGTTTGTGTTTTGTGTGCTGTGCTTGCCCTTTGTGTGTTGTTTCCAGTTGTAAGTAGCATACGTGTTCTGTGTGTTAACTGCAGTTACTTGTGCTGAGCACCCTGCTCTGCATTCTGTAGGTTCTTTCGAGTGTGTTCCTCGTGTTAGTGGTGGGGTGCTGTGCGATTTGCGTTTGTGTGCCTTATTGTGTCATGTGCAGTGTGTGACGTGCCTGTCCTTTGTGTTTTGTGTTGGGATATGTAATGTGTTCTGCACGGTGTGCATGGTGTGTGCGTTGTGTTGACTGTGACTTTTGTGTGTGGTTTGTGTTGTTTGTGTGCATCGTGGCTGTTGCGTACTGTATTTGTGTTTGTTCTATGTGTGGGATATGTGTTTCACACTGTGCTGGCTGTCTTTGGTGGTGTGAGAGGCGTGTGTTGTGTATCTGTGTTTTTTTGCTGTGTATAGTGTGTGAAATGTGCATTGCATATGTTCTGTGTTCTAGTGTTGTGTGTTTGTGTGTTGTGTGGGGGAAGGTATGTGTTTTGATGTGGGTTGTGTGCGGCTGCATGTGTGATTGTTTTTCTACGTGGTTGTGGGTGTGTGGATGTGTGAATTTGTGTGTGTGAGATATTTTGTGTGTGGTTGTGTGTGATGCGTTGTGTGTGTCGAGTGTGGCTGTGATTGTTCTGTGATTCTTCGGGTTGTGCACTGTGTGTGTGGTGTGTGTGTGTGTGTTGAGTGGTGTATTTTGCGGTCACGGTGGTGATGTGTGTATATTCGCTGGGTTAGAGGTGTGTATTTGCTGTTGTGTTATGTGGTGTTTCTGTGTGGCTTAGTGTGCATTCTGTGTTCTTTGCTGTGCGTGGTGTTGTGTTTTTTCTGCGTAGTGTGTGCAGTGTGCGTGCTGTAGTGTCACGCTTTTTGGGTGGTGCTGTGTGTATATTCGGTGTGGTTATCTTGAGTGAGCTTTATGGAGTTTTGTGTCGTTTCGTCTGAGTGCTGTGGGTGTTATTGTGGGTCAGGGGGTGGTTTCGAGTGGTTGTACTCTGGGTGAGATGTGTGTTGTGTATGTTGTGTGTTAGGGTTGTTTTCTGTAGGTTGTGTGTGCTGTTCCTTGTGTTGTGTTTCCGTGTGTTCTAATGTTTTACTGTGTCTCCTGTGTGTTTGTGGGCTGTGCGTGTTTGCGCATGTTGTGTGTTCAATGTGTGTGCTGTTTCCTTATATGTTTGGTGTGTGTGCGTTGTGTGTGGTGTATTGAATGTGTTTCCTTTGTGTCGTGTGTATTGCGTGGTGTTTCTGTGTTGTTATATTCTGTGTGTTGTGTCGCACGTGTGGTGGTGTCGTGTATGGGTGTGTTCTGTGTGGTTGTCTGTGTTGTGTGTGTGTGTGTTTATTAGTTCTTTAGGATTAAGTGATGTGTGGGAGATTGTTATAGTCTGAGAAATTTTAAGTGTCCGGATGAAGGATGGAGTTAGACTGAGGGGACCCAATTTTAATGGGGAAGCTGCTCTCCAAGGTAACGTTTGCAGGATATTTGCAGTGAGACAAAACGATAAAGGTAAAATTCTCTGGGCCATAGGAAACTAAACGCATTGCCTGTGGGTCAGGTTACAGTGATGAGGTGTGCTCGAGTATGGTTACATCTTCTCTTCGTGTTTTGTAAGAGGTGACATTCAGTGTGAACTTCTGTGTTTTTTAGAGCTTAGGTAGTTCATTATGAGGGATGATGCGATGTGCGTTTCAGGTAACAGTGAAGACGAATCGATGTTGAGGTCAGGGATAAGCGTAAAGCTTCGGGTTAGGGATCACATCAAATTATGTCTTAGCATGGAGTTAGCTTAAGGCGCAGGGTTAGTGTCAGGTTCCCATTTAGATCTATGTCACCAGTGAGGTGTGGGTGAGGCTTCCAGTGTGAAGGATGAATGGTGATACTTAGGGTGAGAGTGGAGTAGTCTTCGCTTCCACTATTCCCTTACCCATACTCATAAAGTGTTCTGCCGCACTCAGACAGCTGCCATTTGGCATTGTTCGCAGTGCCCTGGCAGTCTGAGGAATGTGGCTAGATTACCGTGCATGAGCATGACCGATGTTCACGTTGGACTGAAGGACATGAACGGCTTTCTCCACCAGCCACGAGGGTCATTACCACATCCCAGATTAAAGCACATGTTACCTTGTATCTGGCTTACATTTTCCTTCATGCTGCGTGAAGTGGTTAGCTCCCACCTCAGCAAAATCACTCCCTCAGCAGAGACACCGAGCCCTCAAGTGGGAAACTGCTCACCTCACCAAGCTCATCTTGTCTCTAGGACACGGTCGTCACTCACTGTGATGTCATGGTACCTGCAGGCAACACTGCTGCAGTTGCAAAGTCCTCCACTAGAGTGCGTGAACTGCCCCACCCTGGAGAGCTCTATCGTCTGAGGGAGCGAAAATTATTTGTTCAGGAATATATGCGTTTATATATGGGTGTGTATATTTATATGTCTTTGTACATATATACGTGTATATGTATATGAAGAGCTCCACCATGGCATGTTCAAACGGGAGAAAACCCAGCACAAGGTCCACGAACGTCTCCTGCATCCATGCAGCCTCACAGGCCTGTAGTCCACCCAGATCTCAGCAGCGACCAGGATTTCAGTCAGGGGGATAGCACAGAGGCTTGTGTTGGGTCCTTGGTTAATATTCTATATTGGCTCAGTTATTGGTGGGAAATCTTGTGTGAAGCTCACACTTGGGGTGCTGAACGGTATTTGGGTTTGCTTGCAGAAGTTATAAGTATTTGGCATGGCCACCATGGCTTGGGAGGCAGAAGCCACTTTCGGGCTTTGGGAGAGTGTGTTAGGTTAATAATGACAGTGTACAGGCAACGGTTATGGATATTATTCAATGTAGTTTCAAGGTCATTGACAGGGTTGGGATCATGATTTAGTGCATTCAGCTTGGGTATTTTGCCTGTTGATTGTTTCACTTTTGTATTTGTTGTGTTGTTTGTGTGCTTGTGTACGGTGTGCTGTGTATTGAGGGAGTGTTGTGTGCTGTGTCTGTACCATGTAATACCTGTGCATTGTGATTTCGCTGTGTGGACAATGTGTGTAGTTTATATAGCACGCGTTTCACTTTATGTTGTGAATGTTGTGTGTGTATCTTGCGTGGTTGTGTGTGTTGCGTGCGGTGTTCTGTCTGTGACTGCTTCGTTTAGACTGTGTTGTGCATTGTGGTGTATTGTGTGTTTTGTGATGTGTGTGGAAGCTCGGTCTTAAGGTGTGTGCTCATTTATGCATGGTCTGTATGTTGTGAGTGTGCTCTGTGTGTTGTCATGTGGACGCTGTGTGCTTGGGGTCAGTCTTTCGGTGTGGTGTGTTATGGGTCCTTAGCAGTTAATTTTTTTTGTATGTGAAGTTGGTGTCTTGTGTTTCTTGTTTGTGCGGTTCTGTGTCATGATTTTTGGTTTTGTGATGCGTGTGCGGTGTGTTCATTCTACGCGGTACTGCTCTGTTTTGTTTCTTGTGTGACTGATTGCTGCATTACTTTCTGTTCCTTTGTTGTCTGTTTATTGTACTGGTGTGTCTGGGTGGTGTGTCTGCCATTGTGCACATTGTGCGTTGTCTGTGTTGTGTGTTATGAGTGTCATTTGGGTTCTTGGCTGTTTGTGGTGCATGTTGTGCCGTTTCTGTGTGGCGTGTTGTGTGGGGGCTGTGTTGTGTGTGGTTAGATGTCTTGTGTGTGGTGTGTTTTGAGTGGATCCTTGTGTCTTGTGAGTGTTGCCTGTTTTGTGTCTGCAGTGTTGTGTGCTGTGATTCTGTGCTGCGACTTTGTTTGTTGGTGTGCTGGGTTTACTCTCCTTCGACTGTATCTAATGTGTGTTGCGCTGTGTGTGTTTTGTGTGCTGTGCTTGCCCTTTGTGTGTTGTTTCCAGTTGTAAGTAGTATACGTGTTCTGTGTGTTGACTGCAGTTACTTGTGCAGGGCACGCTGCTCTGCATTCTGTAGGTTCTTTCGAGTGTGTTCCTCGTGTTAGTGGTGGGGTGCTGTGTGATTTGCGTTTGTGTGCCTTCCTGTGTCATGTGCAGTGTGTGATGTGCCTGTCCTTTGTGTTTCGTGCTGGGCTATGTAATGTGTTCCGCGCGGTGTGTACGGTGTGTGCGTTGTGTCGACTGTGACTTTTGTGTGTGGTTTGTGTGGTTTGTGTGTATCGTGGCTGTTGCGTACTGTATTTGTGTTTGTTCTATGTGTGGGATATGTGTTTCACACTGTGCTGGCTGTCTTTGGTGGTGTGAGAGGCGTGTGTTGTATATCTGTGTTTTTTTGCTGTGTATAGTGTGTGAAATGTGCATTGCATGTGTTCTGCGTTCTAGTGTTGTGTGTTTGTGTGTTGTGTGGGGGAAGGTATGTGTTTTGATGTGGGTTTTGTGTGTGTCTGCATGTGTGATTGTTTTTCTACGTGGTTGTGGGTGTGTGGATGTGTGAGGGTATGGATGTGTGAATTTGTGTGTGTGTGGTTGTGTGTGATGCGTTGTGTGTGTCGAGTGTTTCTGTGATTGGTCTGTGATTCTTCGGGTTGTGCACTGTGTGTGGTGTGTGTGTGTGTGTGTGTTGAGTGGTGTGTTTTGCAGTCATGGTGGTGATGTGTGTATATTCGCTGGGTTAGAGGTGTGTACTTGCTGTTGTGTTATGTGGTGTTTCTGTGTGGCTTAGTGTGTTTTCTGTGTTCTTTGCTCTGCGTGGTGTTGTGTTTTTTCTGTGTAGTGTGTGCAGTGTGCGTCCTGTAGTGTCATGCTTGTTGGGTGGTGCTGTGTGTATATTCTGTGTGGTTACCTTGAGTGAGCTTTATGGAGTTTTGTGTCGTTTCGTCTGTTCCTGTGGGTGTTATTGTGGGTCAGGGGGTGGTTTCGAGTGGTTGTACTCTGGGTGAGATGTGTGTTGTGTATGTTGTGTGTTAGGGTTGTTTTCTGTAGGTTGTGTGTGCTGTTCCTTGTGTTGTGTTTCCGTGTGTTCTAATGATTTACTGTGTCTCCTGTGTGTTTGTGGGCTGTGCGTGTTTGCGCATGTTGTGCGTTCAATGTGTGTGTTGTTTCCTTATATGTTTGGTGTGTGTGTGTTGTGTGTGGTGTATTGAATGTGTTCCCTTTGTGTCGTGTGTATTGCGTGCTGTTTCTGTGTTGTTATATTGTGTGTGTTGTGTCGCACGTGTGGTGTTGTCGTGTCATGGGTGTGTTCTGTGTGGTTGCCTGTGTTGTGTGTGTGTGTGTTTATTTGTTCTTTAGGATTAAGTGATATGTGGGAGATTGTTGGAGTCTGAGAAAATTAAGTGTCCGGATGAAGGATGGAGTTAGAATGAAGGGACCCAACTTTAATGGGGAAGCTGCTCTCCAAGGTAACGTTTGCAGGATATTTGCAGTGAGACAAAACGATTAAGTGAAATTCTCTGGGCCGTAGGAAACTAAACGCATTGCCTGTGGGTCAGGTTACAGTGAAGAGGTGTGCTCGAGTATGGTTACATCTTCTATTCGTGTTTTTTAAGAGGTGACACTCAGTGTGAACTTCGGTTATGTTTAGAGCTTAGGTAGTTCATTATGAGGGATGAGGCGATGTGCATTACAGGTAACAGTGTGAAGACGAAACGATGTTGAGGTCAGGGATAAGCGTAAAGCTTCGGGTTAGGGATCACATCAAATTACGTCCTAGCATGGAGTTAGCTTAAGGCGCAGGGTTAGTGTCAGGTTCCCATTTAGATGTATGTCACCAGGGAGGTGTGGGTGAGGCTTCCAGTGTGAAGGATGAATGGTGATACTTAGGGTGAGAGTGGAGTTGTCTTCGGTTCCACTATTCCCTTACCCATACTCAAAAGTGTTCTGCCGCACTCAGACAGCTGCCATTTGGCATTGTTCGCAGTGCCCTGGCAGTCTGAGGAATGTGGCTAGATTACCGTGCATGAGCATGACCGATATTCACGTTGGACTGAAGGACATGAACGGCTTTCTCCACCAGCCACGAGGGTCATTACCACATCCCAGATTAAAGCACATGTTACCTTGTATCTGGCTTACATTTTCCTTCATGCTGCGTGAAGTGGTTAGCTCCCACCTCAGCAAAATCACTCCCTCAGCAGAGACACCGAGCCCTCAAGTGGGAAACTGCTCACCTCACCAAGCTCATCTTGTCTCTAGGACACGGTCGTCACTCACTGTGATGTCATGGTACCTGCAGGCAACACTGCTGCAGTTGCAAAGTCCTCCACTAGAGTGCGTGAACTGCCCCACCCTGGAGAGCTCTATCGTCTGAGGGAGCGAAAATTATTTGTTCAGGAATATATGCGTTTATATATGGGTGTGTATATTTATATGTCTTTGTACATATATACGTGTATATGTATATGAAGAGCTCCACCATGGCATGTTCAAACGGGAGAAAACCCAGCACAAGGTCCACGAACGTCTCCTGCATCCATGCAGCCTCACAGGCCTGTAGTCCACCCAGATCTCAGCAGCGACCAGGATTTCAGTCAGGGGGATAGCACAGAGGCTTGTGTTGGGTCCTTGGTTAATATTCTATATTGGCTCAGTTATTGGTGGGAAATCTTGTGTGAAGCTCACACTTGGGGTGCTGAACGGTATTTGGGTTTGCTTGCAGAAGTTATAAGTATTTGGCATGGCCACCATGGCTTGGGAGGCAGAAGCCACTTTCGGGCTTTGGGAGAGTGTGTTAGGTTAATAATGACAGTGTACAGGCAACGGTTATGGATATTATTCAATGTAGTTTCAAGGTCATTGACAGGGTTGGGATCATGATTTAGTGCATTCAGCTTGGGTATTTTGCCTGTTGATTGTTTCACTTTTGTATTTGTTGTGTTGTTTGTGTGCTTGTGTACGGTGTGCTGTGTATTGAGGGAGTGTTGTGTGCTGTGTCTGTACCATGTAATACCTGTGCATTGTGATTTCGCTGTGTGGACAATGTGTGTAGTTTATATAGCACGCGTTTCACTTTATGTTGTGAATGTTGTGTGTGTATCTTGCGTGGTTGTGTGTGTTGCGTGCGGTGTTCTGTCTGTGACTGCTTCGTTTAGACTGTGTTGTGCATTGTGGTGTATTGTGTGTTTTGTGATGTGTGTGGAAGCTCGGTCTTAAGGTGTGTGCTCATTTATGCATGGTCTGTATGTTGTGAGTGTGCTCTGTGTGTTGTCATGTGGACGCTGTGTGCTTGGGGTCAGTCTTTCGGTGTGGTGTGTTATGGGTCCTTAGCAGTTAATTTTTTTTGTATGTGAAGTTGCTGTCTTGTGTTTCTTGTTTGTGCGGTTCTGTGTCGTGATTTTTGGTTTTGTGATGCGTGTGCGGTGTGTTCATTCTACGCGGTACTGCTCTGTTTTGTTTCTTGTGTGACTGATTGCTGCATTACTTTCTGTTCCTTTGTTGTCTGTTTATTGTACTGGTGTGTCTGGGTGGTGTGTCTGCCATTGTGCACATTGTGCGTTGTCTGTGTTGTGTGTTATGAGTGTCATTTGGGTTCTTGGCTGTTTGTGGTGCATGTTGTGCCGTTTCTGTGTGGCGTGTTGTGTGGGGGCTGTGTTGTGTGTGGTTAGATGTCTTGTGTGTGGTGTGTTTTGAGTGGATCCTTGTGTCTTGTGAGTGTTGCCTGTTTTGTGTCTGCAGTGTTGTGTGCTGTGATTCTGTGCTGCGACTTTGTTTGTTGGTGTGCTGGGTTTACTCTCCTTCGACTGTATCTAATGTGTGTTGCGCTGTGTGTGTTTTGTGTGCTGTGCTTGCCCTTTGTGTGTTGTTTCCAGTTGTAAGTAGTATACGTGTTCTGTGTGTTGACTGCAGTTACTTGTGCAGGGCACGCTGCTCTGCATTCTGTAGGTTCTTTCGAGTGTGTTCCTCGTGTTAGTGGTGGGGTGCTGTGTGATTTGCGTTTGTGTGCCTTCCTGTGTCATGTGCAGTGTGTGATGTGCCTGTCCTTTGTGTTTCGTGCTGGGCTATGTAATGTGTTCCGCGCGGTGTGTACGGTGTGTGCGTTGTGTCGACTGTGACTTTTGTGTGTGGTTTGTGTGGTTTGTGTGTATCGTGGCTGTTGCGTACTGTATTTGTGTTTGTTCTATGTGTGGGATATGTGTTTCACACTGTGCTGGCTGTCTTTGGTGGTGTGAGAGGCGTGTGTTGTATATCTGTGTTTTTTTGCTGTGTATAGTGTGTGAAATGTGCATTGCATGTGTTCTGCGTTCTAGTGTTGTGTGTTTGTGTGTTGTGTGGGGGAAGGTATGTGTTTTGATGTGGGTTTTGTGTGTGTCTGCATGTGTGATTGTTTTTCTACGTGGTTGTGGGTGTGTGGATGTGTGAGGGTATGGATGTGTGAATTTGTGTGTGTGTGGTTGTGTGTGATGCGTTGTGTGTGTCGAGTGTTTCTGTGATTGGTCTGTGATTCTTCGGGTTGTGCACTGTGTGTGGTGTGTGTGTGTGTGTGTGTTGAGTGGTGTGTTTTGCAGTCATGGTGGTGATGTGTGTATATTCGCTGGGTTAGAGGTGTGTACTTGCTGTTGTGTTATGTGGTGTTTCTGTGTGGCTTAGTGTGTTTTCTGTGTTCTTTGCTCTGCGTGGTGTTGTGTTTTTTCTGTGTAGTGTGTGCAGTGTGCGTCCTGTAGTGTCATGCTTGTTGGGTGGTGCTGTGTGTATATTCTGTGTGGTTACCTTGAGTGAGCTTTATGGAGTTTTGTGTCGTTTCGTCTGTTCCTGTGGGTGTTATTGTGGGTCAGGGGGTGGTTTCGAGTGGTTGTACTCTGGGTGAGATGTGTGTTGTGTATGTTGTGTGTTAGGGTTGTTTTCTGTAGGTTGTGTGTGCTGTTCCTTGTGTTGTGTTTCCGTGTGTTCTAATGATTTACTGTGTCTCCTGTGTGTTTGTGGGCTGTGCGTGTTTGCGCATGTTGTGCGTTCAATGTGTGTGTTGTTTCCTTATATGTTTGGTGTGTGTGCATTGTGTGTGGTGTATTGAATGTGTTCCCTTTGTGTCGTGTGTATTGCGTGCTGTTTCTGTGTTGTTATATTGTGTGTGTTGTGTCGCACGTGTGGTGTTGTCGTGTCATGGGTGTGTTCTGTGTGGTTGCCTGTGTTGTGTGTGTGTGTGTTTATTTGTTCTTTAGGATTAAGTGATATGTGGGAGATTGTTGGAGTCTGAGAAAATTAAGTGTCCGGATGAAGGATGGAGTTAGAATGAAGGGACCCAACTTTAATGGGGAAGCTGCTCTCCAAGGTAACGTTTGCAGGATATTTGCAGTGAGACAAAACGATTAAGTGAAATTCTCTGGGCCGTAGGAAACTAAACGCATTGCCTGTGGGTCAGGTTACAGTGAAGAGGTGTGCTCGAGTATGGTTACATCTTCTATTCGTGTTTTTTAAGAGGTGACACTCAGTGTGAACTTCGGTTATGTTTAGAGCTTAGGTAGTTCATTATGAGGGATGAGGCGATGTGCATTACAGGTAACAGTGTGAAGACGAAACGATGTTGAGGTCAGGGATAAGCGTAAAGCTTCGGGTTAGGGATCACATCAAATTACGTCCTAGCATGGAGTTAGCTTAAGGCGCAGGGTTAGTGTCAGGTTCCCATTTAGATGTATGTCACCAGGGAGGTGTGGGTGAGGCTTCCAGTGTGAAGGATGAATGGTGATACTTAGGGTGAGAGTGGAGTTGTCTTCGGTTCCACTATTCCCTTACCCATACTCAAAAGTGTTCTGCCGCACTCAGACAGCTGCCATTTGGCATTGTTCGCAGTGCCCTGGCAGTCTGAGGAATGTGGCTAGATTACCGTGCATGAGCATGACCGATATTCACGTTGGACTGAAGGACATGAACGGCTTTCTCCACCAGCCACGAGGGTCATTACCACATCCCAGATTAAAACACATGTTACCTTGTATCTGGCTTACATTATCCTTCATGCTGCGTGAGGTGATTGGCTCCCACCTCAGCCAAATCACTCCCCCAGCAGAGACACCGAGCCCTCAAGTGGGAAACTGCTCACCTCACCAAGCTCATCTTGTCTCTAGGACACGGTCGTCACTCACTGTGATGTCATGGTACCTGCAGGCAACACTGCTGCAGTTGCAAAGTCCTCCACTAGAGTGCGTGAACTGCCCCACCCTGGAGAGCTCTATCGTCTGAGGGAGCGAAAATTATTTGTTCAGGAATATATGCGTTTACATATGGGTGTGTATATTTATATGTCTTTGTACATATATACGTGTATATGTATATGAAGAGCTCCACCATGGCATGTTCAAACGGGAGAAAACCCAGCACAAGGTCCACGAACGTCTCCTGCATCCATGCAGCCTCACAGGCCTCTAGTCCACCCCAGATCTCAGCAGGGACCAGGATTTCAGTCAGGGGGATAGCACAGAGGCTTGTGTTGGGTCCTTGGTTAATATTCTATATTGGCTCAGTTATTGGTGGGAAATCTTGTGTGAAGCTCACACTTGGGGTGCTGAACGGTATTTGGGTTTGCTTGCAGAAGTTATAAGTATTTGGCATGGCCACCATGGCTTGGGAGGCAGAAGCCACTTTCGGGCTTTGGGAGAGTGTGTTAGGTTAATAATGACAGTGTACAGGCAACGGTTATGGATATTATTCAATGTAGTTTCAAGGTCATTGACAGGGTTGGGATCATGATTTAGTGCATTCAGCTTGGGTATTTTGCCTGTTGATTGTTTCACTTTTGTATTTGTTGTGTTGTTTGTGTGCTTGTGTACGGTGTGCTGTGTATTGAGGGAGTGTTGTGTGCTGTGTCTGTACCATGTAATACCTGTGCATTGTGATTTCGCTGTGTGGACAATGTGTGTAGTTTATATAGCACGCGTTTCACTTTATGTTGTGAATGTTGTGTGTGTATCTTGCGTGGTTGTGTGTGTTGCGTGCGGTGTTCTGTCTGTGACTGCTTCGTTTAGACTGTGTTGTGCATTGTGGTGTATTGTGTGTTTTGTGATGTGTGTGGAAGCTCGGTCTTAAGGTGTGTGCTCATTTATGCATGGTCTGTATGTTGTGAGTGTGCTCTGTGTGTTGTCATGTGGACGCTGTGTGCTTGGGGTCAGTCTTTTGGTGTGGTGTGTTATGTATGGGTCCTTAGCAGTTCATTTTTTTTGTATGTGAAGTTGCTGTCTTGTGTTTCTTGCTTGTGTGGTTCTGTGTTGTGATTTTTGGTTTTGTGTTGTGTGTGCGGTGTGTTCATTCTACGCGGTACTGTTCTGTTTTGTTTCTTGTGTGATTGATTGCTGCGTTACGTTCTGTTCTTTTGTTGTCTGTTTGGTGTACTGGTGTGTCTGGGTGGTGTGTCTACCTTTGTGTGCATTGTGCGTTGTCTGTGTTGTGTGTTCTGAGTGTCATTTGGGTCCTTGGCTGTTTGTGGTGAATGTTGTGCCATTTCTATGTGGCATGTTGTGGTGGGGGGTTGTTGTGTGTGGTTAGATATCTTGAGTGTGGTGTGTTTTGAGTGGATCCTTGTGTCTTGTGAGTGTTGCCTGTTTTGTGTCTGCAGTGTTGTGTGCTGTGATTCTGTGCTGTGACTTTGTTTGTTGGTGTGCTGGGTTTACATTCCTTCGACTGTATCCAATGTGTGTTGCGCTGTTTGTGTTTTGTGTGCTGTGCTTGCCCTTTGTGTGTTGTTTCCAGTTGTAAGTAGCATACGTGTTCTGTGTGTTAACTGCAGTTACTTGTGCTGAGCACCCTGCTCTGCATTCTGTAGGTTCTTTCGAGTGTGTTCCTCGTGTTAGTGGTGGGGTGCTGTGCGATTTGCGTTTGTGTGCCTTATTGTGTCATGTGCAGTGTGTGACGTGCCTGTCCTTTGTGTTTTGTGTTGGGATATGTAATGTGTTCTGCACGGTGTGCATGGTGTGTGCGTTGTGTCGACTGTGACTTTTGTGTGTGGTTTGTGTTGTTTGTGTGCATCGTGGCTGTTGCGTACTGTATTTGTGTTTGTTCTATGTGTGGGATATGTGTTTCACACTGTGCTGGCTGTCTTTGGTGGTGTGAGAGGCGTGTGTTGTGTATCTGTGTTTTTTTGCTGTGTATAGTGTGTGAAATGTGCATTGCATATGTTCTGTGTTCTAGTGTTGTGTGTTTGTGTGTTGTGTGGGGGAAGGTATGTGTTTTGATGTGGGTTGTGTGCGGCTGCATGTGTGATTGTTTTTCTACGTGGTTGTGGGTGTGTGGATGTGTGAATTTGTGTGTGTGAGATATTTTGTGTGTGGTTGTGTGTGATGCGTTGTGTGTGTCGAGTGTGGCTGTGATTGTTCTGTGATTCTTCGGGTTGTGCACTGTGTGTGTGGTGTGTGTGTGTGTGTTGAGTGGTGTATTTTGCGGTCACGGTGGTGATGTGTGTATATTCGCTGGGTTAGAGGTGTGTATTTGCTGTTGTGTTATGTGGTGTTTCTGTGTGGCTTAGTGTGCATTCTGTGTTCTTTGCTGTGCGTGGTGTTGTGTTTTTTCTGCGTAGTGTGTGCAGTGTGCGTGCTGTAGTGTCACGCTTTTTGGGTGGTGCTGTGTGTATATTCGGTGTGGTTATCTTGAGTGAGCTTTATGGAGTTTTGTGTCGTTTCGTCTGAGTGCTGTGGGTGTTATTGTGGGTCAGGGGGTGGTTTCGAGTGGTTGTACTCTGGGTGAGATGTGTGTTGTGTATGTTGTGTGTTAGGGTTGTTTTCTGTAGGTTGTGTGTGCTGTTCCTTGTGTTGTGTTTCCGTGTGTTCTAATGTTTTACTGTGTCTCCTGTGTGTTTGTGGGCTGTGCGTGTTTGCGCATGTTGTGTGTTCAATGTGTGTGCTGTTTCCTTATATGTTTGGTGTGTGTGCGTTGTGTGTGGTGTATTGAATGTGTTTCCTTTGTGTCGTGTGTATTGCGTGGTGTTTCTGTGTTGTTATATTCTGTGTGTTGTGTCGCACGTGTGGTGGTGTCGTGTATGGGTGTGTTCTGTGTGGTTGTCTGTGTTGTGTGTGTGTGTGTTTATTAGTTCTTTAGGATTAAGTGATGTGTGGGAGATTGTTATAGTCTGAGAAATTTTAAGTGTCCGGATGAAGGATGGAGTTAGACTGAGGGGACCCAATTTTAATGGGGAAGCTGCTCTCCAAGGTAACGTTTGCAGGATATTTGCAGTGAGACAAAACGATAAAGGTAAAATTCTCTGGGCCATAGGAAACTAAACGCATTGCCTGTGGGTCAGGTTACAGTGATGAGGTGTGCTCGAGTATGGTTACATCTTCTCTTCGTGTTTTGTAAGAGGTGACATTCAGTGTGAACTTCTGTGTTTTTTAGAGCTTAGGTAGTTCATTATGAGGGATGATGCGATGTGCGTTTCAGGTAACAGTGAAGACGAATCGATGTTGAGGTCAGGGATAAGCGTAAAGCTTCGGGTTAGGGATCACATCAAATTATGTCTTAGCATGGAGTTAGCTTAAGGCGCAGGGTTAGTGTCAGGTTCCCATTTAGATGTATGTCACCAGGGAGGTGTGGGTGAGGCTTCCAGTGTGAAGGATGAATGGTGATACTTAGGGTGAGAGTGGAGTTGTCTTCGGTTCCACTATTCCCTTACCCATACTCATAAAGTGTTCTGCCGCACTCAGACAGCTGCCATTTGGCATTGTTCGCAGTGCCCTGGCAGTCTGAGGAATGTGGCTAGATTACCGTGCATGAGCATGACCGATGTTCACGTTGGACTGAAGGACATGAACGGCTTTCTCCACCAGCCACGAGGGTCATTACCACATCCCAGATTAAAGCACATGTTACCTTGTATCTGGCTTACATTTTCCTTCATGCTGCGTGAAGTGGTTAGCTCCCACCTCAGCAAAATCACTCCCTCAGCAGAGACACCGAGCCCTCAAGTGGGAAACTGCTCACCTCACCAAGCTCATCTTGTCTCTAGGACACGGTCGTCACTCACTGTGATGTCATGGTACCTGCAGGCAACACTGCTGCAGTTGCAAAGTCCTCCACTAGAGTGCGTGAACTGCCCCACCCTGGAGAGCTCTATCGTCTGAGGGAGCGAAAATTATTTGTTCAGGAATATATGCGTTTATATATGGGTGTGTATATTTATATGTCTTTGTACATATATACGTGTATATGTATATGAAGAGCTCCACCATGGCATGTTCAAACGGGAGAAAACCCAGCACAAGGTCCACGAACGTCTCCTGCATCCATGCAGCCTCACAGGCCTGTAGTCCACCCAGATCTCAGCAGCGACCAGGATTTCAGTCAGGGGGATAGCACAGAGGCTTGTGTTGGGTCCTTGGTTAATATTCTATATTGGCTCAGTTATTGGTGGGAAATCTTGTGTGAAGCTCACACTTGGGGTGCTGAACGGTATTTGGGTTTGCTTGCAGAAGTTATAAGTATTTGGCATGGCCACCATGGCTTGGGAGGCAGAAGCCACTTTCGGGCTTTGGGAGAGTGTGTTAGGTTAATAATGACAGTGTACAGGCAACGGTTATGGATATTATTCAATGTAGTTTCAAGGTCATTGACAGGGTTGGGATCATGATTTAGTGCATTCAGCTTGGGTATTTTGCCTGTTGATTGTTTCACTTTTGTATTTGTTGTGTTGTTTGTGTGCTTGTGTACGGTGTGCTGTGTATTGAGGGAGTGTTGTGTGCTGTGTCTGTACCATGTAATACCTGTGCATTGTGATTTCGCTGTGTGGACAATGTGTGTAGTTTATATAGCACGCGTTTCACTTTATGTTGTGAATGTTGTGTGTGTATCTTGCGTGGTTGTGTGTGTTGCGTGCGGTGTTCTGTCTGTGACTGCTTCGTTTAGACTGTGTTGTGCATTGTGGTGTATTGTGTGTTTTGTGATGTGTGTGGAAGCTCGGTCTTAAGGTGTGTGCTCATTTATGCATGGTCTGTATGTTGTGAGTGTGCTCTGTGTGTTGTCATGTGGACGCTGTGTGCTTGGGGTCAGTCTTTCGGTGTGGTGTGTTATGGGTCCTTAGCAGTTAATTTTTTTTGTATGTGAAGTTGGTGTCTTGTGTTTCTTGTTTGTGCGGTTCTGTGTCGTGATTTTTGGTTTTGTGATGCGTGTGCGGTGTGTTCATTCTACGCGGTACTGCTCTGTTTTGTTTCTTGTGTGACTGATTGCTGCATTACTTTCTGTTCCTTTGTTGTCTGTTTATTGTACTGGTGTGTCTGGGTGGTGTGTCTGCCATTGTGCACATTGTGCGTTGTCTGTGTTGTGTGTTATGAGTGTCATTTGGGTTCTTGGCTGTTTGTGGTGCATGTTGTGCCGTTTCTGTGTGGCGTGTTGTGTGGGGGCTGTGTTGTGTGTGGTTAGATGTCTTGTGTGTGGTGTGTTTTGAGTGGATCCTTGTGTCTTGTGAGTGTTGCCTGTTTTGTGTCTGCAGTGTTGTGTGCTGTGATTCTGTGCTGCGACTTTGTTTGTTGGTGTGCTGGGTTTACTCTCCTTCGACTGTATCTAATGTGTGTTGCGCTGTGTGTGTTTTGTGTGCTGTGCTTGCCCTTTGTGTGTTGTTTCCAGTTGTAAGTAGTATACGTGTTCTGTGTGTTGACTGCAGTTACTTGTGCAGGGCACGCTGCTCTGCATTCTGTAGGTTCTTTCGAGTGTGTTCCTCGTGTTAGTGGTGGGGTGCTGTGTGATTTGCGTTTGTGTGCCTTCCTGTGTCATGTGCAGTGTGTGATGTGCCTGTCCTTTGTGTTTCGTGCTGGGCTATGTAATGTGTTCCGCGCGGTGTGTACGGTGTGTGCGTTGTGTCGACTGTGACTTTTGTGTGTGGTTTGTGTGGTTTGTGTGCATCGTGGCTGTTGCGTACTGTATTTGTGTTTGTTCTATGTGTGGGATATGTGTTTCACACTGTGCTGGCTGTCTTTGGTGGTGTGAGAGGCGTGTGTTGTATATCTGTGTTTTTTTGCTGTGTATAGTGTGTGAAATGTGCATTGCATGTGTTCTGCGTTCTAGTGTTGTGTGTTTGTGTGTTGTGTGGGGGAAGGTATGTGTTTTGATGTGGGTTTTGTGTGTGTCTGCATGTGTGATTGTTTTTCTACGTGGTTGTGGGTGTGTGGATGTGTGAGGGTATGGATGTGTGAATTTGTGTGTGTGTGGTTGTGTGTGATGCGTTGTGTGTGTCGAGTGTTTCTGTGATTGGTCTGTGATTCTTCGGGTTGTGCACTGTGTGTGGTGTGTGTGTGTGTGTGTGTTGAGTGGTGTGTTTTGCAGTCATGGTGGTGATGTGTGTATATTCGCTGGGTTAGAGGTGTGTACTTGCTGTTGTGTTATGTGGTGTTTCTGTGTGGCTTAGTGTGTTTTCTGTGTTCTTTGCTCTGCGTGGTGTTGTGTTTTTTCTGTGTAGTGTGTGCAGTGTGCGTCCTGTAGTGTCATGCTTGTTGGGTGGTGCTGTGTGTATATTCTGTGTGGTTACCTTGAGTGAGCTTTATGGAGTTTTGTGTCGTTTCGTCTGTTCCTGTGGGTGTTATTGTGGGTCAGGGGGTGGTTTCGAGTGGTTGTACTCTGGGTGAGATGTGTGTTGTGTATGTTGTGTGTTAGGGTTGTTTTCTGTAGGTTGTGTGTGCTGTTCCTTGTGTTGTGTTTCCGTGTGTTCTAATGATTTACTGTGTCTCCTGTGTGTTTGTGGGCTGTGCGTGTTTGCGCATGTTGTGCGTTCAATGTGTGTGTTGTTTCCTTATATGTTTGGTGTGTGTGTGTTGTGTGTGGTGTATTGAATGTGTTCCCTTTGTGTCGTGTGTATTGCGTGCTGTTTCTGTGTTGTTATATTGTGTGTGTTGTGTCGCACGTGTGGTGTTGTCGTGTCATGGGTGTGTTCTGTGTGGTTGCCTGTGTTGTGTGTGTGTGTGTTTATTTGTTCTTTAGGATTAAGTGATATGTGGGAGATTGTTGGAGTCTGAGAAAATTAAGTGTCCGGATGAAGGATGGAGTTAGAATGAAGGGACCCAACTTTAATGGGGAAGCTGCTCTCCAAGGTAACGTTTGCAGGATATTTGCAGTGAGACAAAACGATTAAGTGAAATTCTCTGGGCCGTAGGAAACTAAACGCATTGCCTGTGGGTCAGGTTACAGTGAAGAGGTGTGCTCGAGTATGGTTACATCTTCTATTCGTGTTTTTTAAGAGGTGACACTCAGTGTGAACTTCGGTTATGTTTAGAGCTTAGGTAGTTCATTATGAGGGATGAGGCGATGTGCATTACAGGTAACAGTGTGAAGACGAAACGATGTTGAGGTCAGGGATAAGCGTAAAGCTTCGGGTTAGGGATCACATCAAATTACGTCCTAGCATGGAGTTAGCTTAAGGCGCAGGGTTAGTGTCAGGTTCCCATTTAGATGTATGTCACCAGGGAGGTGTGGGTGAGGCTTCCAGTGTGAAGGATGAATGGTGATACTTAGGGTGAGAGTGGAGTTGTCTTCGGTTCCACTATTCCCTTACCCATACTCAAAAGTGTTCTGCCGCACTCAGACAGCTGCCATTTGGCATTGTTCGCAGTGCCCTGGCAGTCTGAGGAATGTGGCTAGATTACCGTGCATGAGCATGACCGATATTCACGTTGGACTGAAGGACATGAACGGCTTTCTCCACCAGCCACGAGGGTCATTACCACATCCCAGATTAAAACACATGTTACCTTGTATCTGGCTTACATTATCCTTCATGCTGCATGAGGTGATTGGCACCCACCTCAGCCAAATCACTCCCCCAGCAGAGACACCGAGCCCTCAAGTGGGAAACTGCTCACCTCACCAAGCTCATCTTGTCTCTAGGACACGGTCGTCACTCACTGTGATGTCATGGTACCTGCAGGCAACACTGCTGCAGTTGCAAAGTCCTCCACTAGAGTGCGTGAACTGCCCCACCCTGGAGAGCTCTATCGTCTGAGGGAGCGAAAATTATTTGTTCAGGAATATATGCGTTTACATATGGGTGTGTATATTTATATGTCTTTGTACATATATACGTGTATATGTATATGAAGAGCTCCACCATGGCATGTTCAAACGGGAGAAAACCCAGCACAAGGTCCACGAACGTCTCCTGCATCCATGCAGCCTCACAGGCCTCTAGTCCACCCCAGATCTCAGCAGGGACCAGGATTTCAGTCAGGGGGATAGCACAGAGGCTTGTGTTGGGTCCTTGGTTAATATTCTATATTGGCTCAGTTATTGGTGGGAAATCTTGTGTGAAGCTCACACTTGGGGTGCTGAACGGTATTTGGGTTTGCTTGCAGAAGTTATAAGTATTTGGCATGGCCACCATGGCTTGGGAGGCAGAAGCCACTTTCGGGCTTTGGGAGAGTGTGTTAGGTTAATAATGACAGTGTACAGGCAACGGTTATGGATATTATTCAATGTAGTTTCAAGGTCATTGACAGGGTTGGGATCATGATTTAGTGCATTCAGCTTGGGTATTTTGCCTGTTGATTGTTTCACTTTTGTATTTGTTGTGTTGTTTGTGTGCTTGTGTACGGTGTGCTGTGTATTGAGGGAGTGTTGTGTGCTGTGTCTGTACCATGTAATACCTGTGCATTGTGATTTCGCTGTGTGGACAATGTGTGTAGTTTATATAGCACGCGTTTCACTTTATGTTGTGAATGTTGTGTGTGTATCTTGCGTGGTTGTGTGTGTTGCGTGCGGTGTTCTGTCTGTGACCTCTTCGTTTAGACTGTGTTGTGCATTGTGGTGTATTGTGTGTTTTGTGATGTGTGTGGAAGCTCGGTCTTAAGGTGTGTGCTCATTTATGCATGGTCTGTATGTTGTGAGTGTGCTCTGTGTGTTGTCATGTGGACGCTGTGTGCTTGGGGTCAGTCTTTTGGTGTGGTGTGTTATGTATGGGTCCTTAGCAGTTCATTTTTTTTGTATGTGAAGTTGCTGTCTTGTGTTTCTTGCTTGTGTGGTTCTGTGTTGTGATTTTTGGTTTTGTGTTGTGTGTGCGGTGTGTTCATTCTACGCGGTACTGTTCTGTTTTGTTTCTTGTGTGATTGATTGCTGCGTTACGTTCTGTTCTTTTGTTGTCTGTTTGGTGTACTGGTGTGTCTGGGTGGTGTGTCTACCTTTGTGTGCATTGTGCGTTGTCTGTGTTGTGTGTTCTGAGTGTCATTTGGGTCCTTGGCTGTTTGTGGTGAATGTTGTGCCATTTCTATGTGGCATGTTGTGGTGGGGGGTTGTTGTGTGTGGTTAGATATCTTGAGTGTGGTGTGTTTTGAGTGGATCCTTGTGTCTTGTGAGTGTTGCCTGTTTTGTGTCTGCAGTGTTGTGTGCTGTGATTCTGTGCTGTGACTTTGTTTGTTGGTGTGCTGGGTTTACATTCCTTCGACTGTATCCAATGTGTGTTGCGCTGTTTGTGTTTTGTGTGCTGTGCTTGCCCTTTGTGTGTTGTTTCCAGTTGTAAGTAGCATACGTGTTCTGTGTGTTAACTGCAGTTACTTGTGCTGAGCACCCTGCTCTGCATTCTGTAGGTTCTTTCGAGTGTGTTCCTCGTGTTAGTGGTGGGGTGCTGTGCGATTTGCGTTTGTGTGCCTTATTGTGTCATGTGCAGTGTGTGACGTGCCTGTCCTTTGTGTTTTGTGTTGGGATATGTAATGTGTTCTGCACGGTGTGCATGGTGTGTGCGTTGTGTCGACTGTGACTTTTGTGTGTGGTTTGTGTTGTTTGTGTGCATCGTGGCTGTTGCGTACTGTATTTGTGTTTGTTCTATGTGTGGGATATGTGTTTCACACTGTGCTGGCTGTCTTTGGTGGTGTGAGAGGCGTGTGTTGTGTATCTGTGTTTTTTTGCTGTGTATAGTGTGTGAAATGTGCATTGCATATGTTCTGTGTTCTAGTGTTGTGTGTTTGTGTGTTGTGTGGGGGAAGGTATGTGTTTTGATGTGGGTTGTGTGCGGCTGCATGTGTGATTGTTTTTCTACGTGGTTGTGGGTGTGTGGATGTGTGAATTTGTGTGTGTGAGATATTTTGTGTGTGGTTGTGTGTGATGCGTTGTGTGTGTCGAGTGTGGCTGTGATTGTTCTGTGATTCTTCGGGTTGTGCACTGTGTGTGTGGTGTGTGTGTGTGTGTTGAGTGGTGTATTTTGCGGTCACGGTGGTGATGTGTGTATATTCGCTGGGTTAGAGGTGTGTATTTGCTGTTGTGTTATGTGGTGTTTCTGTGTGGCTTAGTGTGCATTCTGTGTTCTTTGCTGTGCGTGGTGTTGTGTTTTTTCTGCGTAGTGTGTGCAGTGTGCGTGCTGTAGTGTCACGCTTTTTGGGTGGTGCTGTGTGTATATTCGGTGTGGTTATCTTGAGTGAGCTTTATGGAGTTTTGTGTCGTTTCGTCTGAGTGCTGTGGGTGTTATTGTGGGTCAGGGGGTGGTTTCGAGTGGTTGTACTCTGGGTGAGATGTGTGTTGTGTATGTTGTGTGTTAGGGTTGTTTTCTGTAGGTTGTGTGTGCTGTTCCTTGTGTTGTGTTTCCGTGTGTTCTAATGTTTTACTGTGTCTCCTGTGTGTTTGTGGGCTGTGCGTGTTTGCGCATGTTGTGTGTTCAATGTGTGTGCTGTTTCCTTATATGTTTGGTGTGTGTGCGTTGTGTGTGGTGTATTGAATGTGTTTCCTTTGTGTCGTGTGTATTGCGTGGTGTTTCTGTGTTGTTATATTCTGTGTGTTGTGTCGCACGTGTGGTGGTGTCGTGTATGGGTGTGTTCTGTGTGGTTGTCTGTGTTGTGTGTGTGTGTGTTTATTAGTTCTTTAGGATTAAGTGATGTGTGGGAGATTGTTATAGTCTGAGAAATTTTAAGTGTCCGGATGAAGGATGGAGTTAGACTGAGGGGACCCAATTTTAATGGGGAAGCTGCTCTCCAAGGTAACGTTTGCAGGATATTTGCAGTGAGACAAAACGATAAAGGTAAAATTCTCTGGGCCATAGGAAACTAAACGCATTGCCTGTGGGTCAGGTTACAGTGATGAGGTGTGCTCGAGTATGGTTACATCTTCTCTTCGTGTTTTGTAAGAGGTGACATTCAGTGTGAACTTCTGTGTTTTTTAGAGCTTAGGTAGTTCATTATGAGGGATGATGCGATGTGCGTTTCAGGTAACAGTGAAGACGAATCGATGTTGAGGTCAGGGATAAGCGTAAAGCTTCGGGTTAGGGATCACATCAAATTATGTCTTAGCATGGAGTTAGCTTAAGGCGCAGGGTTAGTGTCAGGTTCCCATTTAGATGTATGTCACCAGGGAGGTGTGGGTGAGGCTTCCAGTGTGAAGGATGAATGGTGATACTTAGGGTGAGAGTGGAGTTGTCTTCGGTTCCACTATTCCCTTACCCATACTCATAAAGTGTTCTGCCGCACTCAGACAGCTGCCATTTGGCATTGTTCGCAGTGCCCTGGCAGTCTGAGGAATGTGGCTAGATTACCGTGCATGAGCATGACCGATGTTCACGTTGGACTGAAGGACATGAACGGCTTTCTCCACCAGCCACGAGGGTCATTACCACATCCCAGATTAAAGCACATGTTACCTTGTATCTGGCTTACATTTTCCTTCATGCTGCGTGAAGTGGTTAGCTCCCACCTCAGCAAAATCACTCCCTCAGCAGAGACACCGAGCCCTCAAGTGGGAAACTGCTCACCTCACCAAGCTCATCTTGTCTCTAGGACACGGTCGTCACTCACTGTGATGTCATGGTACCTGCAGGCAACACTGCTGCAGTTGCAAAGTCCTCCACTAGAGTGCGTGAACTGCCCCACCCTGGAGAGCTCTATCGTCTGAGGGAGCGAAAATTATTTGTTCAGGAATATATGCGTTTATATATGGGTGTGTATATTTATATGTCTTTGTACATATATACGTGTATATGTATATGAAGAGCTCCACCATGGCATGTTCAAACGGGAGAAAACCCAGCACAAGGTCCACGAACGTCTCCTGCATCCATGCAGCCTCACAGGCCTGTAGTCCACCCAGATCTCAGCAGCGACCAGGATTTCAGTCAGGGGGATAGCACAGAGGCTTGTGTTGGGTCCTTGGTTAATATTCTATATTGGCTCAGTTATTGGTGGGAAATCTTGTGTGAAGCTCACACTTGGGGTGCTGAACGGTATTTGGGTTTGCTTGCAGAAGTTATAAGTATTTGGCATGGCCACCATGGCTTGGGAGGCAGAAGCCACTTTCGGGCTTTGGGAGAGTGTGTTAGGTTAATAATGACAGTGTACAGGCAACGGTTATGGATATTATTCAATGTAGTTTCAAGGTCATTGACAGGGTTGGGATCATGATTTAGTGCATTCAGCTTGGGTATTTTGCCTGTTGATTGTTTCACTTTTGTATTTGTTGTGTTGTTTGTGTGCTTGTGTACGGTGTGCTGTGTATTGAGGGAGTGTTGTGTGCTGTGTCTGTACCATGTAATACCTGTGCATTGTGATTTCGCTGTGTGGACAATGTGTGTAGTTTATATAGCACGCGTTTCACTTTATGTTGTGAATGTTGTGTGTGTATCTTGCGTGGTTGTGTGTGTTGCGTGCGGTGTTCTGTCTGTGACTGCTTCGTTTAGACTGTGTTGTGCATTGTGGTGTATTGTGTGTTTTGTGATGTGTGTGGAAGCTCGGTCTTAAGGTGTGTGCTCATTTATGCATGGTCTGTATGTTGTGAGTGTGCTCTGTGTGTTGTCATGTGGACGCTGTGTGCTTGGGGTCAGTCTTTCGGTGTGGTGTGTTATGGGTCCTTAGCAGTTAATTTTTTTTGTATGTGAAGTTGGTGTCTTGTGTTTCTTGTTTGTGCGGTTCTGTGTCGTGATTTTTGGTTTTGTGATGCGTGTGCGGTGTGTTCATTCTACGCGGTACTGCTCTGTTTTGTTTCTTGTGTGACTGATTGCTGCATTACTTTCTGTTCCTTTGTTGTCTGTTTATTGTACTGGTGTGTCTGGGTGGTGTGTCTGCCATTGTGCACATTGTGCGTTGTCTGTGTTGTGTGTTATGAGTGTCATTTGGGTTCTTGGCTGTTTGTGGTGCATGTTGTGCCGTTTCTGTGTGGCGTGTTGTGTGGGGGCTGTGTTGTGTGTGGTTAGATGTCTTGTGTGTGGTGTGTTTTGAGTGGATCCTTGTGTCTTGTGAGTGTTGCCTGTTTTGTGTCTGCAGTGTTGTGTGCTGTGATTCTGTGCTGCGACTTTGTTTGTTGGTGTGCTGGGTTTACTCTCCTTCGACTGTATCTAATGTGTGTTGCGCTGTGTGTGTTTTGTGTGCTGTGCTTGCCCTTTGTGTGTTGTTTCCAGTTGTAAGTAGTATACGTGTTCTGTGTGTTGACTGCAGTTACTTGTGCAGGGCACGCTGCTCTGCATTCTGTAGGTTCTTTCGAGTGTGTTCCTCGTGTTAGTGGTGGGGTGCTGTGTGATTTGCCTTTGTGTGCCTTCCTGTGTCATGTGCAGTGTGTGATGTGCCTGTCCTTTGTGTTTCGTGCTGGGCTATGTAATGTGTTCCGCGCGGTGTGTACGGTGTGTGCGTTGTGTCGACTGTGACTTTTGTGTGTGGTTTGTGTGGTTTGTGTGCATCGTGGCTGTTGCGTACTGTATTTGTGTTTGTTCTATGTGTGGGATATGTGTTTCACACTGTGCTGGCTGTCTTTGGTGGTGTGAGAGGCGTGTGTTGTATATCTGTGTTTTTTTGCTGTGTATAGTGTGTGAAATGTGCATTGCATGTGTTCTGCGTTCTAGTGTTGTGTGTTTGTGTGTTGTGTGGGGGAAGGTATGTGTTTTGATGTGGGTTTTGTGTGTGTCTGCATGTGTGATTGTTTTTCTACGTGGTTGTGGGTGTGTGGATGTGTGAGGGTATGGATGTGTGAATTTGTGTGTGTGTGGTTGTGTGTGATGCGTTGTGTGTGTCGAGTGTTTCTGTGATTGGTCTGTGATTCTTCGGGTTGTGCACTGTGTGTGGTGTGTGTGTGTGTGTGTGTTGAGTGGTGTGTTTTGCAGTCATGGTGGTGATGTGTGTATATTCGCTGGGTTAGAGGTGTGTACTTGCTGTTGTGTTATGTGGTGTTTCTGTGTGGCTTAGTGTGTTTTCTGTGTTCTTTGCTCTGCGTGGTGTTGTGTTTTTTCTGTGTAGTGTGTGCAGTGTGCGTCCTGTAGTGTCATGCTTGTTGGGTGGTGCTGTGTGTATATTCTGTGTGGTTACCTTGAGTGAGCTTTATGGAGTTTTGTGTCGTTTCGTCTGTTCCTGTGGGTGTTATTGTGGGTCAGGGGGTGGTTTCGAGTGGTTGTACTCTGGGTGAGATGTGTGTTGTGTATGTTGTGTGTTAGGGTTGTTTTCTGTAGGTTGTGTGTGCTGTTCCTTGTGTTGTGTTTCCGTGTGTTCTAATGATTTACTGTGTCTCCTGTGTGTTTGTGGGCTGTGCGTGTTTGCGCATGTTGTGCGTTCAATGTGTGTGTTGTTTCCTTATATGTTTGGTGTGTGTGTGTTGTGTGTGGTGTATTGAATGTGTTCCCTTTGTGTCGTGTGTATTGCGTGCTGTTTCTGTGTTGTTATATTGTGTGTGTTGTGTCGCACGTGTGGTGTTGTCGTGTCATGGGTGTGTTCTGTGTGGTTGCCTGTGTTGTGTGTGTGTGTGTTTATTTGTTCTTTAGGATTAAGTGATATGTGGGAGATTGTTGGAGTCTGAGAAAATTAAGTGTCCGGATGAAGGATGGAGTTAGAATGAAGGGACCCAACTTTAATGGGGAAGCTGCTCTCCAAGGTAACGTTTGCAGGATATTTGCAGTGAGACAAAACGATTAAGTGAAATTCTCTGGGCCGTAGGAAACTAAACGCATTGCCTGTGGGTCAGGTTACAGTGAAGAGGTGTGCTCGAGTATGGTTACATCTTCTATTCGTGTTTTTTAAGAGGTGACACTCAGTGTGAACTTCGGTTATGTTTAGAGCTTAGGTAGTTCATTATGAGGGATGAGGCGATGTGCATTACAGGTAACAGTGTGAAGACGAAACGATGTTGAGGTCAGGGATAAGCGTAAAGCTTCGGGTTAGGGATCACATCAAATTACGTCCTAGCATGGAGTTAGCTTAAGGCGCAGGGTTAGTGTCAGGTTCCCATTTAGATGTATGTCACCAGGGAGGTGTGGGTGAGGCTTCCAGTGTGAAGGATGAATGGTGATACTTAGGGTGAGAGTGGAGTTGTCTTCGGTTCCACTATTCCCTTACCCATACTCAAAAGTGTTCTGCCGCACTCAGACAGCTGCCATTTGGCATTGTTCGCAGTGCCCTGGCAGTCTGAGGAATGTGGCTAGATTACCGTGCATGAGCATGACCGATATTCACGTTGGACTGAAGGACATGAACGGCTTTCTCCACCAGCCACGAGGGTCATTACCACATCCCAGATTAAAACACATGTTACCTTGTATCTGGCTTACATTATCCTTCATGCTGCATGAGGTGATTGGCACCCACCTCAGCCAAATCACTCCCCCAGCAGAGACACCGAGCCCTCAAGTGGGAAACTGCTCACCTCACCAAGCTCATCTTGTCTCTAGGACACGGTCGTCACTCACTGTGATGTCATGGTACCTGCAGGCAACACTGCTGCAGTTGCAAAGTCCTCCACTAGAGTGCGTGAACTGCCCCACCCTGGAGAGCTCTATCGTCTGAGGGAGCGAAAATTATTTGTTCAGGAATATATGCGTTTACATATGGGTGTGTATATTTATATGTCTTTGTACATATATACGTGTATATGTATATGAAGAGCTCCACCATGGCATGTTCAAACGGGAGAAAACCCAGCACAAGGTCCACGAACGTCTCCTGCATCCATGCAGCCTCACAGGCCTCTAGTCCACCCCAGATCTCAGCAGGGACCAGGATTTCAGTCAGGGGGATAGCACAGAGGCTTGTGTTGGGTCCTTGGTTAATATTCTATATTGGCTCAGTTATTGGTGGGAAATCTTGTGTGAAGCTCACACTTGGGGTGCTGAACGGTATTTGGGTTTGCTTGCAGAAGTTATAAGTATTTGGCATGGCCACCATGGCTTGGGAGGCAGAAGCCACTTTCGGGCTTTGGGAGAGTGTGTTAGGTTAATAATGACAGTGTACAGGCAACGGTTATGGATATTATTCAATGTAGTTTCAAGGTCATTGACAGGGTTGGGATCATGATTTAGTGCATTCAGCTTGGGTATTTTGCCTGTTGATTGTTTCACTTTTGTATTTGTTGTGTTGTTTGTGTGCTTGTGTACGGTGTGCTGTGTATTGAGGGAGTGTTGTGTGCTGTGTCTGTACCATGTAATACCTGTGCATTGTGATTTCGCTGTGTGGACAATGTGTGTAGTTTATATAGCACGCGTTTCACTTTATGTTGTGAATGTTGTGTGTGTATCTTGCGTGGTTGTGTGTGTTGCGTGCGGTGTTCTGTCTGTGACTGCTTCGTTTAGACTGTGTTGTGCATTGTGGTGTATTGTGTGTTTTGTGATGTGTGTGGAAGCTCGGTCTTAAGGTGTGTGCTCATTTATGCATGGTCTGTATGTTGTGAGTGTGC
The DNA here is from genome assembly GCF_030020395.1 of Manis pentadactyla. Lineage (NCBI taxonomy): Eukaryota > Metazoa > Chordata > Mammalia > Pholidota > Manidae > Manis > Manis pentadactyla. Next base: position 36,162,647 of record NC_080025.1, read on the forward strand.
TCTGTGTGTTGTCATGTGGACGCTGTGTGCTTGGGGTCAGTCTTTTGGTGTGGTGTGTTATGTATGGGTCCTTAGCAGTTCATTTTTTTTGTATGTGAAGTTGCTGTCTTGTGTTTCTTGCTTGTGTGGTTCTGTGTTGTGATTTTTGGTTTTGTGTTGTGTGTGCGGTGTGTTCATTCTACGCGGTACTGTTCTGTTTTGTTTCTTGTGTGATTGATTGCTGCGTTACGTTCTGTTCTTTTGTTGTCTGTTTGGTGTACTGGTGTGTCTGGGTGGTGTGTCTACCTTTGTGTGCATTGTGCGTTGTCTGTGTTGTGTGTTCTGAGTGTCATTTGGGTCCTTGGCTGTTTGTGGTGAATGTTGTGCCATTTCTATGTGGCATGTTGTGGTGGGGGGTTGTTGTGTGTGGTTAGATATCTTGAGTGTGGTGTGTTTTGAGTGGATCCTTGTGTCTTGTGAGTGTTGCCTGTTTTGTGTCTGCAGTGTTGTGTGCTGTGATTCTGTGCTGTGACTTTGTTTGTTGGTGTGCTGGGTTTACATTCCTTCGACTGTATCCAATGTGTGTTGCGCTGTTTGTGTTTTGTGTGCTGTGCTTGCCCTTTGTGTGTTGTTTCCAGTTGTAAGTAGCATACGTGTTCTGTGTGTTAACTGCAGTTACTTGTGCTGAGCACCCTGCTCTGCATTCTGTAGGTTCTTTCGAGTGTGTTCCTCGTGTTAGTGGTGGGGTGCTGTGCGATTTGCGTTTGTGTGCCTTATTGTGTCATGTGCAGTGTGTGACGTGCCTGTCCTTTGTGTTTTGTGTTGGGATATGTAATGTGTTCTGCACGGTGTGCATGGTGTGTGCGTTGTGTCGACTGTGACTTTTGTGTGTGGTTTGTGTTGTTTGTGTGCATCGTGGCTGTTGCGTACTGTATTTGTGTTTGTTCTATGTGTGGGATATGTGTTTCACACTGTGCTGGCTGTCTTTGGTGGTGTGAGAGGCGTGTGTTGTGTATCTGTGTTTTTTTGCTGTGTATAGTGTGTGAAATGTGCATTGCATATGTTCTGTGTTCTAGTGTTGTGTGTTTGTGTGTTGTGTGGGGGAAGGTATGTGTTTTGATGTGGGTTGTGTGCGGCTGCATGTGTGATTGTTTTTCTACGTGGTTGTGGGTGTGTGGATGTGTGAATTTGTGTGTGTGAGATATTTTGTGTGTGGTTGTGTGTGATGCGTTGTGTGTGTCGAGTGTGGCTGTGATTGTTCTGTGATTCTTCGGGTTGTGCACTGTGTGTGTGGTGTGTGTGTGTGTGTTGAGTGGTGTATTTTGCGGTCACGGTGGTGATGTGTGTATATTCGCTGGGTTAGAGGTGTGTATTTGCTGTTGTGTTATGTGGTGTTTCTGTGTGGCTTAGTGTGCATTCTGTGTTCTTTGCTGTGCGTGGTGTTGTGTTTTTTCTGCGTAGTGTGTGCAGTGTGCGTGCTGTAGTGTCACGCTTTTTGGGTGGTGCTGTGTGTATATTCGGTGTGGTTATCTTGAGTGAGCTTTATGGAGTTTTGTGTCGTTTCGTCTGAGTGCTGTGGGTGTTATTGTGGGTCAGGGGGTGGTTTCGAGTGGTTGTACTCTGGGTGAGATGTGTGTTGTGTATGTTGTGTGTTAGGGTTGTTTTCTGTAGGTTGTGTGTGCTGTTCCTTGTGTTGTGTTTCCGTGTGTTCTAATGTTTTACTGTGTCTCCTGTGTGTTTGTGGGCTGTCCGTGTTTGCGCATGTTGTGTGTTCAATGTGTGTGCTGTTTCCTTATATGTTTGGTGTGTGTGCGTTGTGTGTGGTGTATTGAATGTGTTTCCTTTGTGTCGTGTGTATTGCGTGGTGTTTCTGTGTTGTTATATTCTGTGTGTTGTGTCGCACGTGTGGTGGTGTCGTGTATGGGTGTGTTCTGTGTGGTTGTCTGTGTTGTGTGTGTGTGTGTTTATTAGTTCTTTAGGATTAAGTGATGTGTGGGAGATTGTTATAGTCTGAGAAATTTTAAGTGTCCGGATGAAGGATGGAGTTAGACTGAGGGGACCCAATTTTAATGGGGAAGCTGCTCTCCAAGGTAACGTTTGCAGGATATTTGCAGTGAGACAAAACGATAAAGGTAAAATTCTCTGGGCCATAGGAAACTAAACGCATTGCCTGTGGGTCAGGTTACAGTGATGAGGTGTGCTCGAGTATGGTTACATCTTCTCTTCGTGTTTTGTAAGAGGTGACATTCAGTGTGAACTTCTGTGTTTTTTAGAGCTTAGGTAGTTCATTATGAGGGATGATGCGATGTGCGTTTCAGGTAACAGTGAAGACGAATCGATGTTGAGGTCAGGGATAAGCGTAAAGCTTCGGGTTAGGGATCACATCAAATTATGTCTTAGCATGGAGTTAGCTTAAGGCGCAGGGTTAGTGTCAGGTTCCCATTTAGATCTATGTCACCAGTGAGGTGTGGGTGAGGCTTCCAGTGTGAAGGATGAATGGTGATACTTAGGGTGAGAGTGGAGTAGTCTTCGCTTCCACTATTCCCTTACCCATACTCATAAAGTGTTCTGCCGCACTCAGACAGCTGCCATTTGGCATTGTTCGCAGTGCCCTGGCAGTCTGAGGAATGTGGCTAGATTACCGTGCATGAGCATGACCGATGTTCACGTTGGACTGAAGGACATGAACGGCTTTCTCCACCAGCCACGAGGGTCATTACCACATCCCAGATTAAAGCACATGTTACCTTGTATCTGGCTTACATTTTCCTTCATGCTGCGTGAAGTGGTTAGCTCCCACCTCAGCAAAATCACTCCCTCAGCAGAGACACCGAGCCCTCAAGTGGGAAACTGCTCACCTCACCAAGCTCATCTTGTCTCTAGGACACGGTCGTCACTCACTGTGATGTCATGGTACCTGCAGGCAACACTGCTGCAGTTGCAAAGTCCTCCACTAGAGTGCGTGAACTGCCCCACCCTGGAGAGCTCTATCGTCTGAGGGAGCGAAAATTATTTGTTCAGGAATATATGCGTTTATATATGGGTGTGTATATTTATATGTCTTTGTACATATATACGTGTATATGTATATGAAGAGCTCCACCATGGCATGTTCAAACGGGAGAAAACCCAGCACAAGGTCCACGAACGTCTCCTGCATCCATGCAGCCTCACAGGCCTGTAGTCCACCCAGATCTCAGCAGCGACCAGGATTTCAGTCAGGGGGATAGCACAGAGGCTTGTGTTGGGTCCTTGGTTAATATTCTATATTGGCTCAGTTATTGGTGGGAAATCTTGTGTGAAGCTCACACTTGGGGTGCTGAACGGTATTTGGGTTTGCTTGCAGAAGTTATAAGTATTTGGCATGGCCACCATGGCTTGGGAGGCAGAAGCCACTTTCGGGCTTTGGGAGAGTGTGTTAGGTTAATAATGACAGTGTACAGGCAACGGTTATGGATATTATTCAATGTAGTTTCAAGGTCATTGACAGGGTTGGGATCATGATTTAGTGCATTCAGCTTGGGTATTTTGCCTGTTGATTGTTTCACTTTTGTATTTGTTGTGTTGTTTGTGTGCTTGTGTACGGTGTGCTGTGTATTGAGGGAGTGTTGTGTGCTGTGTCTGTACCATGTAATACCTGTGCATTGTGATTTCGCTGTGTGGACAATGTGTGTAGTTTATATAGCACGCGTTTCACTTTATGTTGTGAATGTTGTGTGTGTATCTTGCGTGGTTGTGTGTGTTGCGTGCGGTGTTCTGTCTGTGACTGCTTCGTTTAGACTGTGTTGTGCATTGTGGTGTATTGTGTGTTTTGTGATGTGTGTGGAAGCTCGGTCTTAAGGTGTGTGCTCATTTATGCATGGTCTGTATGTTGTGAGTGTGCTCTGTGTGTTGTCATGTGGACGCTGTGTGCTTGGGGTCAGTCTTTCGGTGTGGTGTGTTATGGGTCCTTAGCAGTTAATTTTTTTTGTATGTGAAGTTGGTGTCTTGTGTTTCTTGTTTGTGCGGTTCTGTGTCGTGATTTTTGGTTTTGTGATGCGTGTGCGGTGTGTTCATTCTACGCGGTACTGCTCTGTTTTGTTTCTTGTGTGACTGATTGCTGCATTACTTTCTGTTCCTTTGTTGTCTGTTTATTGTACTGGTGTGTCTGGGTGGTGTGTCTGCCATTGTGCACATTGTGCGTTGTCTGTGTTGTGTGTTATGAGTGTCATTTGGGTTCTTGGCTGTTTGTGGTGCATGTTGTGCCGTTTCTGTGTGGCGTGTTGTGTGGGGGCTGTGTTGTGTGTGGTTAGATGTCTTGTGTGTGGTGTGTTTTGAGTGGATCCTTGTGTCTTGTGAGTGTTGCCTGTTTTGTGTCTGCAGTGTTGTGTGCTGTGATTCTGTGCTGCGACTTTGTTTGTTGGTGTGCTGGGTTTACTCTCCTTCGACTGTATCTAATGTGTGTTGCGCTGTGTGTGTTTTGTGTGCTGTGCTTGCCCTTTGTGTGTTGTTTCCAGTTGTAAGTAGTATACGTGTTCTGTGTGTTGACTGCAGTTACTTGTGCAGGGCACGCTGCTCTGCATTCTGTAGGTTCTTTCGAGTGTGTTCCTCGTGTTAGTGGTGGGGTGCTGTGTGATTTGCGTTTGTGTGCCTTCCTGTGTCATGTGCAGTGTGTGATGTGCCTGTCCTTTGTGTTTCGTGCTGGGCTATGTAATGTGTTCCGCGCGGTGTGTACGGTGTGTGCGTTGTGTCGACTGTGACTTTTGTGTGTGGTTTGTGTGGTTTGTGTGCATCGTGGCTGTTGCGTACTGTATTTGTGTTTGTTCTATGTGTGGGATATGTGTTTCACACTGTGCTGGCTGTCTTTGGTGGTGTGAGAGGCGTGTGTTGTATATCTGTGTTTTTTTGCTGTGTATAGTGTGTGAAATGTGCATTGCATGTGTTCTGCGTTCTAGTGTTGTGTGTTTGTGTGTTGTGTGGGGGAAGGTATGTGTTTTGATGTGGGTTTTGTGTGTGTCTGCATGTGTGATTGTTTTTCTACGTGGTTGTGGGTGTGTGGATGTGTGAGGGTATGGATGTGTGAATTTGTGTGTGTGTGGTTGTGTGTGATGCGTTGTGTGTGTCGAGTGTTTCTGTGATTGGTCTGTGATTCTTCGGGTTGTGCACTGTGTGTGGTGTGTGTGTGTGTGTGTGTTGAGTGGTGTGTTTTGCAGTCATGGTGGTGATGTGTGTATATTCGCTGGGTTAGAGGTGTGTACTTGCTGTTGTGTTATGTGGTGTTTCTGTGTGGCTTAGTGTGTTTTCTGTGTTCTTTGCTCTGCGTGGTGTTTTGTTTTTTCTGCGTAGTGTGTGCAGTGTGCGTGCTGTAGTGTCACGCTTTTTGGGTGGTGCTGTGTGTATATTCTGTGTGGTTACCTTGAGTGAGCTTTATTTAGTTTTGTGTCGTTTCGTCTGTTCCTGTGGGTGTTATTGTGGGTCAGGGGGTGGTTTCGAGTGGTTGTACTCTGGGTGAGATGTGTGTTGTGTATGTTGTGTGTTAGGGTTGTTTTCTGTAGGTTGTGTGTGCTGTTCCTTGTGTTGTGTTTCCGTGTGTTCTAATGATTTACTGTGTCTCCTGTGTGTTTGTGGGCTGTGCGTGTTTGCGCATGTTGTGCGTTCAATGTGTGTGTTGTTTCCTTATATGTTTGGTGTGTGTGTGTTGTGTGTGGTGTATTGAATGTGTTCCCTTTGTGTCGTGTGTATTGCGTGCTGTTTCTGTGTTGTTATATTGTGTGTGTTGTGTCGCACGTGTGGTGTTGTCGTGTCATGGGTGTGTTCTGTGTGGTTGCCTGTGTTGTGTGTGTGTGTGTTTATTTGTTCTTTAGGATTAAGTGATATGTGGGAGATTGTTGGAGTCTGAGAAAATTAAGTGTCCGGATGAAGGATGGAGTTAGAATGAAGGGACCCAACTTTAATGGGGAAGCTGCTCTCCAAGGTAACGTTTGCAGGATATTTGCAGTGAGACAAAACGATTAAGTGAAATTCTCTGGGCCGTAGGAAACTAAACGCATTGCCTGTGGGTCAGGTTACAGTGAAGAGGTGTGCTCGAGTATGGTTACATCTTCTATTCGTGTTTTTTAAGAGGTGACACTCAGTGTGAACTTCGTTTATGTTTAGAGCTTAGGTAGTTCATTATGAGGGATGAGGCGATGTGCATTACAGGTAACAGTGTGAAGACGAAACGATGTTGAGGTCAGGGATAAGCGTAAAGCTTCGGGTTAGGGATCACATCAAATTACGTCCTAGCATGGAGTTAGCTTAAGGCGCAGGGTTAGTGTCAGGTTCCCATTTAGATGTATGTCACCAGGGAGGTGTGGGTGAGGCTTCCAGTGTGAAGGATGAATGGTGATACTTAGGGTGAGAGTGGAGTTGTCTTCGGTTCCACTATTCCCTTACCCATACTCAAAAGTGTTCTGCCGCACTCAGACAGCTGCCATTTGGCATTGTTCGCAGTGCCCTGGCAGTCTGAGGAATGTGGCTAGATTACCGTGCATGAGCATGACCGATATTCACGTTGGACTGAAGGACATGAACGGCTTTCTCCACCAGCCACGAGGGTCATTACCACATCCCAGATTAAAACACATGTTACCTTGTATCTGGCTTACATTATCCTTCATGCTGCGTGAGGTGATTGGCTCCCACCTCAGCCAAATCACTCCCCCAGCAGAGACACCGAGCCCTCAAGTGGGAAACTGCTCACCTCACCAAGCTCATCTTGTCTCTAGGACACGGTCGTCACTCACTGTGATGTCATGGTACCTGCAGGCAACACTGCTGCAGTTGCAAAGTCCTCCACTAGAGTGCGTGAACTGCCCCACCCTGGAGAGCTCTATCGTCTGAGGGAGCGAAAATTATTTGTTCAGGAATATATGCGTTTACATATGGGTGTGTATATTTATATGTCTTTGTACATATATACGTGTATATGTATATGAAGAGCTCCACCATGGCATGTTCAAACGGGAGAAAACCCAGCACAAGGTCCACGAACGTCTCCTGCATCCATGCAGCCTCACAGGCCTCTAGTCCACCCCAGATCTCAGCAGGGACCAGGATTTCAGTCAGGGGGATAGCACAGAGGCTTGTGTTGGGTCCTTGGTTAATATTCTATATTGGCTCAGTTATTGGTGGGAAATCTTGTGTGAAGCTCACACTTGGGGTGCTGAACGGTATTTGGGTTTGCTTGCAGAAGTTATAAGTATTTGGCATGGCCACCATGGCTTGGGAGGCAGAAGCCACTTTCGGGCTTTGGGAGAGTGTGTTAGGTTAATAATGACAGTGTACAGGCAACGGTTATGGATATTATTCAATGTAGTTTCAAGGTCATTGACAGGGTTGGGATCATGATTTAGTGCATTCAGCTTGGGTATTTTGCCTGTTGATTGTTTCACTTTTGTATTTGTTGTGTTGTTTGTGTGCTTGTGTACGGTGTGCTGTGTATTGAGGGAGTGTTGTGTGCTGTGTCTGTACCATGTAATACCTGTGCATTGTGATTTCGCTGTGTGGACAATGTGTGTAGTTTATATAGCACGCGTTTCACTTTATGTTGTGAATGTTGTGTGTGTATCTTGCGTGGTTGTGTGTGTTGCGTGCGGTGTTCTGTCTGTGACTGCTTCGTTTAGACTGTGTTGTGCATTGTGGTGTATTGTGTGTTTTGTGATGTGTGTGGAAGCTCGGTCTTAAGGTGTGTGCTCATTTATGCATGGTCTGTATGTTGTGAGTGTGCTCTGTGTGTTGTCATGTGGACGCTGTGTGCTTGGGGTCAGTCTTTTGGTGTGGTGTGTTATGTATGGGTCCTTAGCAGTTCATTTTTTTTGTATGTGAAGTTGCTGTCTTGTGTTTCTTGCTTGTGTGGTTCTGTGTTGTGATTTTTGGTTTTGTGTTGTGTGTGCGGTGTGTTCATTCTACGCGGTACTGTTCTGTTTTGTTTCTTGTGTGATTGATTGCTGCGTTACGTTCTGTTCTTTTGTTGTCTGTTTGGTGTACTGGTGTGTCTGGGTGGTGTGTCTACCTTTGTGTGCATTGTGCGTTGTCTGTGTTGTGTGTTCTGAGTGTCATTTGGGTCCTTGGCTGTTTGTGGTGAATGTTGTGCCATTTCTATGTGGCATGTTGTGGTGGGGGGTTGTTGTGTGTGGTTAGATATCTTGAGTGTGGTGTGTTTTGAGTGGATCCTTGTGTCTTGTGAGTGTTGCCTGTTTTGTGTCTGCAGTGTTGTGTGCTGTGATTCTGTGCTGTGACTTTGTTTGTTGGTGTGCTGGGTTTACATTCCTTCGACTGTATCCAATGTGTGTTGCGCTGTTTGTGTTTTGTGTGCTGTGCTTGCCCTTTGTGTGTTGTTTCCAGTTGTAAGTAGCATACGTGTTCTGTGTGTTAACTGCAGTTACTTGTGCTGAGCACCCTGCTCTGCATTCTGTAGGTTCTTTCGAGTGTGTTCCTCGTGTTAGTGGTGGGGTGCTGTGCGATTTGCGTTTGTGTGCCTTATTGTGTCATGTGCAGTGTGTGACGTGCCTGTCCTTTGTGTTTTGTGTTGGGATATGTAATGTGTTCTGCACGGTGTGCATGGTGTGTGCGTTGTGTCGACTGTGACTTTTGTGTGTGGTTTGTGTTGTTTGTGTGCATCGTGGCTGTTGCGTACTGTATTTGTGTTTGTTCTATGTGTGGGATATGTGTTTCACACTGTGCTGGCTGTCTTTGGTGGTGTGAGAGGCGTGTGTTGTGTATCTGTGTTTTTTTGCTGTGTATAGTGTGTGAAATGTGCATTGCATATGTTCTGTGTTCTAGTGTTGTGTGTTTGTGTGTTGTGTGGGGGAAGGTATGTGTTTTGATGTGGGTTGTGTGCGGCTGCATGTGTGATTGTTTTTCTACGTGGTTGTGGGTGTGTGGATGTGTGAATTTGTGTGTGTGAGATATTTTGTGTGTGGTTGTGTGTGATGCGTTGTGTGTGTCGAGTGTGGCTGTGATTGTTCTGTGATTCTTCGGGTTGTGCACTGTGTGTGTGGTGTGTGTGTGTGTGTTGAGTGGTGTATTTTGCGGTCACGGTGGTGATGTGTGTATATTCGCTGGGTTAGAGGTGTGTATTTGCTGTTGTGTTATGTGGTGTTTCTGTGTGGCTTAGTGTGCATTCTGTGTTCTTTGCTGTGCGTGGTGTTGTGTTTTTTCTGCGTAGTGTGTGCAGTGTGCGTGCTGTAGTGTCACGCTTTTTGGGTGGTGCTGTGTGTATATTCGGTGTGGTTATCTTGAGTGAGCTTTATGGAGTTTTGTGTCGTTTCGTCTGAGTGCTGTGGGTGTTATTGTGGGTCAGGGGGTGGTTTCGAGTGGTTGTACTCTGGGTGAGATGTGTGTTGTGTATGTTGTGTGTTAGGGTTGTTTTCTGTAGGTTGTGTGTGCTGTTCCTTGTGTTGTGTTTCCGTGTGTTCTAATGTTTTACTGTGTCTCCTGTGTGTTTGTGGGCTGTCCGTGTTTGCGCATGTTGTGTGTTCAATGTGTGTGCTGTTTCCTTATATGTTTGGTGTGTGTGCGTTGTGTGTGGTGTATTGAATGTGTTTCCTTTGTGTCGTGTGTATTGCGTGGTGTTTCTGTGTTGTTATATTCTGTGTGTTGTGTCGCACGTGTGGTGGTGTCGTGTATGGGTGTGTTCTGTGTGGTTGTCTGTGTTGTGTGTGTGTGTGTTTATTAGTTCTTTAGGATTAAGTGATGTGTGGGAGATTGTTATAGTCTGAGAAATTTTAAGTGTCCGGATGAAGGATGGAGTTAGACTGAGGGGACCCAATTTTAATGGGGAAGCTGCTCTCCAAGGTAACGTTTGCAGGATATTTGCAGTGAGACAAAACGATAAAGGTAAAATTCTCTGGGCCATAGGAAACTAAACGCATTGCCTGTGGGTCAGGTTACAGTGATGAGGTGTGCTCGAGTATGGTTACATCTTCTCTTCGTGTTTTGTAAGAGGTGACATTCAGTGTGAACTTCTGTGTTTTTTAGAGCTTAGGTAGTTCATTATGAGGGATGATGCGATGTGCGTTTCAGGTAACAGTGAAGACGAATCGATGTTGAGGTCAGGGATAAGCGTAAAGCTTCGGGTTAGGGATCACATCAAATTATGTCTTAGCATGGAGTTAGCTTAAGGCGCAGGGTTAGTGTCAGGTTCCCATTTAGATCTATGTCACCAGTGAGGTGTGGGTGAGGCTTCCAGTGTGAAGGATGAATGGTGATACTTAGGGTGAGAGTGGAGTAGTCTTCGCTTCCACTATTCCCTTACCCATACTCATAAAGTGTTCTGCCGCACTCAGACAGCTGCCATTTGGCATTGTTCGCAGTGCCCTGGCAGTCTGAGGAATGTGGCTAGATTACCGTGCATGAGCATGACCGATGTTCACGTTGGACTGAAGGACATGAACGGCTTTCTCCACCAGCCACGAGGGTCATTACCACATCCCAGATTAAAGCACATGTTACCTTGTATCTGGCTTACATTTTCCTTCATGCTGCGTGAAGTGGTTAGCTCCCACCTCAGCAAAATCACTCCCCCAGCAGAGACACCGAGCCCTCAAGTGGGAAACTGCTCACCTCACCAAGCTCATCTTGTCTCTAGGACACGGTCGTCACTCACTGTGATGTCATGGTACCTGCAGGCAACACTGCTGCAGTTGCAAAGTCCTCCACTAGAGTGCGTGAACTGCCCCACCCTGGAGAGCTCTATCGTCTGAGGGAGCGAAAATTATTTGTTCAGGAATATATGCGTTTATATATGGGTGTGTATATTTATATGTCTTTGTACATATATATGTGTATATGTATATGAAGAGCTCCACCATGGCATGTTCAAACGGGAGAAAACCCAGCACAAGGTCCACGAACGTCTCCTGCATCCATGCAGCCTCACAGGCCTCTAGTCCACCCCAGATCTCAGCAGGGACCAGGATTTCAGTCAGGGGGATAGCACAGAGGCTTGTGTTGGGTCCTTGGTTAATATTCTATATTGGCTCAGTTATTGGTGGGAAATCTTGTGTGAAGCTCACACTTGGGGTGCTGAACGGTATTTGGGTTTGCTTGCAGAAGTTATAAGTATTTGGCATGGCCACCATGGCTTGGGAGGCAGAAGCCACTTTCGGGCTTTGGGAGAGTGTGTTAGGTTAATAATGACAGTGTACAGGCAACGGTTATGGATATTATTCAATGTAGTTTCAAGGTCATTGACAGGGTTGGGATCATGATTTAGTGCATTCAGCTTGGGTATTTTGCCTGTTGATTGTTTCACTTTTGTATTTGTTGTGTTGTTTGTGTGCTTGTGTACGGTGTGCTGTGTATTGAGGGAGTGTTGTGTGCTGTGTCTGTACCATGTAATACCTGTGCATTGTGATTTCGCTGTGTGGACAATGTGTGTAGTTTATATAGCACGCGTTTCACTTTATGTTGTGAATGTTGTGTGTGTATCTTGCGTGGTTGTGTGTGTTGCGTGCGGTGTTCTGTCTGTGACTGCTTCGTTTAGACTGTGTTGTGCATTGTGGTGTATTGTGTGTTTTGTGATGTGTGTGGAAGCTCGGTCTTAAGGTGTGTGCTCATTTATGCATGGTCTGTATGTTGTGAGTGTGCTCTGTGTGTTGTCATGTGGACGCTGTGTGCTTGGGGTCAGTCTTTCGGTGTGGTGTGTTATGGGTCCTTAGCAGTTAATTTTTTTTGTATGTGAAGTTGGTGTCTTGTGTTTCTTGTTTGTGCGGTTCTGTGTCGTGATTTTTGGTTTTGTGATGCGTGTGCGGTGTGTTCATTCTACGCGGTACTGCTCTGTTTTGTTTCTTGTGTGACTGATTGCTGCATTACTTTCTGTTCCTTTGTTGTCTGTTTATTGTACTGGTGTGTCTGGGTGGTGTGTCTGCCATTGTGCACATTGTGCGTTGTCTGTGTTGTGTGTTATGAGTGTCATTTGGGTTCTTGGCTGTTTGTGGTGCATGTTGTGCCGTTTCTGTGTGGCGTGTTGTGTGGGGGCTGTGTTGTGTGTGGTTAGATGTCTTGTGTGTGGTGTGTTTTGAGTGGATCCTTGTGTCTTGTGAGTGTTGCCTGTTTTGTGTCTGCAGTGTTGTGTGCTGTGATTCTGTGCTGCGACTTTGTTTGTTGGTGTGCTGGGTTTACTCTCCTTCGACTGTATCTAATGTGTGTTGCGCTGTGTGTGTTTTGTGTGCTGTGCTTGCCCTTTGTGTGTTGTTTCCAGTTGTAAGTAGTATACGTGTTCTGTGTGTTGACTGCAGTTACTTGTGCAGGGCACGCTGCTCTGCATTCTGTAGGTTCTTTCGAGTGTGTTCCTCGTGTTAGTGGTGGGGTGCTGTGTGATTTGCGTTTGTGTGCCTTCCTGTGTCATGTGCAGTGTGTGATGTGCCTGTCCTTTGTGTTTCGTGCTGGGCTATGTAATGTGTTCCGCGCGGTGTGTACGGTGTGTGCGTTGTGTCGACTGTGACTTTTGTGTGTGGTTTGTGTGGTTTGTGTGCATCGTGGCTGTTGCGTACTGTATTTGTGTTTGTTCTATGTGTGGGATATGTGTTTCACACTGTGCTGGCTGTCTTTGGTGGTGTGAGAGGCGTGTGTTGTATATCTGTGTTTTTTTGCTGTGTATAGTGTGTGAAATGTGCATTGCATGTGTTCTGCGTTCTAGTGTTGTGTGTTTGTGTGTTGTGTGGGGGAAGGTATGTGTTTTGATGTGGGTTTTGTGTGTGTCTGCATGTGTGATTGTTTTTCTACGTGGTTGTGGGTGTGTGGATGTGTGAGGGTATGGATGTGTGAATTTGTGTGTGTGTGGTTGTGTGTGATGCGTTGTGTGTGTCGAGTGTTTCTGTGATTGGTCTGTGATTCTTCGGGTTGTGCACTGTGTGTGGTGTGTGTGTGTGTGTGTGTTGAGTGGTGTGTTTTGCAGTCATGGTGGTGATGTGTGTATATTCGCTGGGTTAGAGGTGTGTACTTGCTGTTGTGTTATGTGGTGTTTCTGTGTGGCTTAGTGTGTTTTCTGTGTTCTTTGCTCTGCGTGGTGTTGTGTTTTTTCTGCGTAGTGTGTGCAGTGTGCGTGCTGTAGTGTCACGCTTTTTGGGTGGTGCTGTGTGTATATTCTGTGTGGTTACCTTGAGTGAGCTTTATGGAGTTTTGTGTCGTTTCGTCTGTTCCTGTGGGTGTTATTGTGGGTCAGGGGGTGGTTTCGAGTGGTTGTACTCTGGGTGAGATGTGTGTTGTGTATGTTGTGTGTTAGGGTTGTTTTCTGTAGGTTGTGTGTGCTGTTCCTTGTGTTGTGTTTCCGTGTGTTCTAATGATTTACTGTGTCTCCTGTGTGTTTGTGGGCTGTGCGTGTTTGCGCATGTTGTGCGTTCAATGTGTGTGTTGTTTCCTTATATGTTTGGTGTGTGTGTGTTGTGTGTGGTGTATTGAATGTGTTCCCTTTGTGTCGTGTGTATTGCGTGCTGTTTCTGTGTTGTTATATTGTGTGTGTTGTGTCGCACGTGTGGTGTTGTCGTGTCATGGGTGTGTTCTGTGTGGTTGCCTGTGTTGTGTGTGTGTGTGTTTATTTGTTCTTTAGGATTAAGTGATATGTGGGAGATTGTTGGAGTCTGAGAAAATTAAGTGTCCGGATGAAGGATGGAGTTAGAATGAAGGGACCCAACTTTAATGGGGAAGCTGCTCTCCAAGGTAACGTTTGCAGGATATTTGCAGTGAGACAAAACGATTAAGTGAAATTCTCTGGGCCGTAGGAAACTAAACGCATTGCCTGTGGGTCAGGTTACAGTGAAGAGGTGTGCTCGAGTATGGTTACATCTTCTATTCGTGTTTTTTAAGAGGTGACACTCAGTGTGAACTTCGGTTATGTTTAGAGCTTAGGTAGTTCATTATGAGGGATGAGGCGATGTGCATTACAGGTAACAGTGTGAAGACGAAACGATGTTGAGGTCAGGGATAAGCGTAAAGCTTCGGGTTAGGGATCACATCAAATTACGTCCTAGCATGGAGTTAGCTTAAGGCGCAGGGTTAGTGTCAGGTTCCCATTTAGATGTATGTCACCAGGGAGGTGTGGGTGAGGCTTCCAGTGTGAAGGATGAATGGTGATACTTAGGGTGAGAGTGGAGTTGTCTTCGGTTCCACTATTCCCTTACCCATACTCAAAAGTGTTCTGCCGCACTCAGACAGCTGCCATTTGGCATTGTTCGCAGTGCCCTGGCAGTCTGAGGAATGTGGCTAGATTACCGTGCATGAGCATGACCGATATTCACGTTGGACTGAAGGACATGAACGGCTTTCTCCACCAGCCACGAGGGTCATTACCACATCCCAGATTAAAACACATGTTACCTTGTATCTGGCTTACATTATCCTTCATGCTGCGTGAGGTGATTGGCTCCCACCTCAGCCAAATCACTCCCCCAGCAGAGACACCGAGCCCTCAAGTGGGAAACTGCTCACCTCACCAAGCTCATCTTGTCTCTAGGACACGGTCGTCACTCACTGTGATGTCATGGTACCTGCAGGCAACACTGCTGCAGTTGCAAAGTCCTCCACTAGAGTGCGTGAACTGCCCCACCCTGGAGAGCTCTATCGTCTGAGGGAGCGAAAATTATTTGTTCAGGAATATATGCGTTTACATATGGGTGTGTATATTTATATGTCTTTGTACATATATACGTGTATATGTATATGAAGAGCTCCACCATGGCATGTTCAAACGGGAGAAAACCCAGCACAAGGTCCACGAACGTCTCCTGCATCCATGCAGCCTCACAGGCCTCTAGTCCACCCCAGATCTCAGCAGGGACCAGGATTTCAGTCAGGGGGATAGCACAGAGGCTTGTGTTGGGTCCTTGGTTAATATTCTATATTGGCTCAGTTATTGGTGGGAAATCTTGTGTGAAGCTCACACTTGGGGTGCTGAACGGTATTTGGGTTTGCTTGCAGAAGTTATAAGTATTTGGCATGGCCACCATGGCTTGGGAGGCAGAAGCCACTTTCGGGCTTTGGGAGAGTGTGTTAGGTTAATAATGACAGTGTACAGGCAACGGTTATGGATATTATTCAATGTAGTTTCAAGGTCATTGACAGGGTTGGGATCATGATTTAGTGCATTCAGCTTGGGTATTTTGCCTGTTGATTGTTTCACTTTTGTATTTGTTGTGTTGTTTGTGTGCTTGTGTACGGTGTGCTGTGTATTGAGGGAGTGTTGTGTGCTGTGTCTGTACCATGTAATACCTGTGCATTGTGATTTCGCTGTGTGGACAATGTGTGTAGTTTATATAGCACGCGTTTCACTTTATGTTGTGAATGTTGTGTGTGTATCTTGCGTGGTTGTGTGTGTTGCGTGCGGTGTTCTGTCTGTGACTGCTTCGTTTAGACTGTGTTGTGCATTGTGGTGTATTGTGTGTTTTGTGATGTGTGTGGAAGCTCGGTCTTAAGGTGTGTGCTCATTTATGCATGGTCTGTATGTTGTGAGTGTGCTCTGTGTGTTGTCATGTGGACGCTGTGTGCTTGGGGTCAGTCTTTTGGTGTGGTGTGTTATGTATGGGTCCTTAGCAGTTCATTTTTTTTGTATGTGAAGTTGCTGTCTTGTGTTTCTTGCTTGTGTGGTTCTGTGTTGTGATTTTTGGTTTTGTGTTGTGTGTGCGGTGTGTTCATTCTACGCGGTACTGTTCTGTTTTGTTTCTTGTGTGATTGATTGCTGCGTTACGTTCTGTTCTTTTGTTGTCTGTTTGGTGTACTGGTGTGTCTGGGTGGTGTGTCTACCTTTGTGTGCATTGTGCGTTGTCTGTGTTGTGTGTTCTGAGTGTCATTTGGGTCCTTGGCTGTTTGTGGTGAATGTTGTGCCATTTCTATGTGGCATGTTGTGGTGGGGGGTTGTTGTGTGTGGTTAGATATCTTGAGTGTGGTGTGTTTTGAGTGGATCCTTGTGTCTTGTGAGTGTTGCCTGTTTTGTGTCTGCAGTGTTGTGTGCTGTGATTCTGTGCTGTGACTTTGTTTGTTGGTGTGCTGGGTTTACATTCCTTCGACTGTATCCAATGTGTGTTGCGCTGTTTGTGTTTTGTGTGCTGTGCTTGCCCTTTGTGTGTTGTTTCCAGTTGTAAGTAGCATACGTGTTCTGTGTGTTAACTGCAGTTACTTGTGCTGAGCACCCTGCTCTGCATTCTGTAGGTTCTTTCGAGTGTGTTCCTCGTGTTAGTGGTGGGGTGCTGTGCGATTTGCGTTTGTGTGCCTTATTGTGTCATGTGCAGTGTGTGACGTGCCTGTCCTTTGTGTTTTGTGTTGGGATATGTAATGTGTTCTGCACGGTGTGCATGGTGTGTGCGTTGTGTCGACTGTGACTTTTGTGTGTGGTTTGTATTGTTTGTGTGCATCGTGGCTGTTGCGTACTGTATTTGTGTTTGTTCTATGTGTGGGATATGTGTTTCACACTGTGCTGGCTGTCTTTGGTGGTGTGAGAGGCGTGTGTTGTGTATCTGTGTTTTTTTGCTGTGTATAGTGTGTGAAATGTGCATTGCATATGTTCTGTGTTCTAGTGTTGTGTGTTTGTGTGTTGTGTGGGGGAAGGTATGTGTTTTGATGTGGGTTGTGTGCGGCTGCATGTGTGATTGTTTTTCTACGTGGTTGTGGGTGTGTGGATGTGTGAATTTGTGTGTGTGAGATATTTTGTGTGTGGTTGTGTGTGATGCGTTGTGTGTGTCGAGTGTGGCTGTGATTGTTCTGTGATTCTTCGGGTTGTGCACTGTGTGTGTGGTGTGTGTGTGTGTGTTGAGTGGTGTATTTTGCGGTCACGGTGGTGATGTGTGTATATTCGCTGGGTTAGAGGTGTGTATTTGCTGTTGTGTTATGTGGTGTTTCTGTGTGGCTTAGTGTGCATTCTGTGTTCTTTGCTGTGCGTGGTGTTGTGTTTTTTCTGCGTAGTGTGTGCAGTGTGCGTGCTGTAGTGTCACGCTTTTTGGGTGGTGCTGTGTGTATATTCGGTGTGGTTATCTTGAGTGAGCTTTATGGAGTTTTGTGTCGTTTCGTCTGAGTGCTGTGGGTGTTATTGTGGGTCAGGGGGTGGTTTCGAGTGGTTGTACTCTGGGTGAGATGTGTGTTGTGTATGTTGTGTGTTAGGGTTGTTTTCTGTAGGTTGTGTGTGCTGTTCCTTGTGTTGTGTTTCCGTGTGTTCTAATGTTTTACTGTGTCTCCTGTGTGTTTGTGGGCTGTCCGTGTTTGCGCATGTTGTGTGTTCAATGTGTGTGCTGTTTCCTTATATGTTTGGTGTGTGTGCGTTGTGTGTGGTGTATTGAATGTGTTTCCTTTGTGTCGTGTGTATTGCGTGGTGTTTCTGTGTTGTTATATTCTGTGTGTTGTGTCGCACGTGTGGTGGTGTCGTGTATGGGTGTGTTCTGTGTGGTTGTCTGTGTTGTGTGTGTGTGTGTTTATTAGTTCTTTAGGATTAAGTGATGTGTGGGAGATTGTTATAGTCTGAGAAATTTTAAGTGTCCGGATGAAGGATGGAGTTAGACTGAGGGGACCCAATTTTAATGGGGAAGCTGCTCTCCAAGGTAACGTTTGCAGGATATTTGCAGTGAGACAAAACGATAAAGGTAAAATTCTCTGGGCCATAGGAAACTAAACGCATTGCCTGTGGGTCAGGTTACAGTGATGAGGTGTGCTCGAGTATGGTTACATCTTCTCTTCGTGTTTTGTAAGAGGTGACATTCAGTGTGAACTTCTGTGTTTTTTAGAGCTTAGGTAGTTCATTATGAGGGATGATGCGATGTGCGTTTCAGGTAACAGTGAAGACGAATCGATGTTGAGGTCAGGGATAAGCGTAAAGCTTCGGGTTAGGGATCACATCAAATTATGTCTTAGCATGGAGTTAGCTTAAGGCGCAGGGTTAGTGTCAGGTTCCCATTTAGATCTATGTCACCAGTGAGGTGTGGGTGAGGCTTCCAGTGTGAAGGATGAATGGTGATACTTAGGGTGAGAGTGGAGTAGTCTTCGCTTCCACTATTCCCTTACCCATACTCATAAAGTGTTCTGCCGCACTCAGACAGCTGCCATTTGGCATTGTTCGCAGTGCCCTGGCAGTCTGAGGAATGTGGCTAGATTACCGTGCATGAGCATGACCGATGTTCACGTTGGACTGAAGGACATGAACGGCTTTCTCCACCAGCCACGAGGGTCATTACCACATCCCAGATTAAAGCACATGTTACCTTGTATCTGGCTTACATTTTCCTTCATGCTGCGTGAAGTGGTTAGCTCCCACCTCAGCAAAATCACTCCCCCAGCAGAGACACCGAGCCCTCAAGTGGGAAACTGCTCACCTCACCAAGCTCATCTTGTCTCTAGGACACGGTCGTCACTCACTGTGATGTCATGGTACCTGCAGGCAACACTGCTGCAGTTGCAAAGTCCTCCACTAGAGTGCGTGAACTGCCCCACCCTGGAGAGCTCTATCGTCTGAGGGAGCGAAAATTATTTGTTCAGGAATATATGCGTTTATATATGGGTGTGTATATTTATATGTCTTTGTACATATATATGTGTATATGTATATGAAGAGCTCCACCATGGCATGTTCAAACGGGAGAAAACCCAGCACAAGGTCCACGAACGTCTCCTGCATCCATGCAGCCTCACAGGCCTCTAGTCCACCCCAGATCTCAGCAGGGACCAGGATTTCAGTCAGGGGGATAGCACAGAGGCTTGTGTTGGGTCCTTGGTTAATATTCTATATTGGCTCAGTTATTGGTGGGAAATCTTGTGTGAAGCTCACACTTGGGGTGCTGAACGGTATTTGGGTTTGCTTGCAGAAGTTATAAGTATTTGGCATGGCCACCATGGCTTGGGAGGCAGAAGCCACTTTCGGGCTTTGGGAGAGTGTGTTAGGTTAATAATGACAGTGTACAGGCAACGGTTATGGATATTATTCAATGTAGTTTCAAGGTCATTGACAGGGTTGGGATCATGATTTAGTGCATTCAGCTTGGGTATTTTGCCTGTTGATTGTTTCACTTTTGTATTTGTTGTGTTGTTTGTGTGCTTGTGTACGGTGTGCTGTGTATTGAGGGAGTGTTGTGTGCTGTGTCTGTACCATGTAATACCTGTGCATTGTGATTTCGCTGTGTGGACAATGTGTGTAGTTTATATAGCACGCGTTTCACTTTATGTTGTGAATGTTGTGTGTGTATCTTGCGTGGTTGTGTGTGTTGCGTGCGGTGTTCTGTCTGTGACTGCTTCGTTTAGACTGTGTTGTGCATTGTGGTGTATTGTGTGTTTTGTGATGTGTGTGGAAGCTCGGTCTTAAGGTGTGTGCTCATTTATGCATGGTCTGTATGTTGTGAGTGTGCTCTGTGTGTTGTCATGTGGACGCTGTGTGCTTGGGGTCAGTCTTTCGGTGTGGTGTGTTATGGGTCCTTAGCAGTTAATTTTTTTTGTATGTGAAGTTGGTGTCTTGTGTTTCTTGTTTGTGCGGTTCTGTGTCGTGATTTTTGGTTTTGTGATGCGTGTGCGGTGTGTTCATTCTACGCGGTACTGCTCTGTTTTGTTTCTTGTGTGACTGATTGCTGCATTACTTTCTGTTCCTTTGTTGTCTGTTTATTGTACTGGTGTGTCTGGGTGGTGTGTCTGCCATTGTGCACATTGTGCGTTGTCTGTGTTGTGTGTTATGAGTGTCATTTGGGTTCTTGGCTGTTTGTGGTGCATGTTGTGCCGTTTCTGTGTGGCGTGTTGTGTGGGGGCTGTGTTGTGTGTGGTTAGATGTCTTGTGTGTGGTGTGTTTTGAGTGGATCCTTGTGTCTTGTGAGTGTTGCCTGTTTTGTGTCTGCAGTGTTGTGTGCTGTGATTCTGTGCTGCGACTTTGTTTGTTGGTGTGCTGGGTTTACTCTCCTTCGACTGTATCTAATGTGTGTTGCGCTGTGTGTGTTTTGTGTGCTGTGCTTGCCCTTTGTGTGTTGTTTCCAGTTGTAAGTAGTATACGTGTTCTGTGTGTTGACTGCAGTTACTTGTGCAGGGCACGCTGCTCTGCATTCTGTAGGTTCTTTCGAGTGTGTTCCTCGTGTTAGTGGTGGGGTGCTGTGTGATTTGCGTTTGTGTGCCTTCCTGTGTCATGTGCAGTGTGTGATGTGCCTGTCCTTTGTGTTTCGTGCTGGGCTATGTAATGTGTTCCGCGCGGTGTGTACGGTGTGTGCGTTGTGTCGACTGTGACTTTTGTGTGTGGTTTGTGTGGTTTGTGTGCATCGTGGCTGTTGCGTACTGTATTTGTGTTTGTTCTATGTGTGGGATATGTGTTTCACACTGTGCTGGCTGTCTTTGGTGGTGTGAGAGGCGTGTGTTGTATATCTGTGTTCTTTTGCTGTGTATAGTGTGTGAAATGTGCATTGCATGTGTTCTGCGTTCTAGTGTTGTGTGTTTGTGTGTTGTGTGGGGGAAGGTATGTGTTTTGATGTGGGTTTTGTGTGTGTCTGCATGTGTGATTGTTTTTCTACGTGGTTGTGGGTGTGTGGATGTGTGAGGGTATGGATGTGTGAATTTGTGTGTGTGTGGTTGTGTGTGATGCGTTGTGTGTGTCGAGTGTTTCTGTGATTGGTCTGTGATTCTTCGGGTTGTGCACTGTGTGTGGTGTGTGTGTGTGTGTGTGTTGAGTGGTGTGTTTTGCAGTCATGGTGGTGATGTGTGTATATTCGCTGGGTTAGAGGTGTGTACTTGCTGTTGTGTTATGTGGTGTTTCTGTGTGGCTTAGTGTGTTTTCTGTGTTCTTTGCTCTGCGTGGTGTTGTGTTTTTTCTGCGTAGTGTGTGCAGTGTGCGTGCTGTAGTGTCACGCTTTTTGGGTGGTGCTGTGTGTATATTCTGTGTGGTTACCTTGAGTGAGCTTTATGGAGTTTTGTGTCGTTTCGTCTGTTCCTGTGGGTGTTATTGTGGGTCAGGGGGTGGTTTCGAGTGGTTGTACTCTGGGTGAGATGTGTGTTGTGTATGTTGTGTGTTAGGGTTGTTTTCTGTAGGTTGTGTGTGCTGTTCCTTGTGTTGTGTTTCCGTGTGTTCTAATGATTTACTGTGTCTCCTGTGTGTTTGTGGGCTGTGCGTGTTTGCGCATGTTGTGCGTTCAATGTGTGTGTTGTTTCCTTATATGTTTGGTGTGTGTGTGTTGTGTGTGGTGTATTGAATGTGTTCCCTTTGTGTCGTGTGTATTGCGTGCTGTTTCTGTGTTGTTATATTGTGTGTGTTGTGTCGCACGTGTGGTGTTGTCGTGTCATGGGTGTGTTCTGTGTGGTTGCCTGTGTTGTGTGTGTGTGTGTTTATTTGTTCTTTAGGATTAAGTGATATGTGGGAGATTGTTGGAGTCTGAGAAAATTAAGTGTCCGGATGAAGGATGGAGTTAGAATGAAGGGACCCAACTTTAATGGGGAAGCTGCTCTCCAAGGTAACGTTTGCAGGATATTTGCAGTGAGACAAAACGATTAAGTGAAATTCTCTGGGCCGTAGGAAACTAAACGCATTGCCTGTGGGTCAGGTTACAGTGAAGAGGTGTGCTCGAGTATGGTTACATCTTCTATTCGTGTTTTTTAAGAGGTGACACTCAGTGTGAACTTCGGTTATGTTTAGAGCTTAGGTAGTTCATTATGAGGGATGAGGCGATGTGCATTACAGGTAACAGTGTGAAGACGAAACGATGTTGAGGTCAGGGATAAGCGTAAAGCTTCGGGTTAGGGATCACATCAAATTACGTCCTAGCATGGAGTTAGCTTAAGGCGCAGGGTTAGTGTCAGGTTCCCATTTAGATGTATGTCACCAGGGAGGTGTGGGTGAGGCTTCCAGTGTGAAGGATGAATGGTGATACTTAGGGTGAGAGTGGAGTTGTCTTCGGTTCCACTATTCCCTTACCCATACTCAAAAGTGTTCTGCCGCACTCAGACAGCTGCCATTTGGCATTGTTCGCAGTGCCCTGGCAGTCTGAGGAATGTGGCTAGATTACCGTGCATGAGCATGACCGATATTCACGTTGGACTGAAGGACATGAACGGCTTTCTCCACCAGCCACGAGGGTCATTACCACATCCCAGATTAAAACACATGTTACCTTGTATCTGGCTTACATTATCCTTCATGCTGCGTGAGGTGATTGGCTCCCACCTCAGCCAAATCACTCCCCCAGCAGAGACACCGAGCCCTCAAGTGGGAAACTGCTCACCTCACCAAGCTCATCTTGTCTCTAGGACACGGTCGTCACTCACTGTGATGTCATGGTACCTGCAGGCAACACTGCTGCAGTTGCAAAGTCCTCCACTAGAGTGCGTGAACTGCCCCACCCTGGAGAGCTCTATCGTCTGAGGGAGCGAAAATTATTTGTTCAGGAATATATGCGTTTACATATGGGTGTGTATATTTATATGTCTTTGTACATATATACGTGTATATGTATATGAAGAGCTCCACCATGGCATGTTCAAACGGGAGAAAACCCAGCACAAGGTCCACGAACGTCTCCTGCATCCATGCAGCCTCACAGGCCTCTAGTCCACCCCAGATCTCAGCAGGGACCAGGATTTCAGTCAGGGGGATAGCACAGAGGCTTGTGTTGGGTCCTTGGTTAATATTCTATATTGGCTCAGTTATTGGTGGGAAATCTTGTGTGAAGCTCACACTTGGGGTGCTGAACGGTATTTGGGTTTGCTTGCAGAAGTTATAAGTATTTGGCATGGCCACCATGGCTTGGGAGGCAGAAGCCACTTTCGGGCTTTGGGAGAGTGTGTTAGGTTAATAATGACAGTGTACAGGCAACGGTTATGGATATTATTCAATGTAGTTTCAAGGTCATTGACAGGGTTGGGATCATGATTTAGTGCATTCAGCTTGGGTATTTTGCCTGTTGATTGTTTCACTTTTGTATTTGTTGTGTTGTTTGTGTGCTTGTGTACGGTGTGCTGTGTATTGAGGGAGTGTTGTGTGCTGTGTCTGTACCATGTAATACCTGTGCATTGTGATTTCGCTGTGTGGACAATGTGTGTAGTTTATATAGCACGCGTTTCACTTTATGTTGTGAATGTTGTGTGTGTATCTTGTGTGGTTGTGTGTGTTGCGTGCGGTGTTCTGTCTGTGACTGCTTCGTTTAGACTGTGTTGTGCATTGTGGTGTATTGTGTGTTTTGTGATGTGTGTGGAAGCTCGGTCTTAAGGTGTGTGCTCATTTATGCATGGTCTGTATGTTGTGAGTGTGCTCTGTGTGTTGACATGTGGACGCTGTGTGCTTGGGGTCAGTCTTTTGGTGTGGTGTGTTATGTATGGGTCCTTAGCAGTTCATTTTTTTTGTATGTGAAGTTGCTGTCTTGTGTTTCTTGCTTGTGTGGTTCTGTGTTGTGATTTTTGGTTTTGTGTTGTGTGTGCGGTGTGTTCATTCTACGCGGTACTGTTCTGTTTTGTTTCTTGTGTGATTGATTGCTGCGTTATGTTCTGTTCTTTTGTTGTCTGTTTGGTGTACTGGTGTGTCTGGGTGGTGTGTCTACCTTTGTGTGCATTGTGCGTTGTCTGTGTTGTGTGTTCTGAGTGTCATTTGGGTCCTTGGCTGTTTGTGGTGAATGTTGTGCCATTTCTATGTGGCATGTTGTGGTGGGGGGTTGTTGTGTGTGGTTAGATATCTTGAGTGTGGTGTGTTTTGAGTGGATCCTTGTGTCTTGTGAGTGTTGCCTGTTTTGTGTCTGCAGTGTTGTGTGCTGTGATTCTGTGCTGTGACTTTGTTTGTTGGTGTGCTGGGTTTACATTCCTTCGACTGTATCCAATGTGTGTTGCGCTGTTTGTGTTTTGTGTGCTGTGCTTGCCCTTTGTGTGTTGTTTCCAGTTGTAAGTAGCATACGTGTTCTGTGTGTTAACTGCAGTTACTTGTGCTGAGCACCCTGCTCTGCATTCTGTAGGTTCTTTCGAGTGTGTTCCTCGTGTTAGTGGTGGGGTGCTGTGTGATTTGCGTTTGTGTGCCTTATTGTGTCATGTGCAGTGTGTGACGTGCCTGTCCTTTGTGTTTTGTGTTGGGATATGTAATGTGTTCTGCACGGTGTGCATGGTGTGTGCGTTGTGTCGACTGTGACTTTTGTGTGTGGTTTGTGTTGTTTGTGTGCATCGTGGCTGTTGCGTACTGTATTTGTGTTTGTTCTATGTGTGGGATATGTGTTTCACACTGTGCTGGCTGTCTTTGGTGGTGTGAGAGGCGTGTGTTGTGTATCTGTGTTTTTTTGCTGTGTATAGTGTGTGAAATGTGCATTGCATATGTTCTGTGTTCTAGTGTTGTGTGTTTGTGTGTTGTGTGGGGGAAGGTATGTGTTTTGATGTGGGTTGTGTGCGGCTGCATGTGTGATTGTTTTTCTACGTGGTTGTGGGTGTGTGGATGTGTGAATTTGTGTGTGTGAGATATTTTGTGTGTGGTTGTGTGTGATGCGTTGTGTGTGTCGAGTGTGGCTGTGATTGTTCTGTGATTCTTCGGGTTGTGCACTGTGTGTGTGGTGTGTGTGTGTGTGTTGAGTGGTGTATTTTGCGGTCACGGTGGTGATGTGTGTATATTCGCTGGGTTAGAGGTGTGTATTTGCTGTTGTGTTATGTGGTGTTTCTGTGTGGCTTAGTGTGCATTCTGTGTTCTTTGCTGTGCGTGGTGTTGTGTTTTTTCTGCGTAGTGTGTGCAGTGTGCGTGCTGTAGTGTCACGCTTTTTGGGTGGTGCTGTGTGTATATTCGGTGTGGTTATCTTGAGTGAGCTTTATGGAGTTTTGTGTCGTTTCGTCTGAGTGCTGTGGGTGTTATTGTGGGTCAGGGGGTGGTTTCGAGTGGTTGTACTCTGGGTGAGATGTGTGTTGTGTATGTTGTGTGTTAGGGTTGTTTTCTGTAGGTTGTGTGTGCTGTTCCTTGTGTTGTGTTTCCGTGTGTTCTAATGTTTTACTGTGTCTCCTGTGTGTTTGTGGGCTGTCCGTGTTTGCGCATGTTGTGTGTTCAATGTGTGTGCTGTTTCCTTATATGTTTGGTGTGTGTGCGTTGTGTGTGGTGTATTGAATGTGTTTCCTTTGTGTCGTGTGTATTGCGTGGTGTTTCTGTGTTGTTATATTCTATGTGTTGTGTCGCACGTGTGGTGGTGTCGTGTATGGGTGTGTTCTGTGTGGTTGTCTGTGTTGTGTGTGTGTGTGTTTATTAGTTCTTTAGGATTAAGTGATGTGTGGGAGATTGTTATAGTCTGAGAAATTTTAAGTGTCCGGATGAAGGATGGAGTTAGACTGAGGGGACCCAATTTTAATGGGGAAGCTGCTCTCCAAGGTAACGTTTGCAGGATATTTGCAGTGAGACAAAACGATAAAGGTAAAATTCTCTGGGCCATAGGAAACTAAACGCATTGCCTGTGGGTCAGGTTACAGTGATGAGGTGTGCTCGAGTATGGTTACATCTTCTCTTCGTGTTTTGTAAGAGGTGACATTCAGTGTGAACTTCTGTGTTTTTTAGAGCTTAGGTAGTTCATTATGAGGGATGATGCGATGTGCGTTTCAGGTAACAGTGAAGACGAATCGATGTTGAGGTCAGGGATAAGCGTAAAGCTTCGGGTTAGGGATCACATCAAATTATGTCTTAGCATGGAGTTAGCTTAAGGCGCAGGGTTAGTGTCAGGTTCCCATTTAGATCTATGTCACCAGTGAGGTGTGGGTGAGGCTTCCAGTGTGAAGGATGAATGGTGATACTTAGGGTGAGAGTGGAGTAGTCTTCGCTTCCACTATTCCCTTACCCATACTCATAAAGTGTTCTGCCGCACTCAGACAGCTGCCATTTGGCATTGTTCGCAGTGCCCTGGCAGTCTGAGGAATGTGGCTAGATTACCGTGCATGAGCATGACCGATGTTCACGTTGGACTGAAGGACATGAACGGCTTTCTCCACCAGCCACGAGGGTCATTACCACATCCCAGATTAAAGCACATGTTACCTTGTATCTGGCTTACATTTTCCTTCATGCTGCGTGAAGTGGTTAGCTCCCACCTCAGCAAAATCACTCCCCCAGCAGAGACACCGAGCCCTCAAGTGGGAAACTGCTCACCTCACCAAGCTCATCTTGTCTCTAGGACACGGTCGTCACTCACTGTGATGTCATGGTACCTGCAGGCAACACTGCTGCAGTTGCAAAGTCCTCCACTAGAGTGCGTGAACTGCCCCACCCTGGAGAGCTCTATCGTCTGAGGGAGCGAAAATTATTTGTTCAGGAATATATGCGTTTATATATGGGTGTGTATATTTATATGTCTTTGTACATATATATGTGTATATGTATATGAAGAGCTCCACCATGGCATGTTCAAACGGGAGAAAACCCAGCACAAGGTCCACGAACGTCTCCTGCATCCATGCAGCCTCACAGGCCTCTAGTCCACCCCAGATCTCAGCAGGGACCAGGATTTCAGTCAGGGGGATAGCACAGAGGCTTGTGTTGGGTCCTTGGTTAATATTCTATATTGGCTCAGTTATTGGTGGGAAATCTTGTGTGAAGCTCACACTTGGGGTGCTGAACGGTATTTGGGTTTGCTTGCAGAAGTTATAAGTATTTGGCATGGCCACCATGGCTTGGGAGGCAGAAGCCACTTTCGGGCTTTGGGAGAGTGTGTTAGGTTAATAATGACAGTGTACAGGCAACGGTTATGGATATTATTCAATGTAGTTTCAAGGTCATTGACAGGGTTGGGATCATGATTTAGTGCATTCAGCTTGGGTATTTTGCCTGTTGATTGTTTCACTTTTGTATTTGTTGTGTTGTTTGTGTGCTTGTGTACGGTGTGCTGTGTATTGAGGGAGTGTTGTGTGCTGTGTCTGTACCATGTAATACCTGTGCATTGTGATTTCGCTGTGTGGACAATGTGTGTAGTTTATATAGCACGCGTTTCACTTTATGTTGTGAATGTTGTGTGTGTATCTTGCGTGGTTGTGTGTGTTGCGTGCGGTGTTCTGTCTGTGACTGCTTCGTTTAGACTGTGTTGTGCATTGTGGTGTATTGTGTGTTTTGTGATGTGTGTGGAAGCTCGGTCTTAAGGTGTGTGCTCATTTATGCATGGTCTGTATGTTGTGAGTGTGCTCTGTGTGTTGTCATGTGGACGCTGTGTGCTTGGGGTCAGTCTTTCGGTGTGGTGTGTTATGGGTCCTTAGCAGTTAATTTTTTTTGTATGTGAAGTTGGTGTCTTGTGTTTCTTGTTTGTGCGGTTCTGTGTCGTGATTTTTGGTTTTGTGATGCGTGTGCGGTGTGTTCATTCTACGCGGTACTGCTCTGTTTTGTTTCTTGTGTGACTGATTGCTGCATTACTTTCTGTTCCTTTGTTGTCTGTTTATTGTACTGGTGTGTCTGGGTGGTGTGTCTGCCATTGTGCACATTGTGCGTTGTCTGTGTTGTGTGTTATGAGTGTCATTTGGGTTCTTGGCTGTTTGTGGTGCATGTTGTGCCGTTTCTGTGTGGCGTGTTGTGTGGGGGCTGTGTTGTGTTTGGTTAGATGTCTTGTGTGTGGTGTGTTTTGAGTGGATCCTTGTGTCTTGTGAGTGTTGCCTGTTTTGTGTCTGCAGTGTTGTGTGCTGTGATTCTGTGCTGCGACTTTGTTTGTTGGTGTGCTGGGTTTACTCTCCTTCGACTGTATCTAATGTGTGTTGCGCTGTGTGTGTTTTGTGTGCTGTGCTTGCCCTTTGTGTGTTGTTTCCAGTTGTAAGTAGTATACGTGTTCTGTGTGTTGACTGCAGTTACTTGTGCAGGGCACGCTGCTCTGCATTCTGTAGGTTCTTTCGAGTGTGTTCCTCGTGTTAGTGGTGGGGTGCTGTGTGATTTGCGTTTGTGTGCCTTCCTGTGTCATGTGCAGTGTGTGATGTGCCTGTCCTTTGTGTTTCGTGCTGGGCTATGTAATGTGTTCCGCGCGGTGTGTACGGTGTGTGCGTTGTGTCGACTGTGACTTTTGTGTGTGGTTTGTGTGGTTTGTGTGCATCGTGGCTGTTGCGTACTGTATTTGTGTTTGTTCTATGTGTGGGATATGTGTTTCACACTGTGCTGGCTGTCTTTGGTGGTGTGAGAGGCGTGTGTTGTATATCTGTGTTTTTTTGCTGTGTATAGTGTGTGAAATGTGCATTGCATGTGTTCTGCGTTCTAGTGTTGTGTGTTTGTGTGTTGTGTGGGGGAAGGTATGTGTTTTGATGTGGGTTTTGTGTGTGTCTGCATGTGTGATTGTTTTTCTACGTGGTTGTGGGTGTGTGGATGTGTGAGGGTATGGATGTGTGAATTTGTGTGTGTGTGGTTGTGTGTGATGCGTTGTGTGTGTCGAGTGTTTCTGTGATTGGTCTGTGATTCTTCGGGTTGTGCACTGTGTGTGGTGTGTGTGTGTGTGTGTGTTGAGTGGTGTGTTTTGCAGTCATGGTGGTGATGTGTGTATATTCGCTGGGTTAGAGGTGTGTACTTGCTGTTGTGTTATGTGGTGTTTCTGTGTGGCTTAGTGTGTTTTCTGTGTTCTTTGCTCTGCGTGGTGTTGTGTTTTTTCTGCGTAGTGTGTGCAGTGTGCGTGCTGTAGTGTCACGCTTTTTGGGTGGTGCTGTGTGTATATTCTGTGTGGTTACCTTGAGTGAGCTTTATTTAGTTTTGTGTCGTTTCGTCTGTTCCTGTGGGTGTTATTGTGGGTCAGGGGGTGGTTTCGAGTGGTTGTACTCTGGGTGAGATGTGTGTTGTGTATGTTGTGTGTTAGGGTTGTTTTCTGTAGGTTGTGTGTGCTGTTCCTTGTGTTGTGTTTCCGTGTGTTCTAATGATTTACTGTGTCTCCTGTGTGTTTGTGGGCTGTGCGTGTTTGCGCATGTTGTGCGTTCAATGTGTGTGTTGTTTCCTTATATGTTTGGTGTGTGTGTGTTGTGTGTGGTGTATTGAATGTGTTCCCTTTGTGTCGTGTGTATTGCGTGCTGTTTCTGTGTTGTTATATTGTGTGTGTTGTGTCGCACGTGTGGTGTTGTCGTGTCATGGGTGTGTTCTGTGTGGTTGCCTGTGTTGTGTGTGTGTGTGTTTATTTGTTCTTTAGGATTAAGTGATATGTGGGAGATTGTTGGAGTCTGAGAAAATTAAGTGTCCGGATGAAGGATGGAGTTAGAATGAAGGGACCCAACTTTAATGGGGAAGCTGCTCTCCAAGGTAACGTTTGCAGGATATTTGCAGTGAGACAAAACGATTAAGTGAAATTCTCTGGGCCGTAGGAAACTAAACGCATTGCCTGTGGGTCAGGTTACAGTGAAGAGGTGTGCTCGAGTATGGTTACATCTTCTATTCGTGTTTTTTAAGAGGTGACACTCAGTGTGAACTTCGGTTATGTTTAGAGCTTAGGTAGTTCATTATGAGGGATGAGGCGATGTGCATTACAGGTAACAGTGTGAAGACGAAACGATGTTGAGGTCAGGGATAAGCGTAAAGCTTCGGGTTAGGGATCACATCAAATTACGTCCTAGCATGGAGTTAGCTTAAGGCGCAGGGTTAGTGTCAGGTTCCCATTTAGATGTATGTCACCAGGGAGGTGTGGGTGAGGCTTCCAGTGTGAAGGATGAATGGTGATACTTAGGGTGAGAGTGGAGTTGTCTTCGGTTCCACTATTCCCTTACCCATACTCAAAAGTGTTCTGCCGCACTCAGACAGCTGCCATTTGGCATTGTTCGCAGTGCCCTGGCAGTCTGAGGAATGTGGCTAGATTACCGTGCATGAGCATGACCGATATTCACGTTGGACTGAAGGACATGAACGGCTTTCTCCACCAGCCACGAGGGTCATTACCACATCCCAGATTAAAACACATGTTACCTTGTATCTGGCTTACATTATCCTTCATGCTGCGTGAGGTGATTGGCTCCCACCTCAGCCAAATCACTCCCCCAGCAGAGACACCGAGCCCTCAAGTGGGAAACTGCTCACCTCACCAAGCTCATCTTGTCTCTAGGACACGGTCGTCACTCACTGTGATGTCATGGTACCTGCAGGCAACACTGCTGCAGTTGCAAAGTCCTCCACTAGAGTGCGTGAACTGCCCCACCCTGGAGAGCTCTATCGTCTGAGGGAGCGAAAATTATTTGTACAGGAATATATGCGTTTACATATGGGTGTGTATATTTATATGTCTTTGTACATATATACGTGTATATGTATATGAAGAGCTCCACCATGGCATGTTCAAACGGGAGAAAACCCAGCACAAGGTCCACGAACGTCTCCTGCATCCATGCAGCCTCACAGGCCTCTAGTCCACCCCAGATCTCAGCAGGGACCAGGATTTCAGTCAGGGGGATAGCACAGAGGCTTGTGTTGGGTCCTTGGTTAATATTCTATATTGGCTCAGTTATTGGTGGGAAATCTTGTGTGAAGCTCACACTTGGGGTGCTGAACGGTATTTGGGTTTGCTTGCAGAAGTTATAAGTATTTGGCATGGCCACCATGGCTTGGGAGGCAGAAGCCACTTTCGGGCTTTGGGAGAGTGTGTTAGGTTAATAATGACAGTGTACAGGCAACGGTTATGGATATTATTCAATGTAGTTTCAAGGTCATTGACAGGGTTGGGATCATGATTTAGTGCATTCAGCTTGGGTATTTTGCCTGTTGATTGTTTCACTTTTGTATTTGTTGTGTTGTTTGTGTGCTTGTGTACGGTGTGCTGTGTATTGAGGGAGTGTTGTGTGCTGTGTCTGTACCATGTAATACCTGTGCATTGTGATTTCGCTGTGTGGACAATGTGTGTAGTTTATATAGCACGCGTTTCACTTTATGTTGTGAATGTTGTGTGTGTATCTTGTGTGGTTGTGTGTGTTGCGTGCGGTGTTCTGTCTGTGACTGCTTCGTTTAGACTGTGTTGTGCATTGTGGTGTATTGTGTGTTTTGTGATGTGTGTGGAAGCTCGGTCTTAAGGTGTGTGCTCATTTATGCATGGTCTGTATGTTGTGAGTGTGCTCTGTGTGTTGACATGTGGACGCTGTGTGCTTGGGGTCAGTCTTTTGGTGTGGTGTGTTATGTATGGGTCCTTAGCAGTTCATTTTTTTTGTATGTGAAGTTGCTGTCTTGTGTTTCTTGCTTGTGTGGTTCTGTGTTGTGATTTTTGGTTTTGTGTTGTGTGTGCGGTGTGTTCATTCTACGCGGTACTGTTCTGTTTTGTTTCTTGTGTGATTGATTGCTGCGTTACGTTCTGTTCTTTTGTTGTCTGTTTGGTGTACTGGTGTGTCTGGGTGGTGTGTCTACCTTTGTGTGCATTGTGCGTTGTCTGTGTTGTGTGTTCTGAGTGTCATTTGGGTCCTTGGCTGTTTGTGGTGAATGTTGTGCCATTTCTATGTGGCATGTTGTGGTGGGGGGTTGTTGTGTGTGGTTAGATATCTTGAGTGTGGTGTGTTTTGAGTGGATCCTTGTGTCTTGTGAGTGTTGCCTGTTTTGTGTCTGCAGTGTTGTGTGCTGTGATTCTGTGCTGTGACTTTGTTTGTTGGTGTGCTGGGTTTACATTCCTTCGACTGTATCCAATGTGTGTTGCGCTGTTTGTGTTTTGTGTGCTGTGCTTGCCCTTTGTGTGTTGTTTCCAGTTGTAAGTAGCATACGTGTTCTGTGTGTTAACTGCAGTTACTTGTGCTGAGCACCCTGCTCTGCATTCTGTAGGTTCTTTCGAGTGTGTTCCTCGTGTTAGTGGTGGGGTGCTGTGCGATTTGCGTTTGTGTGCCTTATTGTGTCATGTGCAGTGTGTGACGTGCCTGTCCTTTGTGTTTTGTGTTGGGATATGTAATGTGTTCTGCACGGTGTGCATGGTGTGTGCGTTGTGTCGACTGTGACTTTTGTGTGTGGTTTGTGTTGTTTGTGTGCATCGTGGCTGTTGCGTACTGTATTTGTGTTTGTTCTATGTGTGGGATATGTGTTTCACACTGTGCTGGCTGTCTTTGGTGGTGTGAGAGGCGTGTGTTGTGTATCTGTGTTTTTTTGCTGTGTATAGTGTGTGAAATGTGCATTGCATATGTTCTGTGTTCTAGTGTTGTGTGTTTGTGTGTTGTGTGGGGGAAGGTATGTGTTTTGATGTGGGTTGTGTGCGGCTGCATGTGTGATTGTTTTTCTACGTGGTTGTGGGTGTGTGGATGTGTGAATTTGTGTGTGTGAGATATTTTGTGTGTGGTTGTGTGTGATGCGTTGTGTGTGTCGAGTGTGGCTGTGATTGTTCTGTGATTCTTCGGGTTGTGCACTGTGTGTGTGGTGTGTGTGTGTGTGTTGAGTGGTGTATTTTGCGGTCACGGTGGTGATGTGTGTATATTCGCTGGGTTAGAGGTGTGTATTTGCTGTTGTGTTATGTGGTGTTTCTGTGTGGCTTAGTGTGCATTCTGTGTTCTTTGCTGTGCGTGGTGTTGTGTTTTTTCTGCGTAGTGTGTGCAGTGTGCGTGCTGTAGTGTCACGCTTTTTGGGTGGTGCTGTGTGTATATTCGGTGTGGTTATCTTGAGTGAGCTTTATGGAGTTTTGTGTCGTTTCGTCTGAGTGCTGTGGGTGTTATTGTGGGTCAGGGGGTGGTTTCGAGTGGTTGTACTCTGGGTGAGATGTGTGTTGTGTATGTTGTGTGTTAGGGTTGTTTTCTGTAGGTTGTGTGTGCTGTTCCTTGTGTTGTGTTTCCGTGTGTTCTAATGTTTTACTGTGTCTCCTGTGTGTTTGTGGGCTGTGCGTGTTTGCGCATGTTGTGTGTTCAATGTGTGTGCTGTTTCCTTATATGTTTGGTGTGTGTGCGTTGTGTGTGGTGTATTGAATGTGTTTCCTTTGTGTCGTGTGTATTGCGTGGTGTTTCTGTGTTGTTATATTCTGTGTGTTGTGTCGCACGTGTGGTGGTGTCGTGTATGGGTGTGTTCTGTGTGGTTGTCTGTGTTGTGTGTGTGTGTGTTTATTAGTTCTTTAGGATTAAGTGATGTGTGGGAGATTGTTATAGTCTGAGAAATTTTAAGTGTCCGGATGAAGGATGGAGTTAGACTGAGGGGACCCAATTTTAATGGGGAAGCTGCTCTCCAAGGTAACGTTTGCAGGATATTTGCAGTGAGACAAAACGATAAAGGTAAAATTCTCTGGGCCATAGGAAACTAAACGCATTGCCTGTGGGTCAGGTTACAGTGATGAGGTGTGCTCGAGTATGGTTACATCTTCTCTTCGTGTTTTGTAAGAGGTGACATTCAGTGTGAACTTCTGTGTTTTTTAGAGCTTAGGTAGTTCATTATGAGGGATGATGCGATGTGCGTTTCAGGTAACAGTGAAGACGAATCGATGTTGAGGTCAGGGATAAGCGTAAAGCTTCGGGTTAGGGATCACATCAAATTATGTCTTAGCATGGAGTTAGCTTAAGGCGCAGGGTTAGTGTCAGGTTCCCATTTAGATCTATGTCACCAGTGAGGTGTGGGTGAGGCTTCCAGTGTGAAGGATGAATGGTGATACTTAGGGTGAGAGTGGAGTAGTCTTCGCTTCCACTATTCCCTTACCCATACTCATAAAGTGTTCTGCCGCACTCAGACAGCTGCCATTTGGCATTGTTCGCAGTGCCCTGGCAGTCTGAGGAATGTGGCTAGATTACCGTGCATGAGCATGACCGATGTTCACGTTGGACTGAAGGACATGAACGGCTTTCTCCACCAGCCACGAGGGTCATTACCTCATCCCAGATTAAAGCACATGTTACCTTGTATCTGGCTTACATTTTCCTTCATGCTGCGTGAAGTGGTTAGCTCCCACCTCAGCAAAATCACTCCCCCAGCAGAGACACCGAGCCCTCAAGTGGGAAACTGCTCACCTCACCAAGCTCATCTTGTCTCTAGGACACGGTCGTCACTCACTGTGATGTCATGGTACCTGCAGGCAACACTGCTGCAGTTGCAAAGTCCTCCACTAGAGTGCGTGAACTGCCCCACCCTGGAGAGCTCTATCGTCTGAGGGAGCGAAAATTATTTGTTCAGGAATATATGCGTTTATATATGGGTGTGTATATTTATATGTCTTTGTACATATATATGTGTATATGTATATGAAGAGCTCCACCATGGCATGTTCAAACGGGAGAAAACCCAGCACAAGGTCCACGAACGTCTCCTGCATCCATGCAGCCTCACAGGCCTCTAGTCCACCCCAGATCTCAGCAGGGACCAGGATTTCAGTCAGGGGGATAGCACAGAGGCTTGTGTTGGGTCCTTGGTTAATATTCTATATTGGCTCAGTTATTGGTGGGAAATCTTGTGTGAAGCTCACACTTGGGGTGCTGAACGGTATTTGGGTTTGCTTGCAGAAGTTATAAGTATTTGGCATGGCCACCATGGCTTGGGAGGCAGAAGCCACTTTCGGGCTTTGGGAGAGTGTGTTAGGTTAATAATGACAGTGTACAGGCAACGGTTATGGATATTATTCAATGTAGTTTCAAGGTCATTGACAGGGTTGGGATCATGATTTAGTGCATTCAGCTTGGGTATTTTGCCTGTTGATTGTTTCACTTTTGTATTTGTTGTGTTGTTTGTGTGCTTGTGTACGGTGTGCTGTGTATTGAGGGAGTGTTGTGTGCTGTGTCTGTACCATGTAATACCTGTGCATTGTGATTTCGCTGTGTGGACAATGTGTGTAGTTTATATAGCACGCGTTTCACTTTATGTTGTGAATGTTGTGTGTGTATCTTGCGTGGTTGTGTGTGTTGCGTGCGGTGTTCTGTCTGTGACTGCTTCGTTTAGACTGTGTTGTGCATTGTGGTGTATTGTGTGTTTTGTGATGTGTGTGGAAGCTCGGTCTTAAGGTGTGTGCTCATTTATGCATGGTCTGTATGTTGTGAGTGTGCTCTGTGTGTTGTCATGTGGACGCTGTGTGCTTGGGGTCAGTCTTTCGGTGTGGTGTGTTATGGGTCCTTAGCAGTTAATTTTTTTTGTATGTGAAGTTGGTGTCTTGTGTTTCTTGTTTGTGCGGTTCTGTGTCGTGATTTTTGGTTTTGTGATGCGTGTGCGGTGTGTTCATTCTACGCGGTACTGCTCTGTTTTGTTTCTTGTGTGACTGATTGCTGCATTACTTTCTGTTCCTTTGTTGTCTGTTTATTGTACTGGTGTGTCTGGGTGGTGTGTCTGCCATTGTGCACATTGTGCGTTGTCTGTGTTGTGTGTTATGAGTGTCATTTGGGTTCTTGGCTGTTTGTGGTGCATGTTGTGCCGTTTCTGTGTGGCGTGTTGTGTGGGGGCTGTGTTGTGTGTGGTTAGATGTCTTGTGTGTGGTGTGTTTTGAGTGGATCCTTGTGTCTTGTGAGTGTTGCCTGTTTTGTGTCTGCAGTGTTGTGTGCTGTGATTCTGTGCTGCGACTTTGTTTGTTGGTGTGCTGGGTTTACTCTCCTTCGACTGTATCTAATGTGTGTTGCGCTGTGTGTGTTTTGTGTGCTGTGCTTGCCCTTTGTGTGTTGTTTCCAGTTGTAAGTAGTATACGTGTTCTGTGTGTTGACTGCAGTTACTTGTGCAGGGCACGCTGCTCTGCATTCTGTAGGTTCTTTCGAGTGTGTTCCTCGTGTTAGTGGTGGGGTGCTGTGTGATTTGCCTTTGTGTGCCTTCCTGTGTCATGTGCAGTGTGTGATGTGCCTGTCCTTTGTGTTTCGTGCTGGGCTATGTAATGTGTTCCGCGCGGTGTGTACGGTGTGTGCGTTGTGTCGACTGTGACTTTTGTGTGTGGTTTGTGTGGTTTGTGTGCATCGTGGCTGTTGCGTACTGTATTTGTGTTTGTTCTATGTGTGGGATATGTGTTTCACACTGTGCTGGCTGTCTTTGGTGGTGTGAGAGGCGTGTGTTGTATATCTGTGTTTTTTTGCTGTGTATAGTGTGTGAAATGTGCATTGCATGTGTTCTGCGTTCTAGTGTTGTGTGTTTGTGTGTTGTGTGGGGGAAGGTATGTGTTTTGATGTGGGTTTTGTGTGTGTCTGCATGTGTGATTGTTTTTCTACGTGGTTGTGGGTGTGTGGATGTGTGAGGGTATGGATGTGTGAATTTGTGTGTGTGTGGTTGTGTGTGATGCGTTGTGTGTGTCGAGTGTTTCTGTGATTGGTCTGTGATTCTTCGGGTTGTGCACTGTGTGTGGTGTGTGTGTGTGTGTGTGTTGAGTGGTGTGTTTTGCAGTCATGGTGGTGATGTGTGTATATTCGCTGGGTTAGAGGTGTGTACTTGCTGTTGTGTTATGTGGTGTTTCTGTGTGGCTTAGTGTGTTTTCTGTGTTCTTTGCTCTGCGTGGTGTTGTGTTTTTTCTGCGTAGTGTGTGCAGTGTGCGTGCTGTAGTGTCACGCTTTTTGGGTGGTGCTGTGTGTATATTCTGTGTGGTTACCTTGAGTGAGCTTTATTTAGTTTTGTGTCGTTTCGTCTGTTCCTGTGGGTGTTATTGTGGGTCAGGGGGTGGTTTCGAGTGGTTGTACTCTGGGTGAGATGTGTGTTGTGTATGTTGTGTGTTAGGGTTGTTTTCTGTAGGTTGTGTGTGCTGTTCCTTGTGTTGTGTTTCCGTGTGTTCTAATGATTTACTGTGTCTCCTGTGTGTTTGTGGGCTGTGCGTGTTTGCGCATGTTGTGCGTTCAATGTGTGTGTTGTTTCCTTATATGTTTGGTGTGTGTGTGTTGTGTGTGGTGTATTGAATGTGTTCCCTTTGTGTCGTGTGTATTGCGTGCTGTTTCTGTGTTGTTATATTGTGTGTGTTGTGTCGCACGTGTGGTGTTGTCGTGTCATGGGTGTGTTCTGTGTGGTTGCCTGTGTTGTGTGTGTGTGTGTTTATTTGTTCTTTAGGATTAAGTGATATGTGGGAGATTGTTGGAGTCTGAGAAAATTAAGTGTCCGGATGAAGGATGGAGTTAGAATGAAGGGACCCAACTTTAATGGGGAAGCTGCTCTCCAAGGTAACGTTTGCAGGATATTTGCAGTGAGACAAAACGATTAAGTGAAATTCTCTGGGCCGTAGGAAACTAAACGCATTGCCTGTGGGTCAGGTTACAGTGAAGAGGTGTGCTCGAGTATGGTTACATCTTCTATTCGTGTTTTTTAAGAGGTGACACTCAGTGTGAACTTCGGTTATGTTTAGAGCTTAGGTAGTTCATTATGAGGGATGAGGCGATGTGCATTACAGGTAACAGTGTGAAGACGAAACGATGTTGAGGTCAGGGATAAGCGTAAAGCTTCGGGTTAGGGATCACATCAAATTACGTCCTAGCATGGAGTTAGCTTAAGGCGCAGGGTTAGTGTCAGGTTCCCATTTAGATGTATGTCACCAGGGAGGTGTGGGTGAGGCTTCCAGTGTGAAGGATGAATGGTGATACTTAGGGTGAGAGTGGAGTTGTCTTCGGTTCCACTATTCCCTTACCCATACTCATAAAGTGTTCTGCCGCACTCAGACAGCTGCCATTTGGCATTGTTCGCAGTGCCCTGGCAGTCTGAGGAATGTGGCTAGATTACCGTGCATGAGCATGACCGATATTCACGTTGGACTGAAGGACATGAACGGCTTTCTCCACCAGCCACGAGGGTCATTACCACATCCCAGATTAAAACACATGTTACCTTGTATCTGGCTTACATTATCCTTCATGCTGCGTGAGGTGATTGGCTCCCACCTCAGCCAAATCACTCCCCCAGCAGAGACACCGAGCCCTCAAGTGGGAAACTGCTCACCTCACCAAGCTCATCTTGTCTCTAGGACACGGTCGTCACTCACTGTGATGTCATGGTACCTGCAGGCAACACTGCTGCAGTTGCAAAGTCCTCCACTAGAGTGCGTGAACTGCCCCACCCTGGAGAGCTCTATCGTCTGAGGGAGCGAAAATTATTTGTTCAGGTATATATGCGTTTACATATGGGTGTGTATATTTATATGTCTTTGTACATATATACGTGTATATGTATATGAAGAGCTCCACCATGGCATGTTCAAACGGGAGAAAACCCAGCACAAGGTCCACGAACGTCTCCTGCATCCATGCAGCCTCACAGGCCTCTAGTCCACCCCAGATCTCAGCAGGGACCAGGATTTCAGTCAGGGGGATAGCACAGAGGCTTGTGTTGGGTCCTTGGTTAATATTCTATATTGGCTCAGTTATTGGTGGGAAATCTTGTGTGAAGCTCACACTTGGGGTGCTGAACGGTATTTGGGTTTGCTTGCAGAAGTTATAAGTATTTGGCATGGCCACCATGGCTTGGGAGGCAGAAGCCACTTTCGGGCTTTGGGAGAGTGTGTTAGGTTAATAATGACAGTGTACAGGCAACGGTTATGGATATTATTCAATGTAGTTTCAAGGTCATTGACAGGGTTGGGATCATGATTTAGTGCATTCAGCTTGGGTATTTTGCCTGTTGATTGTTTCACTTTTGTATTTGTTGTGTTGTTTGTGTGCTTGTGTACGGTGTGCTGTGTATTGAGGGAGTGTTGTGTGCTGTGTCTGTACCATGTAATACCTGTGCATTGTGATTTCGCTGTGTGGACAATGTGTGTAGTTTATATAGCACGCGTTTCACTTTATGTTGTGAATGTTGTGTGTGTATCTTGCGTGGTTGTGTGTGTTGCGTGCGGTGTTCTGTCTGTGACTGCTTCGTTTAGACTGTGTTGTGCATTGTGGTGTATTGTGTGTTTTGTGATGTGTGTGGAAGCTCGGTCTTAAGGTGTGTGCTCATTTATGCATGGTCTGTATGTTGTGAGTGTGCTCTGTGTGTTGTCATGTGGACGCTGTGTGCTTGGGGTCAGTCTTTTGGTGTGGTGTGTTATGTATGGGTCCTTAGCAGTTCATTTTTTTTGTATGTGAAGTTGCTGTCTTGTGTTTCTTGCTTGTGTGGTTCTGTGTTGTGATTTTTGGTTTTGTGTTGTGTGTGCGGTGTGTTCATTCTACGCGGTACTGTTCTGTTTTGTTTCTTGTGTGATTGATTGCTGCGTTACGTTCTGTTCTTTTGTTGTCTGTTTGGTGTACTGGTGTGTCTGGGTGGTGTGTCTACCTTTGTGTGCATTGTGCGTTGTCTGTGTTGTGTGTTCTGAGTGTCATTTGGGTCCTTGGCTGTTTGTGGTGAATGTTGTGCCATTTCTATGTGGCATGTTGTGGTGGGGGGTTGTTGTGTGTGGTTAGATATCTTGAGTGTGGTGTGTTTTGAGTGGATCCTTGTGTCTTGTGAGTGTTGCCTGTTTTGTGTCTGCAGTGTTGTGTGCTGTGATTCTGTGCTGTGACTTTGTTTGTTGGTGTGCTGGGTTTACATTCCTTCGACTGTATCCAATGTGTGTTGCGCTGTTTGTGTTTTGTGTGCTGTGCTTGCCCTTTGTGTGTTGTTTCCAGTTGTAAGTAGCATACGTGTTCTGTGTGTTAACTGCAGTTACTTGTGCTGAGCACCCTGCTCTGCATTCTGTAGGTTCTTTCGAGTGTGTTCCTCGTGTTAGTGGTGGGGTGCTGTGCGATTTGCGTTTGTGTGCCTTATTGTGTCATGTGCAGTGTGTGACGTGCCTGTCCTTTGTGTTTTGTGTTGGGATATGTAATGTGTTCTGCACGGTGTGCATGGTGTGTGCGTTGTGTCGACTGTGACTTTTGTGTGTGGTTTGTGTTGTTTGTGTGTATCGTGGCTGTTGCGTACTGTATTTGTGTTTGTTCTATGTGTGGGATATGTGTTTCACACTGTGCTGGCTGTCTTTGGTGGTGTGAGAGGCGTGTGTTGTGTATCTGTGTTTTTTTGCTGTGTATAGTGTGTGAAATGTGCATTGCATATGTTCTGTGTTCTAGTGTTGTGTGTTTGTGTGTTGTGTGGGGGAAGGTATGTGTTTTGATGTGGGTTGTGTGCGGCTGCATGTGTGATTGTTTTTCTACGTGGTTGTGGGTGTGTGGATGTGTGAATTTGTGTGTGTGAGATATTTTGTGTGTGGTTGTGTGTGATGCGTTGTGTGTGTCGAGTGTGGCTGTGATTGTTCTGTGATTCTTCGGGTTGTGCACTGTGTGTGTGGTGTGTGTGTGTGTGTTGAGTGGTGTATTTTGCGGTCACGGTGGTGATGTGTGTATATTCGCTGGGTTAGAGGTGTGTATTTGCTGTTGTGTTATGTGGTGTTTCTGTGTGGCTTAGTGTGCATTCTGTGTTCTTTGCTGTGCGTGGTGTTGTGTTTTTTCTGCGTAGTGTGTGCAGTGTGCGTGCTGTAGTGTCACGCTTTTTGGGTGGTGCTGTGTGTATATTCGGTGTGGTTATCTTGAGTGAGCTTTATGGAGTTTTGTGTCGTTTCGTCTGAGTGCTGTGGGTGTTATTGTGGGTCAGGGGGTGGTTTCGAGTGGTTGTACTCTGGGTGAGATGTGTGTTGTGTATGTTGTGTGTTAGGGTTGTTTTCTGTAGGTTGTGTGTGCTGTTCCTTGTGTTGTGTTTCCGTGTGTTCTAATGTTTTACTGTGTCTCCTGTGTGTTTGTGGGCTGTCCGTGTTTGCGCATGTTGTGTGTTCAATGTGTGTGCTGTTTCCTTATATGTTTGGTGTGTGTGCGTTGTGTGTGGTGTATTGAATGTGTTTCCTTTGTGTCGTGTGTATTGCGTGGTGTTTCTGTGTTGTTATATTCTGTGTGTTGTGTCGCACGTGTGGTGGTGTCGTGTATGGGTGTGTTCTGTGTGGTTGTCTGTGTTGTGTGTGTGTGTGTTTATTAGTTCTTTAGGATTAAGTGATGTGTGGGAGATTGTTATAGTCTGAGAAATTTTAAGTGTCCGGATGAAGGATGGAGTTAGACTGAGGGGACCCAATTTTAATGGGGAAGCTGCTCTCCAAGGTAACGTTTGCAGGATATTTGCAGTGAGACAAAACGATAAAGGTAAAATTCTCTGGGCCATAGGAAACTAAACGCATTGCCTGTGGGTCAGGTTACAGTGATGAGGTGTGCTCGAGTATGGTTACATCTTCTCTTCGTGTTTTGTAAGAGGTGACATTCAGTGTGAACTTCTGTGTTTTTTAGAGCTTAGGTAGTTCATTATGAGGGATGATGCGATGTGCGTTTCAGGTAACAGTGAAGACGAATCGATGTTGAGGTCAGGGATAAGCGTAAAGCTTCGGGTTAGGGATCACATCAAATTATGTCTTAGCATGGAGTTAGCTTAAGGCGCAGGGTTAGTGTCAGGTTCCCATTTAGATCTATGTCACCAGTGAGGTGTGGGTGAGGCTTCCAGTGTGAAGGATGAATGGTGATACTTAGGGTGAGAGTGGAGTAGTCTTCGCTTCCACTATTCCCTTACCCATACTCATAAAGTGTTCTGCCGCACTCAGACAGCTGCCATTTGGCATTGTTCGCAGTGCCCTGGCAGTCTGAGGAATGTGGCTAGATTACCGTGCATGAGCATGACCGATGTTCACGTTGGACTGAAGGACATGAACGGCTTTCTCCACCAGCCACGAGGGTCATTACCACATCCCAGATTAAAGCACATGTTACCTTGTATCTGGCTTACATTTTCCTTCATGCTGCGTGAAGTGGTTAGCTCCCACCTCAGCAAAATCACTCCCCCAGCAGAGACACCGAGCCCTCAAGTGGGAAACTGCTCACCTCACCAAGCTCATCTTGTCTCTAGGACACGGTCGTCACTCACTGTGATGTCATGGTACCTGCAGGCAACACTGCTGCAGTTGCAAAGTCCTCCACTAGAGTGCGTGAACTGCCCCACCCTGGAGAGCTCTATCGTCTGAGGGAGCGAAAATTATTTGTTCAGGAATATATGCGTTTATATATGGGTGTGTATATTTATATGTCTTTGTACATATATACGTGTATATGTATATGAAGAGCTCCACCATGGCATGTTCAAACGGGAGAAAACCCAGCACAAGGTCCACGAACGTCTCCTGCATCCATGCAGCCTCACAGGCCTGTAGTCCACCCAGATCTCAGCAGGGACCAGGATTTCAGTCAGGGGGATAGCACAGAGGCTTGTGTTGGGTCCTTGGTTAATATTCTATATTGGCTCAGTTATTGGTGGGAAATCTTGTGTGAAGCTCACACTTGGGGTGCTGAACGGTATTTGGGTTTGCTTGCAGAAGTTATAAGTATTTGGCATGGCCACCATGGCTTGGGAGGCAGAAGCCACTTTCGGGCTTTGGGAGAGTGTGTTAGGTTAATAATGACAGTGTACAGGCAACGGTTATGGATATTATTCAATGTAGTTTCAAGGTCATTGACAGGGTTGGGATCATGATTTAGTGCATTCAGCTTGGGTATTTTGCCTGTTGATTGTTTCACTTTTGTATTTGTTGTGTTGTTTGTGTGCTTGTGTACGGTGTGCTGTGTATTGAGGGAGTGTTGTGTGCTGTGTCTGTACCATGTAATACCTGTGCATTGTGATTTCGCTGTGTGGACAATGTGTGTAGTTTATATAGCATGCGTTTCACTTTATGTTGTGAATGTTGTGTGTGTATCTTGCGTGGTTGTGTGTGTTGCGTGCGGTGTTCTGTCTGTGACTGCTTCGTTTAGACTGTGTTGTGCATTGTGGTGTATTGTGTGTTTTGTGATGTGTGTGGAAGCTCGGTCTTAAGGTGTGTGCTCATTTATGCATGGTCTGTATGTTGTGAGTGTGCTCTGTGTGTTGTCATGTGGACGCTGTGTGCTTGGGGTCAGTCTTTTGGTGTGGTGTGTTATGTATGGGTCCTTAGCAGTTCATTTTTTTTGTATGTGAAGTTGCTGTCTTGTGTTTCTTGCTTGTGTGGTTCTGTGTTGTGATTTTTGGTTTTGTGTTGTGTGTGCGGTGTGTTCATTCTACGCGGTACTGTTCTGTTTTGTTTCTTGTGTGATTGATTGCTGCGTTACGTTCTGTTCTTTTGTTGTCTGTTTGGTGTACTGGTGTGTCTGGGTGGTGTGTCTACCTTTGTGTGCATTGTGCGTTGTCTGTGTTGTGTGTTCTGAGTGTCATTTGGGTCCTTGGCTGTTTGTGGTGAATGTTG
This sequence comes from Manis pentadactyla, assembly GCF_030020395.1. NCBI lineage: Eukaryota > Metazoa > Chordata > Mammalia > Pholidota > Manidae > Manis > Manis pentadactyla. The sequence continues at coordinate 36,205,507 of NC_080025.1, forward strand.
TGCCATTTCTATGTGGCATGTTGTGGTGGGGGGTTGTTGTGTGTGGTTAGATATCTTGAGTGTGGTGTGTTTTGAGTGGATCCTTGTGTCTTGTGAGTGTTGCCTGTTTTGTGTCTGCAGTGTTGTGTGCTGTGATTCTGTGCTGTGACTTTGTTTGTTGGTGTGCTGGGTTTACATTCCTTCGACTGTATCCAATGTGTGTTGCGCTGTTTGTGTTTTGTGTGCTGTGCTTGCCCTTTGTGTGTTGTTTCCAGTTGTAAGTAGCATACGTGTTCTGTGTGTTAACTGCAGTTACTTGTGCTGAGCACCCTGCTCTGCATTCTGTAGGTTCTTTCGAGTGTGTTCCTCGTGTTAGTGGTGGGGTGCTGTGCGATTTGCGTTTGTGTGCCTTATTGTGTCATGTGCAGTGTGTGACGTGCCTGTCCTTTGTGTTTTGTGTTGGGATATGTAATGTGTTCTGCACGGTGTGCATGGTGTGTGCGTTGTGTCGACTGTGACTTTTGTGTGTGGTTTGTGTTGTTTGTGTGTATCGTGGCTGTTGCGTACTGTATTTGTGTTTGTTCTATGTGTGGGATATGTGTTTCACACTGTGCTGGCTGTCTTTGGTGGTGTGAGAGGCGTGTGTTGTGTATCTGTGTTTTTTTGCTGTGTATAGTGTGTGAAATGTGCATTGCATATGTTCTGTGTTCTAGTGTTGTGTGTTTGTGTGTTGTGTGGGGGAAGGTATGTGTTTTGATGTGGGTTGTGTGCGGCTGCATGTGTGATTGTTTTTCTACGTGGTTGTGGGTGTGTGGATGTGTGAATTTGTGTGTGTGAGATATTTTGTGTGTGGTTGTGTGTGATGCGTTGTGTGTGTCGAGTGTGGCTGTGATTGTTCTGTGATTCTTCGGGTTGTGCACTGTGTGTGTGGTGTGTGTGTGTGTGTTGAGTGGTGTATTTTGCGGTCACGGTGGTGATGTGTGTATATTCGCTGGGTTAGAGGTGTGTATTTGCTGTTGTGTTATGTGGTGTTTCTGTGTGGCTTAGTGTGCATTCTGTGTTCTTTGCTGTGCGTGGTGTTGTGTTTTTTCTGCGTAGTGTGTGCAGTGTGCGTGCTGTAGTGTCACGCTTTTTGGGTGGTGCTGTGTGTATATTCGGTGTGGTTATCTTGAGTGAGCTTTATGGAGTTTTGTGTCGTTTCGTCTGAGTGCTGTGGGTGTTATTGTGGGTCAGGGGGTGGTTTCGAGTGGTTGTACTCTGGGTGAGATGTGTGTTGTGTATGTTGTGTGTTAGGGTTGTTTTCTGTAGGTTGTGTGTGCTGTTCCTTGTGTTGTGTTTCCGTGTGTTCTAATGTTTTACTGTGTCTCCTGTGTGTTTGTGGGCTGTCCGTGTTTGCGCATGTTGTGTGTTCAATGTGTGTGCTGTTTCCTTATATGTTTGGTGTGTGTGCGTTGTGTGTGGTGTATTGAATGTGTTTCCTTTGTGTCGTGTGTATTGCGTGGTGTTTCTGTGTTGTTATATTCTGTGTGTTGTGTCGCACGTGTGGTGGTGTCGTGTATGGGTGTGTTCTGTGTGGTTGTCTGTGTTGTGTGTGTGTGTGTTTATTAGTTCTTTAGGATTAAGTGATGTGTGGGAGATTGTTATAGTCTGAGAAATTTTAAGTGTCCGGATGAAGGATGGAGTTAGACTGAGGGGACCCAATTTTAATGGGGAAGCTGCTCTCCAAGGTAACGTTTGCAGGATATTTGCAGTGAGACAAAACGATAAAGGTAAAATTCTCTGGGCCATAGGAAACTAAACGCATTGCCTGTGGGTCAGGTTACAGTGATGAGGTGTGCTCGAGTATGGTTACATCTTCTCTTCGTGTTTTGTAAGAGGTGACATTCAGTGTGAACTTCTGTGTTTTTTAGAGCTTAGGTAGTTCATTATGAGGGATGATGCGATGTGCGTTTCAGGTAACAGTGAAGACGAATCGATGTTGAGGTCAGGGATAAGCGTAAAGCTTCGGGTTAGGGATCACATCAAATTATGTCTTAGCATGGAGTTAGCTTAAGGCGCAGGGTTAGTGTCAGGTTCCCATTTAGATCTATGTCACCAGTGAGGTGTGGGTGAGGCTTCCAGTGTGAAGGATGAATGGTGATACTTAGGGTGAGAGTGGAGTAGTCTTCGCTTCCACTATTCCCTTACCCATACTCATAAAGTGTTCTGCCGCACTCAGACAGCTGCCATTTGGCATTGTTCGCAGTGCCCTGGCAGTCTGAGGAATGTGGCTAGATTACCGTGCATGAGCATGACCGATGTTCACGTTGGACTGAAGGACATGAACGGCTTTCTCCACCAGCCACGAGGGTCATTACCACATCCCAGATTAAAGCACATGTTACCTTGTATCTGGCTTACATTTTCCTTCATGCTGCGTGAAGTGGTTAGCTCCCACCTCAGCAAAATCACTCCCCCAGCAGAGACACCGAGCCCTCAAGTGGGAAACTGCTCACCTCACCAAGCTCATCTTGTCTCTAGGACACGGTCGTCACTCACTGTGATGTCATGGTACCTGCAGGCAACACTGCTGCAGTTGCAAAGTCCTCCACTAGAGTGCGTGAACTGCCCCACCCTGGAGAGCTCTATCGTCTGAGGGAGCGAAAATTATTTGTTCAGGAATATATGCGTTTATATATGGGTGTGTATATTTATATGTCTTTGTACATATATATGTGTATATGTATATGAAGAGCTCCACCATGGCATGTTCAAACGGGAGAAAACCCAGCACAAGGTCCACGAACGTCTCCTGCATCCATGCAGCCTCACAGGCCTGTAGTCCACCCAGATCTCAGCAGGGACCAGGATTTCAGTCAGGGGGATAGCACAGAGGCTTGTGTTGGGTCCTTGGTTAATATTCTATATTGGCTCAGTTATTGGTGGGAAATCTTGTGTGAAGCTCACACTTGGGGTGCTGAACGGTATTTGGGTTTGCTTGCAGAAGTTATAAGTATTTGGCATGGCCACCATGGCTTGGGAGGCAGAAGCCACTTTCGGGCTTTGGGAGAGTGTGTTAGGTTAATAATGACAGTGTACAGGCAACGGTTATGGATATTATTCAATGTAGTTTCAAGGTCATTGACAGGGTTGGGATCATGATTTAGTGCATTCAGCTTGGGTATTTTGCCTGTTGATTGTTTCACTTTTGTATTTGTTGTGTTGTTTGTGTGCTTGTGTACGGTGTGCTGTGTATTGAGGGAGTGTTGTGTGCTGTGTCTGTACCATGTAATACCTGTGCATTGTGATTTCGCTGTGTGGACAATGTGTGTAGTTTATATAGCACGCGTTTCACTTTATGTTGTGAATGTTGTGTGTGTATCTTGCGTGGTTGTGTGTGTTGCGTGCGGTGTTCTGTCTGTGACTGCTTCGTTTAGACTGTGTTGTGCATTGTGGTGTATTGTGTGTTTTGTGATGTGTGTGGAAGCTCGGTCTTAAGGTGTGTGCTCATTTATGCATGGTCTGTATGTTGTGAGTGTGCTCTGTGTGTTGTCATGTGGACGCTGTGTGCTTGGGGTCAGTCTTTTGGTGTGGTGTGTTATGTATGGGTCCTTAGCAGTTCATTTTTTTTGTATGTGAAGTTGCTGTCTTGTGTTTCTTGCTTGTGTGGTTCTGTGTTGTGATTTTTGGTTTTGTGTTGTGTGTGCGGTGTGTTCATTCTACGCGGTACTGTTCTGTTTTGTTTCTTGTGTGATTGATTGCTGCGTTACGTTCTGTTCTTTTGTTGTCTGTTTGGTGTACTGGTGTGTCTGGGTGGTGTGTCTACCTTTGTGTGCATTGTGCGTTGTCTGTGTTGTGTGTTCTGAGTGTCATTTGGGTCCTTGGCTGTTTGTGGTGAATGTTGTGCCATTTCTATGTGGCATGTTGTGGTGGGGGGTTGTTGTGTGTGGTTAGATATCTTGAGTGTGGTGTGTTTTGAGTGGATCCTTGTGTCTTGTGAGTGTTGCCTGTTTTGTGTCTGCAGTGTTGTGTGCTGTGATTCTGTGCTGTGACTTTGTTTGTTGGTGTGCTGGGTTTACATTCCTTCGACTGTATCCAATGTGTGTTGCGCTGTTTGTGTTTTGTGTGCTGTGCTTGCCCTTTGTGTGTTGTTTCCAGTTGTAAGTAGCATACGTGTTCTGTGTGTTAACTGCAGTTACTTGTGCTGAGCACCCTGCTCTGCATTCTGTAGGTTCTTTCGAGTGTGTTCCTCGTGTTAGTGGTGGGGTGCTGTGCGATTTGCGTTTGTGTGCCTTATTGTGTCATGTGCAGTGTGTGACGTGCCTGTCCTTTGTGTTTTGTGTTGGGATATGTAATGTGTTCTGCACGGTGTGCATGGTGTGTGCGTTGTGTCGACTGTGACTTTTGTGTGTGGTTTGTGTTGTTTGTGTGTATCGTGGCTGTTGCGTACTGTATTTGTGTTTGTTCTATGTGTGGGATATGTGTTTCACACTGTGCTGGCTGTCTTTGGTGGTGTGAGAGGCGTGTGTTGTGTATCTGTGTTTTTTTGCTGTGTATAGTGTGTGAAATGTGCATTGCATATGTTCTGTGTTCTAGTGTTGTGTGTTTGTGTGTTGTGTGGGGGAAGGTATGTGTTTTGATGTGGGTTGTGTGCGGCTGCATGTGTGATTGTTTTTCTACGTGGTTGTGGGTGTGTGGATGTGTGAATTTGTGTGTGTGAGATATTTTGTGTGTGGTTGTGTGTGATGCGTTGTGTGTGTCGAGTGTGGCTGTGATTGTTCTGTGATTCTTCGGGTTGTGCACTGTGTGTGTGGTGTGTGTGTGTGTGTTGAGTGGTGTATTTTGCGGTCACGGTGGTGATGTGTGTATATTCGCTGGGTTAGAGGTGTGTATTTGCTGTTGTGTTATGTGGTGTTTCTGTGTGGCTTAGTGTGCATTCTGTGTTCTTTGCTGTGCGTGGTGTTGTGTTTTTTCTGCGTAGTGTGTGCAGTGTGCGTGCTGTAGTGTCACGCTTTTTGGGTGGTGCTGTGTGTATATTCGGTGTGGTTATCTTGAGTGAGCTTTATGGAGTTTTGTGTCGTTTCGTCTGAGTGCTGTGGGTGTTATTGTGGGTCAGGGGGTGGTTTCGAGTGGTTGTACTCTGGGTGAGATGTGTGTTGTGTATGTTGTGTGTTAGGGTTGTTTTCTGTAGGTTGTGTGTGCTGTTCCTTGTGTTGTGTTTCCGTGTGTTCTAATGTTTTACTGTGTCTCCTGTGTGTTTGTGGGCTGTCCGTGTTTGCGCATGTTGTGTGTTCAATGTGTGTGCTGTTTCCTTATATGTTTGGTGTGTGTGCGTTGTGTGTGGTGTATTGAATGTGTTTCCTTTGTGTCGTGTGTATTGCGTGGTGTTTCTGTGTTGTTATATTCTGTGTGTTGTGTCGCACGTGTGGTGGTGTCGTGTATGGGTGTGTTCTGTGTGGTTGTCTGTGTTGTGTGTGTGTGTGTTTATTAGTTCTTTAGGATTAAGTGATGTGTGGGAGATTGTTATAGTCTGAGAAATTTTAAGTGTCCGGATGAAGGATGGAGTTAGACTGAGGGGACCCAATTTTAATGGGGAAGCTGCTCTCCAAGGTAACGTTTGCAGGATATTTGCAGTGAGACAAAACGATAAAGGTAAAATTCTCTGGGCCATAGGAAACTAAACGCATTGCCTGTGGGTCAGGTTACAGTGATGAGGTGTGCTCGAGTATGGTTACATCTTCTCTTCGTGTTTTGTAAGAGGTGACATTCAGTGTGAACTTCTGTGTTTTTTAGAGCTTAGGTAGTTCATTATGAGGGATGATGCGATGTGCGTTTCAGGTAACAGTGAAGACGAATCGATGTTGAGGTCAGGGATAAGCGTAAAGCTTCGGGTTAGGGATCACATCAAATTATGTCTTAGCATGGAGTTAGCTTAAGGCGCAGGGTTAGTGTCAGGTTCCCATTTAGATCTATGTCACCAGTGAGGTGTGGGTGAGGCTTCCAGTGTGAAGGATGAATGGTGATACTTAGGGTGAGAGTGGAGTAGTCTTCGCTTCCACTATTCCCTTACCCATACTCATAAAGTGTTCTGCCGCACTCAGACAGCTGCCATTTGGCATTGTTCGCAGTGCCCTGGCAGTCTGAGGAATGTGGCTAGATTACCGTGCATGAGCATGACCGATGTTCACGTTGGACTGAAGGACATGAACGGCTTTCTCCACCAGCCACGAGGGTCATTACCACATCCCAGATTAAAGCACATGTTACCTTGTATCTGGCTTACATTTTCCTTCATGCTGCGTGAAGTGGTTAGCTCCCACCTCAGCAAAATCACTCCCCCAGCAGAGACACCGAGCCCTCAAGTGGGAAACTGCTCACCTCACCAAGCTCATCTTGTCTCTAGGACACGGTCGTCACTCACTGTGATGTCATGGTACCTGCAGGCAACACTGCTGCAGTTGCAAAGTCCTCCACTAGAGTGCGTGAACTGCCCCACCCTGGAGAGCTCTATCGTCTGAGGGAGCGAAAATTATTTGTTCAGGAATATATGCGTTTATATATGGGTGTGTATATTTATATGTCTTTGTACATATATATGTGTATATGTATATGAAGAGCTCCACCATGGCATGTTCAAACGGGAGAAAACCCAGCACAAGGTCCACGAACGTCTCCTGCATCCATGCAGCCTCACAGGCCTGTAGTCCACCCAGATCTCAGCAGGGACCAGGATTTCAGTCAGGGGGATAGCACAGAGGCTTGTGTTGGGTCCTTGGTTAATATTCTATATTGGCTCAGTTATTGGTGGGAAATCTTGTGTGAAGCTCACACTTGGGGTGCTGAACGGTATTTGGGTTTGCTTGCAGAAGTTATAAGTATTTGGCATGGCCACCATGGCTTGGGAGGCAGAAGCCACTTTCGGGCTTTGGGAGAGTGTGTTAGGTTAATAATGACAGTGTACAGGCAACGGTTATGGATATTATTCAATGTAGTTTCAAGGTCATTGACAGGGTTGGGATCATGATTTAGTGCATTCAGCTTGGGTATTTTGCCTGTTGATTGTTTCACTTTTGTATTTGTTGTGTTGTTTGTGTGCTTGTGTACGGTGTGCTGTGTATTGAGGGAGTGTTGTGTGCTGTGTCTGTACCATGTAATACCTGTGCATTGTGATTTCGCTGTGTGGACAATGTGTGTAGTTTATATAGCACGCGTTTCACTTTATGTTGTGAATGTTGTGTGTGTATCTTGCGTGGTTGTGTGTGTTGCGTGCGGTGTTCTGTCTGTGACTGCTTCGTTTAGACTGTGTTGTGCATTGTGGTGTATTGTGTGTTTTGTGATGTGTGTGGAAGCTCGGTCTTAAGGTGTGTGCTCATTTATGCATGGTCTGTATGTTGTGAGTGTGCTCTGTGTGTTGTCATGTGGACGCTGTGTGCTTGGGGTCAGTCTTTTGGTGTGGTGTGTTATGTATGGGTCCTTAGCAGTTCATTTTTTTTGTATGTGAAGTTGCTGTCTTGTGTTTCTTGCTTGTGTGGTTCTGTGTTGTGATTTTTGGTTTTGTGTTGTGTGTGCGGTGTGTTCATTCTACGCGGTACTGTTCTGTTTTGTTTCTTGTGTGATTGATTGCTGCGTTACGTTCTGTTCTTTTGTTGTCTGTTTGGTGTACTGGTGTGTCTGGGTGGTGTGTCTACCTTTGTGTGCATTGTGCGTTGTCTGTGTTGTGTGTTCTGAGTGTCATTTGGGTCCTTGGCTGTTTGTGGTGAATGTTGTGCCATTTCTATGTGGCATGTTGTGGTGGGGGGTTGTTGTGTGTGGTTAGATATCTTGAGTGTGGTGTGTTTTGAGTGGATCCTTGTGTCTTGTGAGTGTTGCCTGTTTTGTGTCTGCAGTGTTGTGTGCTGTGATTCTGTGCTGTGACTTTGTTTGTTGGTGTGCTGGGTTTACATTCCTTCGACTGTATCCAATGTGTGTTGCGCTGTTTGTGTTTTGTGTGCTGTGCTTGCCCTTTGTGTGTTGTTTCCAGTTGTAAGTAGCATACGTGTTCTGTGTGTTAACTGCAGTTACTTGTGCTGAGCACCCTGCTCTGCATTCTGTAGGTTCTTTCGAGTGTGTTCCTCGTGTTAGTGGTGGGGTGCTGTGCGATTTGCGTTTGTGTGCCTTATTGTGTCATGTGCAGTGTGTGACGTGCCTGTCCTTTGTGTTTTGTGTTGGGATATGTAATGTGTTCTGCACGGTGTGCATGGTGTGTGCGTTGTGTCGACTGTGACTTTTGTGTGTGGTTTGTGTTGTTTGTGTGTATCGTGGCTGTTGCGTACTGTATTTGTGTTTGTTCTATGTGTGGGATATGTGTTTCACACTGTGCTGGCTGTCTTTGGTGGTGTGAGAGGCGTGTGTTGTGTATCTGTGTTTTTTTGCTGTGTATAGTGTGTGAAATGTGCATTGCATATGTTCTGTGTTCTAGTGTTGTGTGTTTGTGTGTTGTGTGGGGGAAGGTATGTGTTTTGATGTGGGTTGTGTGCGGCTGCATGTGTGATTGTTTTTCTACGTGGTTGTGGGTGTGTGGATGTGTGAATTTGTGTGTGTGAGATATTTTGTGTGTGGTTGTGTGTGATGCGTTGTGTGTGTCGAGTGTGGCTGTGATTGTTCTGTGATTCTTCGGGTTGTGCACTGTGTGTGTGGTGTGTGTGTGTGTGTTGAGTGGTGTATTTTGCGGTCACGGTGGTGATGTGTGTATATTCGCTGGGTTAGAGGTGTGTATTTGCTGTTGTGTTATGTGGTGTTTCTGTGTGGCTTAGTGTGCATTCTGTGTTCTTTGCTGTGCGTGGTGTTGTGTTTTTTCTGCGTAGTGTGTGCAGTGTGCGTGCTGTAGTGTCACGCTTTTTGGGTGGTGCTGTGTGTATATTCGGTGTGGTTATCTTGAGTGAGCTTTATGGAGTTTTGTGTCGTTTCGTCTGAGTGCTGTGGGTGTTATTGTGGGTCAGGGGGTGGTTTCGAGTGGTTGTACTCTGGGTGAGATGTGTGTTGTGTATGTTGTGTGTTAGGGTTGTTTTCTGTAGGTTGTGTGTGCTGTTCCTTGTGTTGTGTTTCCGTGTGTTCTAATGTTTTACTGTGTCTCCTGTGTGTTTGTGGGCTGTCCGTGTTTGCGCATGTTGTGTGTTCAATGTGTGTGCTGTTTCCTTATATGTTTGGTGTGTGTGCGTTGTGTGTGGTGTATTGAATGTGTTTCCTTTGTGTCGTGTGTATTGCGTGGTGTTTCTGTGTTGTTATATTCTGTGTGTTGTGTCGCACGTGTGGTGGTGTCGTGTATGGGTGTGTTCTGTGTGGTTGTCTGTGTTGTGTGTGTGTGTGTTTATTAGTTCTTTAGGATTAAGTGATGTGTGGGAGATTGTTATAGTCTGAGAAATTTTAAGTGTCCGGATGAAGGATGGAGTTAGACTGAGGGGACCCAATTTTAATGGGGAAGCTGCTCTCCAAGGTAACGTTTGCAGGATATTTGCAGTGAGACAAAACGATAAAGGTAAAATTCTCTGGGCCATAGGAAACTAAACGCATTGCCTGTGGGTCAGGTTACAGTGATGAGGTGTGCTCGAGTATGGTTACATCTTCTCTTCGTGTTTTGTAAGAGGTGACATTCAGTGTGAACTTCTGTGTTTTTTAGAGCTTAGGTAGTTCATTATGAGGGATGATGCGATGTGCGTTTCAGGTAACAGTGAAGACGAATCGATGTTGAGGTCAGGGATAAGCGTAAAGCTTCGGGTTAGGGATCACATCAAATTATGTCTTAGCATGGAGTTAGCTTAAGGCGCAGGGTTAGTGTCAGGTTCCCATTTAGATCTATGTCACCAGTGAGGTGTGGGTGAGGCTTCCAGTGTGAAGGATGAATGGTGATACTTAGGGTGAGAGTGGAGTAGTCTTCGCTTCCACTATTCCCTTACCCATACTCATAAAGTGTTCTGCCGCACTCAGACAGCTGCCATTTGGCATTGTTCGCAGTGCCCTGGCAGTCTGAGGAATGTGGCTAGATTACCGTGCATGAGCATGACCGATGTTCACGTTGGACTGAAGGACATGAACGGCTTTCTCCACCAGCCACGAGGGTCATTACCACATCCCAGATTAAAGCACATGTTACCTTGTATCTGGCTTACATTTTCCTTCATGCTGCGTGAAGTGGTTAGCTCCCACCTCAGCAAAATCACTCCCCCAGCAGAGACACCGAGCCCTCAAGTGGGAAACTGCTCACCTCACCAAGCTCATCTTGTCTCTAGGACACGGTCGTCACTCACTGTGATGTCATGGTACCTGCAGGCAACACTGCTGCAGTTGCAAAGTCCTCCACTAGAGTGCGTGAACTGCCCCACCCTGGAGAGCTCTATCGTCTGAGGGAGCGAAAATTATTTGTTCAGGAATATATGCGTTTATATATGGGTGTGTATATTTATATGTCTTTGTACATATATATGTGTATATGTATATGAAGAGCTCCACCATGGCATGTTCAAACGGGAGAAAACCCAGCACAAGGTCCACGAACGTCTCCTGCATCCATGCAGCCTCACAGGCCTGTAGTCCACCCAGATCTCAGCAGGGACCAGGATTTCAGTCAGGGGGATAGCACAGAGGCTTGTGTTGGGTCCTTGGTTAATATTCTATATTGGCTCAGTTATTGGTGGGAAATCTTGTGTGAAGCTCACACTTGGGGTGCTGAACGGTATTTGGGTTTGCTTGCAGAAGTTATAAGTATTTGGCATGGCCACCATGGCTTGGGAGGCAGAAGCCACTTTCGGGCTTTGGGAGAGTGTGTTAGGTTAATAATGACAGTGTACAGGCAACGGTTATGGATATTATTCAATGTAGTTTCAAGGTCATTGACAGGGTTGGGATCATGATTTAGTGCATTCAGCTTGGGTATTTTGCCTGTTGATTGTTTCACTTTTGTATTTGTTGTGTTGTTTGTGTGCTTGTGTACGGTGTGCTGTGTATTGAGGGAGTGTTGTGTGCTGTGTCTGTACCATGTAATACCTGTGCATTGTGATTTCGCTGTGTGGACAATGTGTGTAGTTTATATAGCACGCGTTTCACTTTATGTTGTGAATGTTGTGTGTGTATCTTGCGTGGTTGTGTGTGTTGCGTGCGGTGTTCTGTCTGTGACTGCTTCGTTTAGACTGTGTTGTGCATTGTGGTGTATTGTGTGTTTTGTGATGTGTGTGGAAGCTCGGTCTTAAGGTGTGTGCTCATTTATGCATGGTCTGTATGTTGTGAGTGTGCTCTGTGTGTTGTCATGTGGACGCTGTGTGCTTGGGGTCAGTCTTTTGGTGTGGTGTGTTATGTATGGGTCCTTAGCAGTTCATTTTTTTTGTATGTGAAGTTGCTGTCTTGTGTTTCTTGCTTGTGTGGTTCTGTGTTGTGATTTTTGGTTTTGTGTTGTGTGTGCGGTGTGTTCATTCTACGCGGTACTGTTCTGTTTTGTTTCTTGTGTGATTGATTGCTGCGTTACGTTCTGTTCTTTTGTTGTCTGTTTGGTGTACTGGTGTGTCTGGGTGGTGTGTCTACCTTTGTGTGCATTGTGCGTTGTCTGTGTTGTGTGTTCTGAGTGTCATTTGGGTCCTTGGCTGTTTGTGGTGAATGTTGTGCCATTTCTATGTGGCATGTTGTGGTGGGGGGTTGTTGTGTGTGGTTAGATATCTTGAGTGTGGTGTGTTTTGAGTGGATCCTTGTGTCTTGTGAGTGTTGCCTGTTTTGTGTCTGCAGTGTTGTGTGCTGTGATTCTGTGCTGTGACTTTGTTTGTTGGTGTGCTGGGTTTACATTCCTTCGACTGTATCCAATGTGTGTTGCGCTGTTTGTGTTTTGTGTGCTGTGCTTGCCCTTTGTGTGTTGTTTCCAGTTGTAAGTAGCATACGTGTTCTGTGTGTTAACTGCAGTTACTTGTGCTGAGCACCCTGCTCTGCATTCTGTAGGTTCTTTCGAGTGTGTTCCTCGTGTTAGTGGTGGGGTGCTGTGCGATTTGCGTTTGTGTGCCTTATTGTGTCATGTGCAGTGTGTGACGTGCCTGTCCTTTGTGTTTTGTGTTGGGATATGTAATGTGTTCTGCACGGTGTGCATGGTGTGTGCGTTGTGTCGACTGTGACTTTTGTGTGTGGTTTGTGTTGTTTGTGTGTATCGTGGCTGTTGCGTACTGTATTTGTGTTTGTTCTATGTGTGGGATATGTGTTTCACACTGTGCTGGCTGTCTTTGGTGGTGTGAGAGGCGTGTGTTGTGTATCTGTGTTTTTTTGCTGTGTATAGTGTGTGAAATGTGCATTGCATATGTTCTGTGTTCTAGTGTTGTGTGTTTGTGTGTTGTGTGGGGGAAGGTATGTGTTTTGATGTGGGTTGTGTGCGGCTGCATGTGTGATTGTTTTTCTACGTGGTTGTGGGTGTGTGGATGTGTGAATTTGTGTGTGTGAGATATTTTGTGTGTGGTTGTGTGTGATGCGTTGTGTGTGTCGAGTGTGGCTGTGATTGTTCTGTGATTCTTCGGGTTGTGCACTGTGTGTGTGGTGTGTGTGTGTGTGTTGAGTGGTGTATTTTGCGGTCACGGTGGTGATGTGTGTATATTCGCTGGGTTAGAGGTGTGTATTTGCTGTTGTGTTATGTGGTGTTTCTGTGTGGCTTAGTGTGCATTCTGTGTTCTTTGCTGTGCGTGGTGTTGTGTTTTTTCTGCGTAGTGTGTGCAGTGTGCGTGCTGTAGTGTCACGCTTTTTGGGTGGTGCTGTGTGTATATTCGGTGTGGTTATCTTGAGTGAGCTTTATGGAGTTTTGTGTCGTTTCGTCTGAGTGCTGTGGGTGTTATTGTGGGTCAGGGGGTGGTTTCGAGTGGTTGTACTCTGGGTGAGATGTGTGTTGTGTATGTTGTGTGTTAGGGTTGTTTTCTGTAGGTTGTGTGTGCTGTTCCTTGTGTTGTGTTTCCGTGTGTTCTAATGTTTTACTGTGTCTCCTGTGTGTTTGTGGGCTGTCCGTGTTTGCGCATGTTGTGTGTTCAATGTGTGTGCTGTTTCCTTATATGTTTGGTGTGTGTGCGTTGTGTGTGGTGTATTGAATGTGTTTCCTTTGTGTCGTGTGTATTGCGTGGTGTTTCTGTGTTGTTATATTCTGTGTGTTGTGTCGCACGTGTGGTGGTGTCGTGTATGGGTGTGTTCTGTGTGGTTGTCTGTGTTGTGTGTGTGTGTGTTTATTAGTTCTTTAGGATTAAGTGATGTGTGGGAGATTGTTATAGTCTGAGAAATTTTAAGTGTCCGGATGAAGGATGGAGTTAGACTGAGGGGACCCAATTTTAATGGGGAAGCTGCTCTCCAAGGTAACGTTTGCAGGATATTTGCAGTGAGACAAAACGATAAAGGTAAAATTCTCTGGGCCATAGGAAACTAAACGCATTGCCTGTGGGTCAGGTTACAGTGATGAGGTGTGCTCGAGTATGGTTACATCTTCTCTTCGTGTTTTGTAAGAGGTGACATTCAGTGTGAACTTCTGTGTTTTTTAGAGCTTAGGTAGTTCATTATGAGGGATGATGCGATGTGCGTTTCAGGTAACAGTGAAGACGAATCGATGTTGAGGTCAGGGATAAGCGTAAAGCTTCGGGTTAGGGATCACATCAAATTATGTCTTAGCATGGAGTTAGCTTAAGGCGCAGGGTTAGTGTCAGGTTCCCATTTAGATCTATGTCACCAGTGAGGTGTGGGTGAGGCTTCCAGTGTGAAGGATGAATGGTGATACTTAGGGTGAGAGTGGAGTAGTCTTCGCTTCCACTATTCCCTTACCCATACTCATAAAGTGTTCTGCCGCACTCAGACAGCTGCCATTTGGCATTGTTCGCAGTGCCCTGGCAGTCTGAGGAATGTGGCTAGATTACCGTGCATGAGCATGACCGATGTTCACGTTGGACTGAAGGACATGAACGGCTTTCTCCACCAGCCACGAGGGTCATTACCACATCCCAGATTAAAGCACATGTTACCTTGTATCTGGCTTACATTTTCCTTCATGCTGCGTGAAGTGGTTAGCTCCCACCTCAGCAAAATCACTCCCCCAGCAGAGACACCGAGCCCTCAAGTGGGAAACTGCTCACCTCACCAAGCTCATCTTGTCTCTAGGACACGGTCGTCACTCACTGTGATGTCATGGTACCTGCAGGCAACACTGCTGCAGTTGCAAAGTCCTCCACTAGAGTGCGTGAACTGCCCCACCCTGGAGAGCTCTATCGTCTGAGGGAGCGAAAATTATTTGTTCAGGAATATATGCGTTTATATATGGGTGTGTATATTTATATGTCTTTGTACATATATATGTGTATATGTATATGAAGAGCTCCACCATGGCATGTTCAAACGGGAGAAAACCCAGCACAAGGTCCACGAACGTCTCCTGCATCCATGCAGCCTCACAGGCCTGTAGTCCACCCAGATCTCAGCAGGGACCAGGATTTCAGTCAGGGGGATAGCACAGAGGCTTGTGTTGGGTCCTTGGTTAATATTCTATATTGGCTCAGTTATTGGTGGGAAATCTTGTGTGAAGCTCACACTTGGGGTGCTGAACGGTATTTGGGTTTGCTTGCAGAAGTTATAAGTATTTGGCATGGCCACCATGGCTTGGGAGGCAGAAGCCACTTTCGGGCTTTGGGAGAGTGTGTTAGGTTAATAATGACAGTGTACAGGCAACGGTTATGGATATTATTCAATGTAGTTTCAAGGTCATTGACAGGGTTGGGATCATGATTTAGTGCATTCAGCTTGGGTATTTTGCCTGTTGATTGTTTCACTTTTGTATTTGTTGTGTTGTTTGTGTGCTTGTGTACGGTGTGCTGTGTATTGAGGGAGTGTTGTGTGCTGTGTCTGTACCATGTAATACCTGTGCATTGTGATTTCGCTGTGTGGACAATGTGTGTAGTTTATATAGCACGCGTTTCACTTTATGTTGTGAATGTTGTGTGTGTATCTTGCGTGGTTGTGTGTGTTGCGTGCGGTGTTCTGTCTGTGACTGCTTCGTTTAGACTGTGTTGTGCATTGTGGTGTATTGTGTGTTTTGTGATGTGTGTGGAAGCTCGGTCTTAAGGTGTGTGCTCATTTATGCATGGTCTGTATGTTGTGAGTGTGCTCTGTGTGTTGTCATGTGGACGCTGTGTGCTTGGGGTCAGTCTTTTGGTGTGGTGTGTTATGTATGGGTCCTTAGCAGTTCATTTTTTTTGTATGTGAAGTTGCTGTCTTGTGTTTCTTGCTTGTGTGGTTCTGTGTTGTGATTTTTGGTTTTGTGTTGTGTGTGCGGTGTGTTCATTCTACGCGGTACTGTTCTGTTTTGTTTCTTGTGTGATTGATTGCTGCGTTACGTTCTGTTCTTTTGTTGTCTGTTTGGTGTACTGGTGTGTCTGGGTGGTGTGTCTACCTTTGTGTGCATTGTGCGTTGTCTGTGTTGTGTGTTCTGAGTGTCATTTGGGTCCTTGGCTGTTTGTGGTGAATGTTGTGCCATTTCTATGTGGCATGTTGTGGTGGGGGGTTGTTGTGTGTGGTTAGATATCTTGAGTGTGGTGTGTTTTGAGTGGATCCTTGTGTCTTGTGAGTGTTGCCTGTTTTGTGTCTGCAGTGTTGTGTGCTGTGATTCTGTGCTGTGACTTTGTTTGTTGGTGTGCTGGGTTTACATTCCTTCGACTGTATCCAATGTGTGTTGCGCTGTTTGTGTTTTGTGTGCTGTGCTTGCCCTTTGTGTGTTGTTTCCAGTTGTAAGTAGCATACGTGTTCTGTGTGTTAACTGCAGTTACTTGTGCTGAGCACCCTGCTCTGCATTCTGTAGGTTCTTTCGAGTGTGTTCCTCGTGTTAGTGGTGGGGTGCTGTGCGATTTGCGTTTGTGTGCCTTATTGTGTCATGTGCAGTGTGTGACGTGCCTGTCCTTTGTGTTTTGTGTTGGGATATGTAATGTGTTCTGCACGGTGTGCATGGTGTGTGCGTTGTGTCGACTGTGACTTTTGTGTGTGGTTTGTGTTGTTTGTGTGTATCGTGGCTGTTGCGTACTGTATTTGTGTTTGTTCTATGTGTGGGATATGTGTTTCACACTGTGCTGGCTGTCTTTGGTGGTGTGAGAGGCGTGTGTTGTGTATCTGTGTTTTTTTGCTGTGTATAGTGTGTGAAATGTGCATTGCATATGTTCTGTGTTCTAGTGTTGTGTGTTTGTGTGTTGTGTGGGGGAAGGTATGTGTTTTGATGTGGGTTGTGTGCGGCTGCATGTGTGATTGTTTTTCTACGTGGTTGTGGGTGTGTGGATGTGTGAATTTGTGTGTGTGAGATATTTTGTGTGTGGTTGTGTGTGATGCGTTGTGTGTGTCGAGTGTGGCTGTGATTGTTCTGTGATTCTTCGGGTTGTGCACTGTGTGTGTGGTGTGTGTGTGTGTGTTGAGTGGTGTATTTTGCGGTCACGGTGGTGATGTGTGTATATTCGCTGGGTTAGAGGTGTGTATTTGCTGTTGTGTTATGTGGTGTTTCTGTGTGGCTTAGTGTGCATTCTGTGTTCTTTGCTGTGCGTGGTGTTGTGTTTTTTCTGCGTAGTGTGTGCAGTGTGCGTGCTGTAGTGTCACGCTTTTTGGGTGGTGCTGTGTGTATATTCGGTGTGGTTATCTTGAGTGAGCTTTATGGAGTTTTGTGTCGTTTCGTCTGAGTGCTGTGGGTGTTATTGTGGGTCAGGGGGTGGTTTCGAGTGGTTGTACTCTGGGTGAGATGTGTGTTGTGTATGTTGTGTGTTAGGGTTGTTTTCTGTAGGTTGTGTGTGCTGTTCCTTGTGTTGTGTTTCCGTGTGTTCTAATGTTTTACTGTGTCTCCTGTGTGTTTGTGGGCTGTCCGTGTTTGCGCATGTTGTGTGTTCAATGTGTGTGCTGTTTCCTTATATGTTTGGTGTGTGTGCGTTGTGTGTGGTGTATTGAATGTGTTTCCTTTGTGTCGTGTGTATTGCGTGGTGTTTCTGTGTTGTTATATTCTGTGTGTTGTGTCGCACGTGTGGTGGTGTCGTGTATGGGTGTGTTCTGTGTGGTTGTCTGTGTTGTGTGTGTGTGTGTTTATTAGTTCTTTAGGATTAAGTGATGTGTGGGAGATTGTTATAGTCTGAGAAATTTTAAGTGTCCGGATGAAGGATGGAGTTAGACTGAGGGGACCCAATTTTAATGGGGAAGCTGCTCTCCAAGGTAACGTTTGCAGGATATTTGCAGTGAGACAAAACGATAAAGGTAAAATTCTCTGGGCCATAGGAAACTAAACGCATTGCCTGTGGGTCAGGTTACAGTGATGAGGTGTGCTCGAGTATGGTTACATCTTCTCTTCGTGTTTTGTAAGAGGTGACATTCAGTGTGAACTTCTGTGTTTTTTAGAGCTTAGGTAGTTCATTATGAGGGATGATGCGATGTGCGTTTCAGGTAACAGTGAAGACGAATCGATGTTGAGGTCAGGGATAAGCGTAAAGCTTCGGGTTAGGGATCACATCAAATTATGTCTTAGCATGGAGTTAGCTTAAGGCGCAGGGTTAGTGTCAGGTTCCCATTTAGATCTATGTCACCAGTGAGGTGTGGGTGAGGCTTCCAGTGTGAAGGATGAATGGTGATACTTAGGGTGAGAGTGGAGTAGTCTTCGCTTCCACTATTCCCTTACCCATACTCATAAAGTGTTCTGCCGCACTCAGACAGCTGCCATTTGGCATTGTTCGCAGTGCCCTGGCAGTCTGAGGAATGTGGCTAGATTACCGTGCATGAGCATGACCGATGTTCACGTTGGACTGAAGGACATGAACGGCTTTCTCCACCAGCCACGAGGGTCATTACCACATCCCAGATTAAAGCACATGTTACCTTGTATCTGGCTTACATTTTCCTTCATGCTGCGTGAAGTGGTTAGCTCCCACCTCAGCAAAATCACTCCCCCAGCAGAGACACCGAGCCCTCAAGTGGGAAACTGCTCACCTCACCAAGCTCATCTTGTCTCTAGGACACGGTCGTCACTCACTGTGATGTCATGGTACCTGCAGGCAACACTGCTGCAGTTGCAAAGTCCTCCACTAGAGTGCGTGAACTGCCCCACCCTGGAGAGCTCTATCGTCTGAGGGAGCGAAAATTATTTGTTCAGGAATATATGCGTTTATATATGGGTGTGTATATTTATATGTCTTTGTACATATATATGTGTATATGTATATGAAGAGCTCCACCATGGCATGTTCAAACGGGAGAAAACCCAGCACAAGGTCCACGAACGTCTCCTGCATCCATGCAGCCTCACAGGCCTGTAGTCCACCCAGATCTCAGCAGGGACCAGGATTTCAGTCAGGGGGATAGCACAGAGGCTTGTGTTGGGTCCTTGGTTAATATTCTATATTGGCTCAGTTATTGGTGGGAAATCTTGTGTGAAGCTCACACTTGGGGTGCTGAACGGTATTTGGGTTTGCTTGCAGAAGTTATAAGTATTTGGCATGGCCACCATGGCTTGGGAGGCAGAAGCCACTTTCGGGCTTTGGGAGAGTGTGTTAGGTTAATAATGACAGTGTACAGGCAACGGTTATGGATATTATTCAATGTAGTTTCAAGGTCATTGACAGGGTTGGGATCATGATTTAGTGCATTCAGCTTGGGTATTTTGCCTGTTGATTGTTTCACTTTTGTATTTGTTGTGTTGTTTGTGTGCTTGTGTACGGTGTGCTGTGTATTGAGGGAGTGTTGTGTGCTGTGTCTGTACCATGTAATACCTGTGCATTGTGATTTCGCTGTGTGGACAATGTGTGTAGTTTATATAGCACGCGTTTCACTTTATGTTGTGAATGTTGTGTGTGTATCTTGCGTGGTTGTGTGTGTTGCGTGCGGTGTTCTGTCTGTGACTGCTTCGTTTAGACTGTGTTGTGCATTGTGGTGTATTGTGTGTTTTGTGATGTGTGTGGAACCTCGGTCTTAAGGTGTGTGCTCATTTATGCATGGTCTGTATGTTGTGAGTGTGCTCTGTGTGTTGTCATGTGGACGCTGTGTGCTTGGGGTCAGTCTTTTGGTGTGGTGTGTTATGTATGGGTCCTTAGCAGTTCATTTTTTTTGTATGTGAAGTTGCTGTCTTGTGTTTCTTGCTTGTGTGGTTCTGTGTTGTGATTTTTGGTTTTGTGTTGTGTGTGCGGTGTGTTCATTCTACGCGGTACTGTTCTGTTTTGTTTCTTGTGTGATTGATTGCTGCGTTACGTTCTGTTCTTTTGTTGTGTTCTTTTGTTGTCTGTTTGGTGTACTGGTGTGTCTGGGTGGTGTGTCTACCTTTGTGTGCATTGTGCGTTGTCTGTGTTGTGTGTTCTGAGTGTCATTGGGTCCTTGGCTGTTTGTGGTGAATGTTGTGCCATTTCTATGTGGCATGTTGTGGTGGGGGGGTTGTTGTGTGTGGTTAGATATCTTGAGTGTGGTGTGTTTGAGTGGATCCTTGTGTCTTGTGAGTGTGCCTGTTTTGTGTCTGCAGTGTTGTGTGCTGTGATTCTGTGCTGTGACTTTGTTTGTTGGTGTGCTGGGTTTACATTCCTTCGACTGTATCCAATGTGTGTTAGCGCTGTTTGTGTTTTGTGTGCTGTGCTTGCCCTTTGTGTGTTGTTTCCAGTTGTAAGTAGGCATACGTGTTCTGTGTGTTAACTGCAGTTACTTGTGCTGAGCACCCTGCTCTGCTTCTGTAGGTTCTTTCGAGTGTGTTCCTCGTGTTAGTGGTGGGGTGCTGTGCGATTTGCGTTTGTGTGCTTATTGTGTCATGTGCAGTGTGTGACGTGCCGTCCTTTGTGTTTTTGTGTTGGGATATGTAATGTGTTCTGCACGGTGTGCATGGTGTGTGCGTTGTGTCGACTGTGACTTTTGTGTGTGGGTTTGTGTTGTTTGTGTGTATCGTGGCTGTTGCGTACTGTATTTGTGTTTGTTCTATGTGTGGGATATGTGTTTCACACTGTGCTGGCTGGTCTTTGGTGGTGGTGAGAGGCGTGTGTTGTGTGATCTGTGTTTTTTTGCTGTGTATAGTGTGTGAAATGTGCATTGCATATGTTCTGTGTTCTAGTGTTGTGTGTTTGTGTGTTGTGTGGGGGAAGGTATGTGTTTTGATGTGGGTTGTGTGTGGCTGCATGTGTGATTGTTTTTCTACGTGGTTGTGGGTGTGTGGATGTGTGAATTTGTGTGTGTGAGATATTTTGTGTTGTGGTTGTGTGTGATGCGTTGTGTGTGTCGAGTGTGGCTGTGATTGTTCTGTGATTCTTCGGGTTGTGCACTGTGTGTGTGGTGTGTGTGTGTGTGTTGAGTGGTGTATTTTGCGGTCACGGTGGTGATGTGTGTATATTCGCTGGGTTAGAGGTGTGTATTTGCTGTGTGTTATGTGGTGTTTCTGTGTGGCTTAGTGTGCATTCTGTGTTCTTTGCTGTGCGTGGTGTGTGTTTTTTCTGCGTAGTGTGTGCAGTGTGCGTGCTGTAGTGTCACGCTTTTTGGTGGTGCTGTGTGTATATTCGGTGTGGTTATCTGAGTGAGCTTTATGGAGTTTTGTCGTGTTTCGTCTGAGTGCTGTGGGTGTTATTGTGGGTCAGGGGGTGGGTTTCGAGTGGTTGTACTCTGGGTGAGATGGTGGTTGTGTATGTTGTGTGTTAGGGTTGTTTTCTGTAGGTTGTGTTGCTGTTCCTTGTGTTGTGTTTCCGTGTGTTCTAATGTTTTACTGTGTCTCCTGTGTGTTTGTGGGCTGTCCGTGTTTGCGCATGTTGTGTGTTCAATGTGTGTGCTGTTTCCTTATATGTTTGGTGTGTGTGCGTTGTGTGTGGTGTATTGAATGTGTTTCCTTTGTGTCGTGTGTATTGCGTGGTGTTTCTGTGTGTTATATTCTGTGTGTTGTGTCGCACGTGTGGTGGTGTCGTGTATGGGTGTGTTCTGTGTGGTTGTCTGTGTTGTGTGTGTGTGTTTATTAGTTCTTTAGGATTAAGTGATGGTGGGGAGATTGTTATAGTCTGAGAAATTTTAAGTGTCGGATGAAGGATGGAGTTAGACTGAGGGGGACCCAATTTTAATGGGGAAGCTGCCTCTCCAAGGTAACGTTGCAGATATTTGCAGTGAGACAAAACGATAAGGTAAAATTCTCTGGGCCCTAGGAAACTAAACGCATTGCCTGTGGGTCAGGTTACAGTGATGAGGTGTGCTCGAGTATGGTTACATCTTCTCTTCGTGTTTTGTAAGAGGTGACATTCAGTGTGAACTTCTGTGTTTTTTAGAGCTTAGGTAGTTCATTATGAGGGATGATGCGATGTGCGTTTCAGGTAACAGTGAAGACGAATCGATGTTGAGGTCAGGATAAGCGTAAGCTTCGGGTTAGGGATCACATCAATTATGTCTTAGCATGGAGTTAGCTTAAGGCGCAGGGTTAGTGTCAGGTTCCCATTTAGATCTATGTCACAGTGAGGTGTGGGTGAGGCTTCCAGTGTGAAGGATGAATGGTGATACTTAGGGTGAGAGTGGAGTAGTCTTCGCTTCCACTATTCCCTTACCCATACTCATAAAGTGGTTCTGCCGCACTCAGACAGCTGCCATTTGGCATTGTTCGCAGTGCCCTGGCAGTCTGAGGAATGTGGCTAGATTACCGTGCATGAGCATGACCGATGTTCACGTTGGACTGAAGGACATGAACGGCTTCTCCACAGCCACGAGGGTCATTACCACATCCCAGATTAAAGCACATGTTACCTTGTATCTGGCTTACATTTTCCTTCATGCTGCGTGAAGTGGTTAGCTCCCACCTCAGCAAAATCACTCCCCCAGCAGAGACACCGAGCCCTCAAGTGGGAAACTGCTCACCTCACCAAGCTCATCTTGTCTCTAGGACACGGACGTCACTCACTGTGATGTCATGGTACCTGCAGGCAACACTGCTGCTGCAGTTGCAAAGTCCTCCACTAGAGTGCGTGAACTGCCCCACCCTGGAGAGCTCTATCGTCTGAGGGAGCGAAATTATTTGTTCAGGAATATATGCGTTTATATATGGGTGTGTATATTTATATGTCTTTGTACTATATATGTGTATATGTATATGAAGAGCTCCACATGGCATGTTCAAACGGGAGAAAACCCAGCACAAGGTCCACGAACGTCTCCTGCATCCATGCAGCCTCACAGGCCTGTAGTCCACCCAGATCTCAGCAGGGGACCAGGATTTCAGTCAGGGGGATAGCACAGAGGCTTGTGTTGGGGTCCTTGGTTAATATTCTATATTGGCTCAGTTATTGGTGGGAAATCTTGTGTGAAGCTCACACTTGGGGTGCTGAACGGTATTGGGTTTGCTTGCAGAAGTTATAAGTATTTGGCATGGCCACCATGGCTTGGGAGGCAGAAGCCACTTTCGGGCTTTGGGAGAGTGTGTTAGGTTAATAATGACAGTGTACAGGCAACGGTTATGGATATTATTCAATGTAGTTTCAGGTCATTGACAGGGTTGGGATCATGATTTAGTGCATTCAGCTTGGGTATTTTGCCTGTTGATTGTTTCACTTTTGTATTTGTTGTGTTGTTTGTGTGCTTGTGTACGGTGTGCTGTGTATTGAGGGAGTGTTGTGTGCTGTGTCTGTACCATGTAATACCTGTGCATTGTGATTTCGCTGTGTGGACAATGTGTGTAGTTATATAGCACGCGTTTCACTTTATGTTGGTGAATGTTGTGTGTGTATCTTGCGTGGTTGTGTGTGTTGCGTGCGGTGTTCTGTCTGTGACTGCTTCGGTTAGACTGTGTTGTGCATTGTGGTGTATTGTGTGTTTTGTGATGTGTGTGGGAAGCTCGGTCTTAAGGTGTGTGCTCATTTATGCATGGTCTGTATGTTGTGAGTGTGCTCTGTGTGTTGTCATGTGGACGCTGTGTGCTTGGGGTCAGTCTTTTGGTGTGGTGTGTTATGTATGGGTCCTTAGCAGTTCATTTTTTTTGTATGTGAAGTTGCTGTCTTGTGTTTCTTGCTTGTGTGGTTCTGTGTTGTGATTTTTGGTTTTGGTTGTGTGTGCGGTGTGTTCATTCTACGCGTACTGTTCTGTTTTGTTTCTTGTGTGATTGATTGCTGCGTTACGTTCTGTTCTTTGTTGTCTGTTTGGTGTACTGGTGTGTCTGGGTGGTGTGTCTACCTTTGTGTGCATTGTGCGTTGTCTGTGTTGTGTGTTCTGAGTGTCATTTGGGTCCTTGGCTGGTTGTGGTGAATGTTGTGCCATTTCTATGTGGCATGTTGTGGTGGGGGGGTTGTTGTGTGTGGTTAGATATCTTGAGTGTGGTGTGTTTGAGTGGATCCTTGTGTCTTGTGAGTGTTGCCTGTTTTGTGTCTGCAGTGTTGTGTGCTGTGATTCTGTGCTGTGACTTTGTTTGTTGGTGTGCTGGGGTTACATTCCTTCGACTGTATCCAATGTGTGTTGCGCTGTTTGTGTTTTGTGTGCTGTGCTTGCCCTGTGTGTGTTGTTTCCAGTTGTAAGTAGCATACGTGTTCTGTGTGTTAACTGCAGTTACTTGTGCTGAGCACCCTGCTCTGCATTCTGTAGGTTCTTTCGAGTGTGTTCCTCGTGTTAGTGGTGGGGTGCTGTGCGATTTGCGTTTGTGTGCCTTATTGTGTCATGTGCAGTGTGTGACGTGCCTGTCCTTTGTGTTTTGTGTTGGGATATGTAATGTGTTCTGCACGGTGTGCATGGTGTGTGCGTTGTGTCGACTGTGACTTTTGTGTGTGGTTTGTGTTGTTTGTGTGTATCGTGGCTGTTGCGTACTGTATTTGTGTTTGTTCTATGTGTGGGATATGTGTTTCACACTGTGCTGGCTGTCTTTGGTGGTGTGAGAGGCGTGTGTTGTGTATCTGTGTTTTTTTGCTGTGTATAGTGTGTGAAATGTGCATTGCATATGTTCTGTGTTCTAGTGTTGTGTGTTTGTGTGTTGTGTGGGGGAAGGTATGTGTTTTGATGTGGGTTGTGTGCGGCTGCATGTGTGATTGTTTTTCTACGTGGTTGTGGGTGTGTGGATGTGTGAATTTGTGTGTGTGAGATATTTTGTGTGTGGTTGTGTGTGATGCGTTGTGTGTGTCGAGTGTGGCTGTGATTGTTCTGTGATTCTTCGGGTTGTGCACTGTGTGTGTGGTGTGTGTGTGTGTGTTGAGTGGTGTATTTTGCGGTCACGGTGGTGATGTGTGTATATTCGCTGGGTTAGAGGTGTGTATTTGCTGTTGTGTTATGTGGTGTTTCTGTGTGGCTTAGTGTGCATTCTGTGTTCTTTGCTGTGCGTGGTGTTGTGTTTTTTCTGCGTAGTGTGTGCAGTGTGCGTGCTGTAGTGTCACGCTTTTTGGGTGGTGCTGTGTGTATATTCGGTGTGGTTATCTTGAGTGAGCTTTATGGAGTTTTGTGTCGTTTCGTCTGAGTGCTGTGGGTGTTATTGTGGGTCAGGGGGTGGTTTCGAGTGGTTGTACTCTGGGTGAGATGTGTGTTGTGTATGTTGTGTGTTAGGGTTGTTTTCTGTAGGTTGTGTGTGCTGTTCCTTGTGTTGTGTTTCCGTGTGTTCTAATGTTTTACTGTGTCTCCTGTGTGTTTGTGGGCTGTCCGTGTTTGCGCATGTTGTGTGTTCAATGTGTGTGCTGTTTCCTTATATGTTTGGTGTGTGTGCGTTGTGTGTGGTGTATTGAATGTGTTTCCTTTGTGTCGTGTGTATTGCGTGGTGTTTCTGTGTTGTTATATTCTGTGTGTTGTGTCGCACGTGTGGTGGTGTCGTGTATGGGTGTGTTCTGTGTGGTTGTCTGTGTTGTGTGTGTGTGTGTTTATTAGTTCTTTAGGATTAAGTGATGTGTGGGAGATTGTTATAGTCTGAGAAATTTTAAGTGTCCGGATGAAGGATGGAGTTAGACTGAGGGGACCCAATTTTAATGGGGAAGCTGCTCTCCAAGGTAACGTTTGCAGGATATTTGCAGTGAGACAAAACGATAAAGGTAAAATTCTCTGGGCCATAGGAAACTAAACGCATTGCCTGTGGGTCAGGTTACAGTGATGAGGTGTGCTCGAGTATGGTTACATCTTCTCTTCGTGTTTTGTAAGAGGTGACATTCAGTGTGAACTTCTGTGTTTTTTAGAGCTTAGGTAGTTCATTATGAGGGATGATGCGATGTGCGTTTCAGGTAACAGTGAAGACGAATCGATGTTGAGGTCAGGGATAAGCGTAAAGCTTCGGGTTAGGGATCACATCAAATTATGTCTTAGCATGGAGTTAGCTTAAGGCGCAGGGTTAGTGTCAGGTTCCCATTTAGATCTATGTCACCAGTGAGGTGTGGGTGAGGCTTCCAGTGTGAAGGATGAATGGTGATACTTAGGGTGAGAGTGGAGTAGTCTTCGCTTCCACTATTCCCTTACCCATACTCATAAAGTGTTCTGCCGCACTCAGACAGCTGCCATTTGGCATTGTTCGCAGTGCCCTGGCAGTCTGAGGAATGTGGCTAGATTACCGTGCATGAGCATGACCGATGTTCACGTTGGACTGAAGGACATGAACGGCTTTCTCCACCAGCCACGAGGGTCATTACCACATCCCAGATTAAAGCACATGTTACCTTGTATCTGGCTTACATTTTCCTTCATGCTGCGTGAAGTGGTTAGCTCCCACCTCAGCAAAATCACTCCCCCAGCAGAGACACCGAGCCCTCAAGTGGGAAACTGCTCACCTCACCAAGCTCATCTTGTCTCTAGGACACGGTCGTCACTCACTGTGATGTCATGGTACCTGCAGGCAACACTGCTGCAGTTGCAAAGTCCTCCACTAGAGTGCGTGAACTGCCCCACCCTGGAGAGCTCTATCGTCTGAGGGAGCGAAAATTATTTGTTCAGGAATATATGCGTTTATATATGGGTGTGTATATTTATATGTCTTTGTACATATATATGTGTATATGTATATGAAGAGCTCCACCATGGCATGTTCAAACGGGAGAAAACCCAGCACAAGGTCCACGAACGTCTCCTGCATCCATGCAGCCTCACAGGCCTGTAGTCCACCCAGATCTCAGCAGGGACCAGGATTTCAGTCAGGGGGATAGCACAGAGGCTTGTGTTGGGTCCTTGGTTAATATTCTATATTGGCTCAGTTATTGGTGGGAAATCTTGTGTGAAGCTCACACTTGGGGTGCTGAACGGTATTTGGGTTTGCTTGCAGAAGTTATAAGTATTTGGCATGGCCACCATGGCTTGGGAGGCAGAAGCCACTTTCGGGCTTTGGGAGAGTGTGTTAGGTTAATAATGACAGTGTACAGGCAACGGTTATGGATATTATTCAATGTAGTTTCAAGGTCATTGACAGGGTTGGGATCATGATTTAGTGCATTCAGCTTGGGTATTTTGCCTGTTGATTGTTTCACTTTTGTATTTGTTGTGTTGTTTGTGTGCTTGTGTACGGTGTGCTGTGTATTGAGGGAGTGTTGTGTGCTGTGTCTGTACCATGTAATACCTGTGCATTGTGATTTCGCTGTGTGGACAATGTGTGTAGTTTATATAGCACGCGTTTCACTTTATGTTGTGAATGTTGTGTGTGTATCTTGCGTGGTTGTGTGTGTTGCGTGCGGTGTTCTGTCTGTGACTGCTTCGTTTAGACTGTGTTGTGCATTGTGGTGTATTGTGTGTTTTGTGATGTGTGTGGAAGCTCGGTCTTAAGGTGTGTGCTCATTTATGCATGGTCTGTATGTTGTGAGTGTGCTCTGTGTGTTGTCATGTGGACGCTGTGTGCTTGGGGTCAGTCTTTTGGTGTGGTGTGTTATGTATGGGTCCTTAGCAGTTCATTTTTTTTGTATGTGAAGTTGCTGTCTTGTGTTTCTTGCTTGTGTGGTTCTGTGTTGTGATTTTTGGTTTTGTGTTGTGTGTGCGGTGTGTTCATTCTACGCGGTACTGTTCTGTTTTGTTTCTTGTGTGATTGATTGCTGCGTTACGTTCTGTTCTTTTGTTGTCTGTTTGGTGTACTGGTGTGTCTGGGTGGTGTGTCTACCTTTGTGTGCATTGTGCGTTGTCTGTGTTGTGTGTTCTGAGTGTCATTTGGGTCCTTGGCTGTTTGTGGTGAATGTTGTGCCATTTCTATGTGGCATGTTGTGGTGGGGGGTTGTTGTGTGTGGTTAGATATCTTGAGTGTGGTGTGTTTTGAGTGGATCCTTGTGTCTTGTGAGTGTTGCCTGTTTTGTGTCTGCAGTGTTGTGTGCTGTGATTCTGTGCTGTGACTTTGTTTGTTGGTGTGCTGGGTTTACATTCCTTCGACTGTATCCAATGTGTGTTGCGCTGTTTGTGTTTTGTGTGCTGTGCTTGCCCTTTGTGTGTTGTTTCCAGTTGTAAGTAGCATACGTGTTCTGTGTGTTAACTGCAGTTACTTGTGCTGAGCACCCTGCTCTGCATTCTGTAGGTTCTTTCGAGTGTGTTCCTCGTGTTAGTGGTGGGGTGCTGTGCGATTTGCGTTTGTGTGCCTTATTGTGTCATGTGCAGTGTGTGACGTGCCTGTCCTTTGTGTTTTGTGTTGGGATATGTAATGTGTTCTGCACGGTGTGCATGGTGTGTGCGTTGTGTCGACTGTGACTTTTGTGTGTGGTTTGTGTTGTTTGTGTGTATCGTGGCTGTTGCGTACTGTATTTGTGTTTGTTCTATGTGTGGGATATGTGTTTCACACTGTGCTGGCTGTCTTTGGTGGTGTGAGAGGCGTGTGTTGTGTATCTGTGTTTTTTTGCTGTGTATAGTGTGTGAAATGTGCATTGCATATGTTCTGTGTTCTAGTGTTGTGTGTTTGTGTGTTGTGTGGGGGAAGGTATGTGTTTTGATGTGGGTTGTGTGCGGCTGCATGTGTGATTGTTTTTCTACGTGGTTGTGGGTGTGTGGATGTGTGAATTTGTGTGTGTGAGATATTTTGTGTGTGGTTGTGTGTGATGCGTTGTGTGTGTCGAGTGTGGCTGTGATTGTTCTGTGATTCTTCGGGTTGTGCACTGTGTGTGTGGTGTGTGTGTGTGTGTTGAGTGGTGTATTTTGCGGTCACGGTGGTGATGTGTGTATATTCGCTGGGTTAGAGGTGTGTATTTGCTGTTGTGTTATGTGGTGTTTCTGTGTGGCTTAGTGTGCATTCTGTGTTCTTTGCTGTGCGTGGTGTTGTGTTTTTTCTGCGTAGTGTGTGCAGTGTGCGTGCTGTAGTGTCACGCTTTTTGGGTGGTGCTGTGTGTATATTCGGTGTGGTTATCTTGAGTGAGCTTTATGGAGTTTTGTGTCGTTTCGTCTGAGTGCTGTGGGTGTTATTGTGGGTCAGGGGGTGGTTTCGAGTGGTTGTACTCTGGGTGAGATGTGTGTTGTGTATGTTGTGTGTTAGGGTTGTTTTCTGTAGGTTGTGTGTGCTGTTCCTTGTGTTGTGTTTCCGTGTGTTCTAATGTTTTACTGTGTCTCCTGTGTGTTTGTGGGCTGTCCGTGTTTGCGCATGTTGTGTGTTCAATGTGTGTGCTGTTTCCTTATATGTTTGGTGTGTGTGCGTTGTGTGTGGTGTATTGAATGTGTTTCCTTTGTGTCGTGTGTATTGCGTGGTGTTTCTGTGTTGTTATATTCTGTGTGTTGTGTCGCACGTGTGGTGGTGTCGTGTATGGGTGTGTTCTGTGTGGTTGTCTGTGTTGTGTGTGTGTGTGTTTATTAGTTCTTTAGGATTAAGTGATGTGTGGGAGATTGTTATAGTCTGAGAAATTTTAAGTGTCCGGATGAAGGATGGAGTTAGACTGAGGGGACCCAATTTTAATGGGGAAGCTGCTCTCCAAGGTAACGTTTGCAGGATATTTGCAGTGAGACAAAACGATAAAGGTAAAATTCTCTGGGCCATAGGAAACTAAACGCATTGCCTGTGGGTCAGGTTACAGTGATGAGGTGTGCTCGAGTATGGTTACATCTTCTCTTCGTGTTTTGTAAGAGGTGACATTCAGTGTGAACTTCTGTGTTTTTTAGAGCTTAGGTAGTTCATTATGAGGGATGATGCGATGTGCGTTTCAGGTAACAGTGAAGACGAATCGATGTTGAGGTCAGGGATAAGCGTAAAGCTTCGGGTTAGGGATCACATCAAATTATGTCTTAGCATGGAGTTAGCTTAAGGCGCAGGGTTAGTGTCAGGTTCCCATTTAGATCTATGTCACCAGTGAGGTGTGGGTGAGGCTTCCAGTGTGAAGGATGAATGGTGATACTTAGGGTGAGAGTGGAGTAGTCTTCGCTTCCACTATTCCCTTACCCATACTCATAAAGTGTTCTGCCGCACTCAGACAGCTGCCATTTGGCATTGTTCGCAGTGCCCTGGCAGTCTGAGGAATGTGGCTAGATTACCGTGCATGAGCATGACCGATGTTCACGTTGGACTGAAGGACATGAACGGCTTTCTCCACCAGCCACGAGGGTCATTACCACATCCCAGATTAAAGCACATGTTACCTTGTATCTGGCTTACATTTTCCTTCATGCTGCGTGAAGTGGTTAGCTCCCACCTCAGCAAAATCACTCCCCCAGCAGAGACACCGAGCCCTCAAGTGGGAAACTGCTCACCTCACCAAGCTCATCTTGTCTCTAGGACACGGTCGTCACTCACTGTGATGTCATGGTACCTGCAGGCAACACTGCTGCAGTTGCAAAGTCCTCCACTAGAGTGCGTGAACTGCCCCACCCTGGAGAGCTCTATCGTCTGAGGGAGCGAAAATTATTTGTTCAGGAATATATGCGTTTATATATGGGTGTGTATATTTATATGTCTTTGTACATATATATGTGTATATGTATATGAAGAGCTCCACCATGGCATGTTCAAACGGGAGAAAACCCAGCACAAGGTCCACGAACGTCTCCTGCATCCATGCAGCCTCACAGGCCTGTAGTCCACCCAGATCTCAGCAGGGACCAGGATTTCAGTCAGGGGGATAGCACAGAGGCTTGTGTTGGGTCCTTGGTTAATATTCTATATTGGCTCAGTTATTGGTGGGAAATCTTGTGTGAAGCTCACACTTGGGGTGCTGAACGGTATTTGGGTTTGCTTGCAGAAGTTATAAGTATTTGGCATGGCCACCATGGCTTGGGAGGCAGAAGCCACTTTCGGGCTTTGGGAGAGTGTGTTAGGTTAATAATGACAGTGTACAGGCAACGGTTATGGATATTATTCAATGTAGTTTCAAGGTCATTGACAGGGTTGGGATCATGATTTAGTGCATTCAGCTTGGGTATTTTGCCTGTTGATTGTTTCACTTTTGTATTTGTTGTGTTGTTTGTGTGCTTGTGTACGGTGTGCTGTGTATTGAGGGAGTGTTGTGTGCTGTGTCTGTACCATGTAATACCTGTGCATTGTGATTTCGCTGTGTGGACAATGTGTGTAGTTTATATAGCACGCGTTTCACTTTATGTTGTGAATGTTGTGTGTGTATCTTGCGTGGTTGTGTGTGTTGCGTGCGGTGTTCTGTCTGTGACTGCTTCGTTTAGACTGTGTTGTGCATTGTGGTGTATTGTGTGTTTTGTGATGTGTGTGGAAGCTCGGTCTTAAGGTGTGTGCTCATTTATGCATGGTCTGTATGTTGTGAGTGTGCTCTGTGTGTTGTCATGTGGACGCTGTGTGCTTGGGGTCAGTCTTTTGGTGTGGTGTGTTATGTATGGGTCCTTAGCAGTTCATTTTTTTTGTATGTGAAGTTGCTGTCTTGTGTTTCTTGCTTGTGTGGTTCTGTGTTGTGATTTTTGGTTTTGTGTTGTGTGTGCGGTGTGTTCATTCTACGCGGTACTGTTCTGTTTTGTTTCTTGTGTGATTGATTGCTGCGTTACGTTCTGTTCTTTTGTTGTCTATTTGGTGTACTGGTGTGTCTGGGTGGTGTGTCTACCTTTGTGTGCATTGTGCGTTGTCTGTGTTGTGTGTTCTGAGTGTCATTTGGGTCCTTGGCTGTTTGTGGTGAATGTTGTGCCATTTCTATGTGGCATGTTGTGGTGGGGGGTTGTTGTGTGTGGTTAGATATCTTGAGTGTGGTGTGTTTTGAGTGGATCCTTGTGTCTTGTGAGTGTTGCCTGTTTTGTGTCTGCAGTGTTGTGTGCTGTGATTCTGTGCTGTGACTTTGTTTGTTGGTGTGCTGGGTTTACATTCCTTCGACTGTATCCAATGTGTGTTGCGCTGTTTGTGTTTTGTGTGCTGTGCTTGCCCTTTGTGTGTTGTTTCCAGTTGTAAGTAGCATACGTGTTCTGTGTGTTAACTGCAGTTACTTGTGCTGAGCACCCTGCTCTGCATTCTGTAGGTTCTTTCGAGTGTGTTCCTCGTGTTAGTGGTGGGGTGCTGTGCGATTTGCGTTTGTGTGCCTTATTGTGTCATGTGCAGTGTGTGACGTGCCTGTCCTTTGTGTTTTGTGTTGGGATATGTAATGTGTTCTGCACGGTGTGCATGGTGTGTGCGTTGTGTCGACTGTGACTTTTGTGTGTGGTTTGTGTTGTTTGTGTGTATCGTGGCTGTTGCGTACTGTATTTGTGTTTGTTCTATGTGTGGGATATGTGTTTCACACTGTGCTGGCTGTCTTTGGTGGTGTGAGAGGCGTGTGTTGTGTATCTGTGTTTTTTTGCTGTGTATAGTGTGTGAAATGTGCATTGCATATGTTCTGTGTTCTAGTGTTGTGTGTTTGTGTGTTGTGTGGGGGAAGGTATGTGTTTTGATGTGGGTTGTGTGCGGCTGCATGTGTGATTGTTTTTCTACGTGGTTGTGGGTGTGTGGATGTGTGAATTTGTGTGTGTGAGATATTTTGTGTGTGGTTGTGTGTGATGCGTTGTGTGTGTCGAGTGTGGCTGTGATTGTTCTGTGATTCTTCGGGTTGTGCACTGTGTGTGTGGTGTGTGTGTGTGTGTTGAGTGGTGTATTTTGCGGTCACGGTGGTGATGTGTGTATATTCGCTGGGTTAGAGGTGTGTATTTGCTGTTGTGTTATGTGGTGTTTCTGTGTGGCTTAGTGTGCATTCTGTGTTCTTTGCTGTGCGTGGTGTTGTGTTTTTTCTGCGTAGTGTGTGCAGTGTGCGTGCTGTAGTGTCACGCTTTTTGGGTGGTGCTGTGTGTATATTCGGTGTGGTTATCTTGAGTGAGCTTTATGGAGTTTTGTGTCGTTTCGTCTGAGTGCTGTGGGTGTTATTGTGGGTCAGGGGGTGGTTTCGAGTGGTTGTACTCTGGGTGAGATGTGTGTTGTGTATGTTGTGTGTTAGGGTTGTTTTCTGTAGGTTGTGTGTGCTGTTCCTTGTGTTGTGTTTCCGTGTGTTCTAATGTTTTACTGTGTCTCCTGTGTGTTTGTGGGCTGTCCGTGTTTGCGCATGTTGTGTGTTCAATGTGTGTGCTGTTTCCTTATATGTTTGGTGTGTGTGCGTTGTGTGTGGTGTATTGAATGTGTTTCCTTTGTGTCGTGTGTATTGCGTGGTGTTTCTGTGTTGTTATATTCTGTGTGTTGTGTCGCACGTGTGGTGGTGTCGTGTATGGGTGTGTTCTGTGTGGTTGTCTGTGTTGTGTGTGTGTGTGTTTATTAGTTCTTTAGGATTAAGTGATGTGTGGGAGATTGTTATAGTCTGAGAAATTTTAAGTGTCCGGATGAAGGATGGAGTTAGACTGAGGGGACCCAATTTTAATGGGGAAGCTGCTCTCCAAGGTAACGTTTGCAGGATATTTGCAGTGAGACAAAACGATAAAGGTAAAATTCTCTGGGCCATAGGAAACTAAACGCATTGCCTGTGGGTCAGGTTACAGTGATGAGGTGTGCTCGAGTATGGTTACATCTTCTCTTCGTGTTTTGTAAGAGGTGACATTCAGTGTGAACTTCTGTGTTTTTTAGAGCTTAGGTAGTTCATTATGAGGGATGATGCGATGTGCGTTTCAGGTAACAGTGAAGACGAATCGATGTTGAGGTCAGGGATAAGCGTAAAGCTTCGGGTTAGGGATCACATCAAATTATGTCTTAGCATGGAGTTAGCTTAAGGCGCAGGGTTAGTGTCAGGTTCCCATTTAGATCTATGTCACCAGTGAGGTGTGGGTGAGGCTTCCAGTGTGAAGGATGAATGGTGATACTTAGGGTGAGAGTGGAGTAGTCTTCGCTTCCACTATTCCCTTACCCATACTCATAAAGTGTTCTGCCGCACTCAGACAGCTGCCATTTGGCATTGTTCGCAGTGCCCTGGCAGTCTGAGGAATGTGGCTAGATTACCGTGCATGAGCATGACCGATGTTCACGTTGGACTGAAGGACATGAACGGCTTTCTCCACCAGCCACGAGGGTCATTACCACATCCCAGATTAAAGCACATGTTACCTTGTATCTGGCTTACATTTTCCTTCATGCTGCGTGAAGTGGTTAGCTCCCACCTCAGCAAAATCACTCCCCCAGCAGAGACACCGAGCCCTCAAGTGGGAAACTGCTCACCTCACCAAGCTCATCTTGTCTCTAGGACACGGTCGTCACTCACTGTGATGTCATGGTACCTGCAGGCAACACTGCTGCAGTTGCAAAGTCCTCCACTAGAGTGCGTGAACTGCCCCACCCTGGAGAGCTCTATCGTCTGAGGGAGCGAAAATTATTTGTTCAGGAATATATGCGTTTATATATGGGTGTGTATATTTATATGTCTTTGTACATATATATGTGTATATGTATATGAAGAGCTCCACCATGGCATGTTCAAACGGGAGAAAACCCAGCACAAGGTCCACGAACGTCTCCTGCATCCATGCAGCCTCACAGGCCTGTAGTCCACCCAGATCTCAGCAGGGACCAGGATTTCAGTCAGGGGGATAGCACAGAGGCTTGTGTTGGGTCCTTGGTTAATATTCTATATTGGCTCAGTTATTGGTGGGAAATCTTGTGTGAAGCTCACACTTGGGGTGCTGAACGGTATTTGGGTTTGCTTGCAGAAGTTATAAGTATTTGGCATGGCCACCATGGCTTGGGAGGCAGAAGCCACTTTCGGGCTTTGGGAGAGTGTGTTAGGTTAATAATGACAGTGTACAGGCAACGGTTATGGATATTATTCAATGTAGTTTCAAGGTCATTGACAGGGTTGGGATCATGATTTAGTGCATTCAGCTTGGGTATTTTGCCTGTTGATTGTTTCACTTTTGTATTTGTTGTGTTGTTTGTGTGCTTGTGTACGGTGTGCTGTGTATTGAGGGAGTGTTGTGTGCTGTGTCTGTACCATGTAATACCTGTGCATTGTGATTTCGCTGTGTGGACAATGTGTGTAGTTTATATAGCACGCGTTTCACTTTATGTTGTGAATGTTGTGTGTGTATCTTGCGTGGTTGTGTGTGTTGCGTGCGGTGTTCTGTCTGTGACTGCTTCGTTTAGACTGTGTTGTGCATTGTGGTGTATTGTGTGTTTTGTGATGTGTGTGGAAGCTCGGTCTTAAGGTGTGTGCTCATTTATGCATGGTCTGTATGTTGTGAGTGTGCTCTGTGTGTTGTCATGTGGACGCTGTGTGCTTGGGGTCAGTCTTTTGGTGTGGTGTGTTATGTATGGGTCCTTAGCAGTTCATTTTTTTTGTATGTGAAGTTGCTGTCTTGTGTTTCTTGCTTGTGTGGTTCTGTGTTGTGATTTTTGGTTTTGTGTTGTGTGTGCGGTGTGTTCATTCTACGCGGTACTGTTCTGTTTTGTTTCTTGTGTGATTGATTGCTGCGTTACGTTCTGTTCTTTTGTTGTCTGTTTGGTGTACTGGTGTGTCTGGGTGGTGTGTCTACCTTTGTGTGCATTGTGCGTTGTCTGTGTTGTGTGTTCTGAGTGTCATTTGGGTCCTTGGCTGTTTGTGGTGAATGTTGTGCCATTTCTATGTGGCATGTTGTGGTGGGGGGTTGTTGTGTGTGGTTAGATATCTTGAGTGTGGTGTGTTTTGAGTGGATCCTTGTGTCTTGTGAGTGTTGCCTGTTTTGTGTCTGCAGTGTTGTGTGCTGTGATTCTGTGCTGTGACTTTGTTTGTTGGTGTGCTGGGTTTACATTCCTTCGACTGTATCCAATGTGTGTTGCGCTGTTTGTGTTTTGTGTGCTGTGCTTGCCCTTTGTGTGTTGTTTCCAGTTGTAAGTAGCATACGTGTTCTGTGTGTTAACTGCAGTTACTTGTGCTGAGCACCCTGCTCTGCATTCTGTAGGTTCTTTCGAGTGTGTTCCTCGTGTTAGTGGTGGGGTGCTGTGCGATTTGCGTTTGTGTGCCTTATTGTGTCATGTGCAGTGTGTGACGTGCCTGTCCTTTGTGTTTTGTGTTGGGATATGTAATGTGTTCTGCACGGTGTGCATGGTGTGTGCGTTGTGTCGACTGTGACTTTTGTGTGTGGTTTGTGTTGTTTGTGTGTATCGTGGCTGTTGCGTACTGTATTTGTGTTTGTTCTATGTGTGGGATATGTGTTTCACACTGTGCTGGCTGTCTTTGGTGGTGTGAGAGGCGTGTGTTGTGTATCTGTGTTTTTTTGCTGTGTATAGTGTGTGAAATGTGCATTGCATATGTTCTGTGTTCTAGTGTTGTGTGTTTGTGTGTTGTGTGGGGGAAGGTATGTGTTTTGATGTGGGTTGTGTGCGGCTGCATGTGTGATTGTTTTTCTACGTGGTTGTGGGTGTGTGGATGTGTGAATTTGTGTGTGTGAGATATTTTGTGTGTGGTTGTGTGTGATGCGTTGTGTGTGTCGAGTGTGGCTGTGATTGTTCTGTGATTCTTCGGGTTGTGCACTGTGTGTGTGGTGTGTGTGTGTGTGTTGAGTGGTGTATTTTGCGGTCACGGTGGTGATGTGTGTATATTCGCTGGGTTAGAGGTGTGTATTTGCTGTTGTGTTATGTGGTGTTTCTGTGTGGCTTAGTGTGCATTCTGTGTTCTTTGCTGTGCGTGGTGTTGTGTTTTTTCTGCGTAGTGTGTGCAGTGTGCGTGCTGTAGTGTCACGCTTTTTGGGTGGTGCTGTGTGTATATTCGGTGTGGTTATCTTGAGTGAGCTTTATGGAGTTTTGTGTCGTTTCGTCTGAGTGCTGTGGGTGTTATTGTGGGTCAGGGGGTGGTTTCGAGTGGTTGTACTCTGGGTGAGATGTGTGTTGTGTATGTTGTGTGTTAGGGTTGTTTTCTGTAGGTTGTGTGTGCTGTTCCTTGTGTTGTGTTTCCGTGTGTTCTAATGTTTTACTGTGTCTCCTGTGTGTTTGTGGGCTGTCCGTGTTTGCGCATGTTGTGTGTTCAATGTGTGTGCTGTTTCCTTATATGTTTGGTGTGTGTGCGTTGTGTGTGGTGTATTGAATGTGTTTCCTTTGTGTCGTGTGTATTGCGTGGTGTTTCTGTGTTGTTATATTCTGTGTGTTGTGTCGCACGTGTGGTGGTGTCGTGTATGGGTGTGTTCTGTGTGGTTGTCTGTGTTGTGTGTGTGTGTGTTTATTAGTTCTTTAGGATTAAGTGATGTGTGGGAGATTGTTATAGTCTGAGAAATTTTAAGTGTCCGGATGAAGGATGGAGTTAGACTGAGGGGACCCAATTTTAATGGGGAAGCTGCTCTCCAAGGTAACGTTTGCAGGATATTTGCAGTGAGACAAAACGATAAAGGTAAAATTCTCTGGGCCATAGGAAACTAAACGCATTGCCTGTGGGTCAGGTTACAGTGATGAGGTGTGCTCGAGTATGGTTACATCTTCTCTTCGTGTTTTGTAAGAGGTGACATTCAGTGTGAACTTCTGTGTTTTTTAGAGCTTAGGTAGTTCATTATGAGGGATGATGCGATGTGCGTTTCAGGTAACAGTGAAGACGAATCGATGTTGAGGTCAGGGATAAGCGTAAAGCTTCGGGTTAGGGATCACATCAAATTATGTCTTAGCATGGAGTTAGCTTAAGGCGCAGGGTTAGTGTCAGGTTCCCATTTAGATCTATGTCACCAGTGAGGTGTGGGTGAGGCTTCCAGTGTGAAGGATGAATGGTGATACTTAGGGTGAGAGTGGAGTAGTCTTCGCTTCCACTATTCCCTTACCCATACTCATAAAGTGTTCTGCCGCACTCAGACAGCTGCCATTTGGCATTGTTCGCAGTGCCCTGGCAGTCTGAGGAATGTGGCTAGATTACCGTGCATGAGCATGACCGATGTTCACGTTGGACTGAAGGACATGAACGGCTTTCTCCACCAGCCACGAGGGTCATTACCACATCCCAGATTAAAGCACATGTTACCTTGTATCTGGCTTACATTTTCCTTCATGCTGCGTGAAGTGGTTAGCTCCCACCTCAGCAAAATCACTCCCCCAGCAGAGACACCGAGCCCTCAAGTGGGAAACTGCTCACCTCACCAAGCTCATCTTGTCTCTAGGACACGGTCGTCACTCACTGTGATGTCATGGTACCTGCAGGCAACACTGCTGCAGTTGCAAAGTCCTCCACTAGAGTGCGTGAACTGCCCCACCCTGGAGAGCTCTATCGTCTGAGGGAGCGAAAATTATTTGTTCAGGAATATATGCGTTTATATATGGGTGTGTATATTTATATGTCTTTGTACATATATATGTGTATATGTATATGAAGAGCTCCACCATGGCATGTTCAAACGGGAGAAAACCCAGCACAAGGTCCACGAACGTCTCCTGCATCCATGCAGCCTCACAGGCCTGTAGTCCACCCAGATCTCAGCAGGGACCAGGATTTCAGTCAGGGGGATAGCACAGAGGCTTGTGTTGGGTCCTTGGTTAATATTCTATATTGGCTCAGTTATTGGTGGGAAATCTTGTGTGAAGCTCACACTTGGGGTGCTGAACGGTATTTGGGTTTGCTTGCAGAAGTTATAAGTATTTGGCATGGCCACCATGGCTTGGGAGGCAGAAGCCACTTTCGGGCTTTGGGAGAGTGTGTTAGGTTAATAATGACAGTGTACAGGCAACGGTTATGGATATTATTCAATGTAGTTTCAAGGTCATTGACAGGGTTGGGATCATGATTTAGTGCATTCAGCTTGGGTATTTTGCCTGTTGATTGTTTCACTTTTGTATTTGTTGTGTTGTTTGTGTGCTTGTGTACGGTGTGCTGTGTATTGAGGGAGTGTTGTGTGCTGTGTCTGTACCATGTAATACCTGTGCATTGTGATTTCGCTGTGTGGACAATGTGTGTAGTTTATATAGCACGCGTTTCACTTTATGTTGTGAATGTTGTGTGTGTATCTTGCGTGGTTGTGTGTGTTGCGTGCGGTGTTCTGTCTGTGACTGCTTCGTTTAGACTGTGTTGTGCATTGTGGTGTATTGTGTGTTTTGTGATGTGTGTGGAAGCTCGGTCTTAAGGTGTGTGCTCATTTATGCATGGTCTGTATGTTGTGAGTGTGCTCTGTGTGTTGTCATGTGGACGCTGTGTGCTTGGGGTCAGTCTTTTGGTGTGGTGTGTTATGTATGGGTCCTTAGCAGTTCATTTTTTTTGTATGTGAAGTTGCTGTCTTGTGTTTCTTGCTTGTGTGGTTCTGTGTTGTGATTTTTGGTTTTGTGTTGTGTGTGCGGTGTGTTCATTCTACGCGGTACTGTTCTGTTTTGTTTCTTGTGTGATTGATTGCTGCGTTACGTTCTGTTCTTTTGTTGTCTGTTTGGTGTACTGGTGTGTCTGGGTGGTGTGTCTACCTTTGTGTGCATTGTGCGTTGTCTGTGTTGTGTGTTCTGAGTGTCATTTGGGTCCTTGGCTGTTTGTGGTGAATGTTGTGCCATTTCTATGTGGCATGTTGTGGTGGGGGGTTGTTGTGTGTGGTTAGATATCTTGAGTGTGGTGTGTTTTGAGTGGATCCTTGTGTCTTGTGAGTGTTGCCTGTTTTGTGTCTGCAGTGTTGTGTGCTGTGATTCTGTGCTGTGACTTTGTTTGTTGGTGTGCTGGGTTTACATTCCTTCGACTGTATCCAATGTGTGTTGCGCTGTTTGTGTTTTGTGTGCTGTGCTTGCCCTTTGTGTGTTGTTTCCAGTTGTAAGTAGCATACGTGTTCTGTGTGTTAACTGCAGTTACTTGTGCTGAGCACCCTGCTCTGCATTCTGTAGGTTCTTTCGAGTGTGTTCCTCGTGTTAGTGGTGGGGTGCTGTGCGATTTGCGTTTGTGTGCCTTATTGTGTCATGTGCAGTGTGTGACGTGCCTGTCCTTTGTGTTTTGTGTTGGGATATGTAATGTGTTCTGCACGGTGTGCATGGTGTGTGCGTTGTGTCGACTGTGACTTTTGTGTGTGGTTTGTGTTGTTTGTGTGTATCGTGGCTGTTGCGTACTGTATTTGTGTTTGTTCTATGTGTGGGATATGTGTTTCACACTGTGCTGGCTGTCTTTGGTGGTGTGAGAGGCGTGTGTTGTGTATCTGTGTTTTTTTGCTGTGTATAGTGTGTGAAATGTGCATTGCATATGTTCTGTGTTCTAGTGTTGTGTGTTTGTGTGTTGTGTGGGGGAAGGTATGTGTTTTGATGTGGGTTGTGTGCGGCTGCATGTGTGATTGTTTTTCTACGTGGTTGTGGGTGTGTGGATGTGTGAATTTGTGTGTGTGAGATATTTTGTGTGTGGTTGTGTGTGATGCGTTGTGTGTGTCGAGTGTGGCTGTGATTGTTCTGTGATTCTTCGGGTTGTGCACTGTGTGTGTGGTGTGTGTGTGTGTGTTGAGTGGTGTATTTTGCGGTCACGGTGGTGATGTGTGTATATTCGCTGGGTTAGAGGTGTGTATTTGCTGTTGTGTTATGTGGTGTTTCTGTGTGGCTTAGTGTGCATTCTGTGTTCTTTGCTGTGCGTGGTGTTGTGTTTTTTCTGCGTAGTGTGTGCAGTGTGCGTGCTGTAGTGTCACGCTTTTTGGGTGGTGCTGTGTGTATATTCGGTGTGGTTATCTTGAGTGAGCTTTATGGAGTTTTGTGTCGTTTCGTCTGAGTGCTGTGGGTGTTATTGTGGGTCAGGGGGTGGTTTCGAGTGGTTGTACTCTGGGTGAGATGTGTGTTGTGTATGTTGTGTGTTAGGGTTGTTTTCTGTAGGTTGTGTGTGCTGTTCCTTGTGTTGTGTTTCCGTGTGTTCTAATGTTTTACTGTGTCTCCTGTGTGTTTGTGGGCTGTCCGTGTTTGCGCATGTTGTGTGTTCAATGTGTGTGCTGTTTCCTTATATGTTTGGTGTGTGTGCGTTGTGTGTGGTGTATTGAATGTGTTTCCTTTGTGTCGTGTGTATTGCGTGGTGTTTCTGTGTTGTTATATTCTGTGTGTTGTGTCGCACGTGTGGTGGTGTCGTGTATGGGTGTGTTCTGTGTGGTTGTCTGTGTTGTGTGTGTGTGTGTTTATTAGTTCTTTAGGATTAAGTGATGTGTGGGAGATTGTTATAGTCTGAGAAATTTTAAGTGTCCGGATGAAGGATGGAGTTAGACTGAGGGGACCCAATTTTAATGGGGAAGCTGCTCTCCAAGGTAACGTTTGCAGGATATTTGCAGTGAGACAAAACGATAAAGGTAAAATTCTCTGGGCCATAGGAAACTAAACGCATTGCCTGTGGGTCAGGTTACAGTGATGAGGTGTGCTCGAGTATGGTTACATCTTCTCTTCGTGTTTTGTAAGAGGTGACATTCAGTGTGAACTTCTGTGTTTTTTAGAGCTTAGGTAGTTCATTATGAGGGATGATGCGATGTGCGTTTCAGGTAACAGTGAAGACGAATCGATGTTGAGGTCAGGGATAAGCGTAAAGCTTCGGGTTAGGGATCACATCAAATTATGTCTTAGCATGGAGTTAGCTTAAGGCGCAGGGTTAGTGTCAGGTTCCCATTTAGATCTATGTCACCAGTGAGGTGTGGGTGAGGCTTCCAGTGTGAAGGATGAATGGTGATACTTAGGGTGAGAGTGGAGTAGTCTTCGCTTCCACTATTCCCTTACCCATACTCATAAAGTGTTCTGCCGCACTCAGACAGCTGCCATTTGGCATTGTTCGCAGTGCCCTGGCAGTCTGAGGAATGTGGCTAGATTACCGTGCATGAGCATGACCGATGTTCACGTTGGACTGAAGGACATGAACGGCTTTCTCCACCAGCCACGAGGGTCATTACCACATCCCAGATTAAAGCACATGTTACCTTGTATCTGGCTTACATTTTCCTTCATGCTGCGTGAAGTGGTTAGCTCCCACCTCAGCAAAATCACTCCCCCAGCAGAGACACCGAGCCCTCAAGTGGGAAACTGCTCACCTCACCAAGCTCATCTTGTCTCTAGGACACGGTCGTCACTCACTGTGATGTCATGGTACCTGCAGGCAACACTGCTGCAGTTGCAAAGTCCTCCACTAGAGTGCGTGAACTGCCCCACCCTGGAGAGCTCTATCGTCTGAGGGAGCGAAAATTATTTGTTCAGGAATATATGCGTTTATATATGGGTGTGTATATTTATATGTCTTTGTACATATATATGTGTATATGTATATGAAGAGCTCCACCATGGCATGTTCAAACGGGAGAAAACCCAGCACAAGGTCCACGAACGTCTCCTGCATCCATGCAGCCTCACAGGCCTGTAGTCCACCCAGATCTCAGCAGGGACCAGGATTTCAGTCAGGGGGATAGCACAGAGGCTTGTGTTGGGTCCTTGGTTAATATTCTATATTGGCTCAGTTATTGGTGGGAAATCTTGTGTGAAGCTCACACTTGGGGTGCTGAACGGTATTTGGGTTTGCTTGCAGAAGTTATAAGTATTTGGCATGGCCACCATGGCTTGGGAGGCAGAAGCCACTTTCGGGCTTTGGGAGAGTGTGTTAGGTTAATAATGACAGTGTACAGGCAACGGTTATGGATATTATTCAATGTAGTTTCAAGGTCATTGACAGGGTTGGGATCATGATTTAGTGCATTCAGCTTGGGTATTTTGCCTGTTGATTGTTTCACTTTTGTATTTGTTGTGTTGTTTGTGTGCTTGTGTACGGTGTGCTGTGTATTGAGGGAGTGTTGTGTGCTGTGTCTGTACCATGTAATACCTGTGCATTGTGATTTCGCTGTGTGGACAATGTGTGTAGTTTATATAGCACGCGTTTCACTTTATGTTGTGAATGTTGTGTGTGTATCTTGCGTGGTTGTGTGTGTTGCGTGCGGTGTTCTGTCTGTGACTGCTTCGTTTAGACTGTGTTGTGCATTGTGGTGTATTGTGTGTTTTGTGATGTGTGTGGAAGCTCGGTCTTAAGGTGTGTGCTCATTTATGCATGGTCTGTATGTTGTGAGTGTGCTCTGTGTGTTGTCATGTGGACGCTGTGTGCTTGGGGTCAGTCTTTTGGTGTGGTGTGTTATGTATGGGTCCTTAGCAGTTCATTTTTTTTGTATGTGAAGTTGCTGTCTTGTGTTTCTTGCTTGTGTGGTTCTGTGTTGTGATTTTTGGTTTTGTGTTGTGTGTGCGGTGTGTTCATTCTACGCGGTACTGTTCTGTTTTGTTTCTTGTGTGATTGATTGCTGCGTTACGTTCTGTTCTTTTGTTGTCTGTTTGGTGTACTGGTGTGTCTGGGTGGTGTGTCTACCTTTGTGTGCATTGTGCGTTGTCTGTGTTGTGTGTTCTGAGTGTCATTTGGGTCCTTGGCTGTTTGTGGTGAATGTTGTGCCATTTCTATGTGGCATGTTGTGGTGGGGGGTTGTTGTGTGTGGTTAGATATCTTGAGTGTGGTGTGTTTTGAGTGGATCCTTGTGTCTTGTGAGTGTTGCCTGTTTTGTGTCTGCAGTGTTGTGTGCTGTGATTCTGTGCTGTGACTTTGTTTGTTGGTGTGCTGGGTTTACATTCCTTCGACTGTATCCAATGTGTGTTGCGCTGTTTGTGTTTTGTGTGCTGTGCTTGCCCTTTGTGTGTTGTTTCCAGTTGTAAGTAGCATACGTGTTCTGTGTGTTAACTGCAGTTACTTGTGCTGAGCACCCTGCTCTGCATTCTGTAGGTTCTTTCGAGTGTGTTCCTCGTGTTAGTGGTGGGGTGCTGTGCGATTTGCGTTTGTGTGCCTTATTGTGTCATGTGCAGTGTGTGACGTGCCTGTCCTTTGTGTTTTGTGTTGGGATATGTAATGTGTTCTGCACGGTGTGCATGGTGTGTGCGTTGTGTCGACTGTGACTTTTGTGTGTGGTTTGTGTTGTTTGTGTGTATCGTGGCTGTTGCGTACTGTATTTGTGTTTGTTCTATGTGTGGGATATGTGTTTCACACTGTGCTGGCTGTCTTTGGTGGTGTGAGAGGCGTGTGTTGTGTATCTGTGTTTTTTTGCTGTGTATAGTGTGTGAAATGTGCATTGCATATGTTCTGTGTTCTAGTGTTGTGTGTTTGTGTGTTGTGTGGGGGAAGGTATGTGTTTTGATGTGGGTTGTGTGCGGCTGCATGTGTGATTGTTTTTCTACGTGGTTGTGGGTGTGTGGATGTGTGAATTTGTGTGTGTGAGATATTTTGTGTGTGGTTGTGTGTGATGCGTTGTGTGTGTCGAGTGTGGCTGTGATTGTTCTGTGATTCTTCGGGTTGTGCACTGTGTGTGTGGTGTGTGTGTGTGTGTTGAGTGGTGTATTTTGCGGTCACGGTGGTGATGTGTGTATATTCGCTGGGTTAGAGGTGTGTATTTGCTGTTGTGTTATGTGGTGTTTCTGTGTGGCTTAGTGTGCATTCTGTGTTCTTTGCTGTGCGTGGTGTTGTGTTTTTTCTGCGTAGTGTGTGCAGTGTGCGTGCTGTAGTGTCACGCTTTTTGGGTGGTGCTGTGTGTATATTCGGTGTGGTTATCTTGAGTGAGCTTTATGGAGTTTTGTGTCGTTTCGTCTGAGTGCTGTGGGTGTTATTGTGGGTCAGGGGGTGGTTTCGAGTGGTTGTACTCTGGGTGAGATGTGTGTTGTGTATGTTGTGTGTTAGGGTTGTTTTCTGTAGGTTGTGTGTGCTGTTCCTTGTGTTGTGTTTCCGTGTGTTCTAATGTTTTACTGTGTCTCCTGTGTGTTTGTGGGCTGTCCGTGTTTGCGCATGTTGTGTGTTCAATGTGTGTGCTGTTTCCTTATATGTTTGGTGTGTGTGCGTTGTGTGTGGTGTATTGAATGTGTTTCCTTTGTGTCGTGTGTATTGCGTGGTGTTTCTGTGTTGTTATATTCTGTGTGTTGTGTCGCACGTGTGGTGGTGTCGTGTATGGGTGTGTTCTGTGTGGTTGTCTGTGTTGTGTGTGTGTGTGTTTATTAGTTCTTTAGGATTAAGTGATGTGTGGGAGATTGTTATAGTCTGAGAAATTTTAAGTGTCCGGATGAAGGATGGAGTTAGACTGAGGGGACCCAATTTTAATGGGGAAGCTGCTCTCCAAGGTAACGTTTGCAGGATATTTGCAGTGAGACAAAACGATAAAGGTAAAATTCTCTGGGCCATAGGAAACTAAACGCATTGCCTGTGGGTCAGGTTACAGTGATGAGGTGTGCTCGAGTATGGTTACATCTTCTCTTCGTGTTTTGTAAGAGGTGACATTCAGTGTGAACTTCTGTGTTTTTTAGAGCTTAGGTAGTTCATTATGAGGGATGATGCGATGTGCGTTTCAGGTAACAGTGAAGACGAATCGATGTTGAGGTCAGGGATAAGCGTAAAGCTTCGGGTTAGGGATCACATCAAATTATGTCTTAGCATGGAGTTAGCTTAAGGCGCAGGGTTAGTGTCAGGTTCCCATTTAGATCTATGTCACCAGTGAGGTGTGGGTGAGGCTTCCAGTGTGAAGGATGAATGGTGATACTTAGGGTGAGAGTGGAGTAGTCTTCGCTTCCACTATTCCCTTACCCATACTCATAAAGTGTTCTGCC
Source organism: Manis pentadactyla (assembly GCF_030020395.1). Taxonomy (NCBI): domain Eukaryota; kingdom Metazoa; phylum Chordata; class Mammalia; order Pholidota; family Manidae; genus Manis; species Manis pentadactyla. Next base: position 36,250,178 of record NC_080025.1, read on the forward strand.
GCACTCAGACAGCTGCCATTTGGCATTGTTCGCAGTGCCCTGGCAGTCTGAGGAATGTGGCTAGATTACCGTGCATGAGCATGACCGATGTTCACGTTGGACTGAAGGACATGAACGGCTTTCTCCACCAGCCACGAGGGTCATTACCACATCCCAGATTAAAGCACATGTTACCTTGTATCTGGCTTACATTTTCCTTCATGCTGCGTGAAGTGGTTAGCTCCCACCTCAGCAAAATCACTCCCCCAGCAGAGACACCGAGCCCTCAAGTGGGAAACTGCTCACCTCACCAAGCTCATCTTGTCTCTAGGACACGGTCGTCACTCACTGTGATGTCATGGTACCTGCAGGCAACACTGCTGCAGTTGCAAAGTCCTCCACTAGAGTGCGTGAACTGCCCCACCCTGGAGAGCTCTATCGTCTGAGGGAGCGAAAATTATTTGTTCAGGAATATATGCGTTTATATATGGGTGTGTATATTTATATGTCTTTGTACATATATATGTGTATATGTATATGAAGAGCTCCACCATGGCATGTTCAAACGGGAGAAAACCCAGCACAAGGTCCACGAACGTCTCCTGCATCCATGCAGCCTCACAGGCCTGTAGTCCACCCAGATCTCAGCAGCGACCAGGATTTCAGTCAGGGGGATAGCACAGAGGCTTGTGTTGGGTCCTTGGTTAATATTCTATATTGGCTCAGTTATTGGTGGGAAATCTTGTGTGAAGCTCACACTTGGGGTGCTGAACGGTATTTGGGTTTGCTTGCAGAAGTTATAAGTATTTGGCATGGCCACCATGGCTTGGGAGGCAGAAGCCACTTTCGGGCTTTGGGAGAGTGTGTTAGGTTAATAATGACAGTGTACAGGCAACGGTTATGGATATTATTCAATGTAGTTTCAAGGTCATTGACAGGGTTGGGATCATGATTTAGTGCATTCAGCTTGGGTATTTTGCCTGTTGATTGTTTCACTTTTGTATTTGTTGTGTTGTTTGTGTGCTTGTGTACGGTGTGCTGTGTATTGAGGGAGTGTTGTGTGCTGTGTCTGTACCATGTAATACCTGTGCATTGTGATTTCGCTGTGTGGACAATGTGTGTAGTTTATATAGCACGCGTTTCACTTTATGTTGTGAATGTTGTGTGTGTATCTTGCGTGGTTGTGTGTGTTGCGTGCGGTGTTCTGTCTGTGACTGCTTCGTTTAGACTGTGTTGTGCATTGTGGTGTATTGTGTGTTTTGTGATGTGTGTGGAAGCTCGGTCTTAAGGTGTGTGCTCATTTATGCATGGTCTGTATGTTGTGAGTGTGCTCTGTGTGTTGTCATGTGGACGCTGTGTGCTTGGGGTCAGTCTTTTGGTGTGGTGTGTTATGTATGGGTCCTTAGCAGTTCATTTTTTTTGTATGTGAAGTTGCTGTCTTGTGTTTCTTGCTTGTGTGGTTCTGTGTTGTGATTTTTGGTTTTGTGTTGTGTGTGCGGTGTGTTCATTCTACGCGGTACTGTTCTGTTTTGTTTCTTGTGTGATTGATTGCTGCGTTACGTTCTGTTCTTTTGTTGTCTGTTTGGTGTACTGGTGTGTCTGGGTGGTGTGTCTACCTTTGTGTGCATTGTGCGTTGTCTGTGTTGTGTGTTCTGAGTGTCATTTGGGTCCTTGGCTGTTTGTGGTGAATGTTGTGCCATTTCTATGTGGCATGTTGTGGTGGGGGGTTGTTGTGTGTGGTTAGATATCTTGAGTGTGGTGTGTTTTGAGTGGATCCTTGTGTCTTGTGAGTGTTGCCTGTTTTGTGTCTGCAGTGTTGTGTGCTGTGATTCTGTGCTGTGACTTTGTTTGTTGGTGTGCTGGGTTTACATTCCTTCGACTGTATCCAATGTGTGTTGCGCTGTTTGTGTTTTGTGTGCTGTGCTTGCCCTTTGTGTGTTGTTTCCAGTTGTAAGTAGCATACGTGTTCTGTGTGTTAACTGCAGTTACTTGTGCTGAGCACCCTGCTCTGCATTCTGTAGGTTCTTTCGAGTGTGTTCCTCGTGTTAGTGGTGGGGTGCTGTGCGAGTTGCGTTTGTGTGCCTTATTGTGTCATGTGCAGTGTGTGACGTGCCTGTCCTTTGTGTTTTGTGTTGGGATATGTAATGTGTTCTGCACGGTGTGCATGTGTGTGCGTGTGTGTCGACTGTGGACTTTTGTGTGTGGTTTGTGTTGTTTGTGTGTATCGTGGCTGTTGCGTACTGTATTTGTGTTTGTTCTATGTGTGGGATATGTGTTTCACACTGTGCTGGCTGTCTTTGGTGGTGTGAGAGGCGTGTGTTGTGTATCTGTGTTTTTTTGCTGTGTATAGTGTGTGAAATGTGCATTGCATATGTTCTGTGTTCTAGTGTTGTGTGTTTGTGTGTTGTGTGGGGGAAGGTATGTGTTTGATGTGGGGTTGTGTGCGGCTGCATGTGTGATTGTTTTTCTACGTGGTTGTGGGTGTGTGGATGTGTGAATTTGTGTGTGTGAGATATTTTGTGTGTGGTTGTGTGTGATGCGTTGTGTGTGTCGAGTGTGGCTGTGATTGTTCTGTGATTCTTTTCGGGTTGTGCACTGTGTGTGTGGTGTGTGTGTGTGTGTTGAGTGGTGTATTTTGCGGTCACGGTGGTGATGTGTGTATATTCGCTGGGTTAGAGGTGTGTATTTGCTGTTGTGTTATGTGGTGTTTCTGTGTGGCTTAGTGTGCATTCTGTGTTCTTTGCTGTGCGTGGTGTTGTGTTTTTTCTGCGTAGTGTGTGCAGTGTGCGTGCTGTAGTGTCACGCTTTTTGGGTGGTGCTGTGTGTATATTCGGTGTGGTTATCTTGAGTGAGCTTTATGGAGTTTTGTGTCGTTTCGTCTGAGTGCTGTGGGTGTTATTGTGGGTCAGGGGGGTGGTTCGAGTGGTTGTACTCTGGGTGAGATGTGTGTTGTGTAGTGGTGTGTGTTAGGGTTGTTTTCTGTAGGTTGTGTGTGCTGTTCCTTGTGTTGTGTTTCCGTGTGTTCTAATGTTTTACTGTGTCTCCTGTGTGTTTGTGGGCTGTCGTGTTTGCGCATGTTGTGTGTTCAATGTGTGTGCTGTTTCCTTATATGTTTGGTGTGTGTGCGTGTGTGTGGGTGTATTGAATGTGTTTCCTTGTGTGTCGTG